>NC_139233.1:45459850-45534069 GCF_977018435.1 Lepisma saccharinum | reverse complement strand
CGTCCCTTTCAACGGAAGAATTCGAATCTCTTATATATAGGCAGTACTATGATCCCACAGACAGTTTTTACCCGGATTTCATAGAGAGAGCATCTCCGCGCTACACTCTCGCGTGATCGTTGCTTTGTGTCCGTGAACTTTGTTTCCTTTCGTACTGTGAGCGACTTGCAGATAGGGAGTTACCAGTGTGCGCCTTATTTTGGTGAAGATTACGCGGTGATTTGTTTTTGCCAAGCGAGGACTACATAATGATGGAGGGCTAGAGAAGATAGAGAAGGGAGCCGTCGCTCCCCCTGACGCCTGCAACGACGCCGAAGCCAGTCAGCCAACGCCAAAGACGACACCAAAACCAAACACTGCCCAAAGCCCGAAGGACGCTTTCAGATCGACGTCCCAACCAAAGCCCGAAGGACGTTTCCAGATCGACGTTCCAACCGAAGCTCGTTACCAGAGAGAGAGGGGGAAGGACGATTCGAGAACGACGCCCAAACGAAGCCCGGCACCAGAGAGAGATGATTGCAGGTCGACGTCCAATTGATGCCCGACACTGGAGAGATTCCTGACCGGCGCGTGACCACGTACATCCGACGCTAGTGACAAGAGGAAAGCCCGAAGTACTAAGGAGGTGCAAGTACAACAGATCGTCGCAATTATTCTTCGTCGCGATCGACCTTGGAGGACAATTTCGCCACAAAGGAACCGTGTGCAAGTCCCGCGTCCAGGAGAGATGAATGACCACGCCATGTAGCAGAGTCTGGTACAGTATACTTCAGAGGGTCTCATGTACATGTAAACGTGCGTCGTTGGTATCAACACCGTACAGTTAACGCCGAAGCCTCACTTATTAGCAAAGTTACTCAGGAAAAACCTAAACCTAACCCCGCGTCTGATAATTTTTGGTATTGTTATAAAAAAGAGTTATTTCAGGTTCAGATGTTCTAATTTAATTGTCTGCATTCAGCGTTAGAAGCTCCATTTCATTTCTTTAATATTTAGTGTAAATTGTCAAAGTGTGCTCCATTTTTTGTGTAACCGACCGCCCCGTCGCGCCATTTAATTTGTCGATAGTTGACTGATGAGTTCTTTTAATTGTGGAAAGCGTAGTTGTTTTTATTGCAAGGTCGTGTGCGTGAAATAGTATTATTTGTTGCATAGTGGTTTTTAAGGTAATTTTTGCTCGCGCCGACGATTGATTAGTGTATTCCGGCAGCTGGAGCCAATTAAGTTTTTGCATCATTATGTAATTGAGTAGTTGTTCTCATGGGACGAGAGAGGCTTGTGTGTAATGCCCCCGTCCGGGAAACTTGTATAATGTCGAGCTTGCGACTCGATGCACACGTTCATTCGAACGAAAGATTTAACCACGCCGACCCAATTGTCTTAGTTAACCGCTTTCCGAGGGCTGGCACTTAAGTTAAATTAAAAGAGCACAGGAGCTGGCAGACAAATGCCCTAAATTCACATAAAGGTTTAAAAATTAAAAGGAATGATATGTTAATGAGATCCGTAATATGTATTTATACTTCATATGTAAAAATACCTCATGTGTGTGAAAGAGAGACAGAGTGTACGTTGGGAGAGCTTGAGGAGGCTTTGTAAACAGTTGTTGATTGCAATATTTTTTGTTGTTACAATATATATTCACTTTTTTACCGTTCGTCAGTGTTGTTATTTGACGTTTTTCAGGTACCAGATATTATGCTATTAGTGTTTTATGATTGTTCGAATCTACATATCAAAGGTAAACAAAACAGTGTAACATTTCAAGGTATTAATCTCCGCCTCGCAATACTATGACAATAAACGACCGTCTCAGTACCGAACTTGAAAACCTGGACCGAGAGTCACGACCGGTCTCCCGTACACATAACGACGTTTGGCCCCGTGCCGGGGTATGATTGACACGTCATTTCGGGGATCGTGAGTGCACTCGTTACATTTGGCGCCGCGAACATGGGACGGCAACTTTTGTCATGTCTTTCCAGGAAAGCCAAGTTGCGAGAGCGGTAGAAATTTCATTGTTGTATACGTCATGCATAAAATTCTTGTGTTAGGTTCCTGATGGTGTGTGTTTTTCGTTTTGTATGTCGAGGGTTATTTTCATGTATTTGTCGTAGGTTCACGTGTAAGGACACGTTATTGGGCGTAATTGGTAACAATAGGGCAGATATTTTTGTCGGCGAAAGCAGCAAGGGCAGCTGCATAGGGCATTTTTTATGTACTTTTTGTGTATTTTTTTGGTTGTTGGCGTAATTTATGGTTTCAGGCTGAGTTGTGGGATAAGGGATTCCCGACGGACCTCCTTTTTCTTTTTATGTATCGATTTGTAATTCACATTTTGTGTGAGCTCGCGTAAGTTTGCGTAACTGTTCCAAAGTGCGACAGAAGATTGAGCAGATAATTAACGAAAGGCCTTCATGAGATTAAGAAATCGTCGTATAGACTGTTTGAACAAGAGTGACGTCATGATGGTTTGCGAGGCTTGTGGAAAGGAATTTGCTGATTTCGAAATCGACAGCGAGGGGGCCAGACCGGCTTGTCCCCAGTGCAAGGGCCCGTTGGAAATGGAAAGGGAGATACCAAGTGCCCAAGGGGGTACATCGTCACGTGCGGACAGCGACCACAGCAAGGAAGAAGATGACGTAGGAAGTGGCAGTGGTGCCAACCAATTCCAGCTGGTCCTCCAGATGCTCCAAGGAATGGAAACCAGGATGCAAGGAATGGAAACCAGGATGCAGACGAACATCCAGGGATTGGAAACCAGATTGCGGACCGAAGTCCAGACGAACATCCAGGGATTGGAAACCAGAGTCCAAACCAACATCCAAGGATTGCAGGCTGAGGTGCAAGAGATGCAGACCGACGTACGAGGGATGGAAGAACGCCTCCAAGGGACGGTTCGCGCCTCCGGAGAAGAAGTGACACAACAGCTCCTTCAGACGATCCAAGAATCCGAGGCTCGAATCGAATCCAGGATCGCCAGGACTGACGTTCGCCTCAATGAACAGGAAGCCAAGGTGGCAACACTGGCGCAGAGCGTGCGTGAACAGGAAGGAGCTTTGCAACACATCGGCCAGCAGTGTGCACAGCTGGAGACGGCCTGCAATCGGAGCAACGATGCCCCCGAGCGACAAGTGCGGCGAGCAGCGAACCCAGCGGAAGGGAATTCCGAGAAGATAAAGGGAATCGAGGAAAATCTGCAACAATTGAACGTAGCCGACGTTCCGGGATCACCGCGAGAGCCGGCAGCTATGACGTCATCGCAGCCAGCTGAAGTTCCTTCGCCTTCAAGAAGCGCGAGTGACGCAAGGCCGACTACAGGTGTCAACCGAGGAAGCGAAGTGGAATCGAGACTACATCTTCCATCGTCGCGACCGTTCGAAGCCCAAACTTCAAGCCGGGACGACATATGGTCTAAACCACCGTCGGGGAGAACTTTGTTCCCGCCCGAATGTGAGAAAAACTTCAAGAAGTTCTCCGGGGACGACAGGATGTCGCCGTTTGCCCTCGTCGAGGAATTCGAAGCAACAGCCCGGGAGTTAGGACTGGCGGATGGAGAGCGATTGCTTGTGCTGAAAGGTTGGATGCAAGATCGAGCACAGAACAGGCTGGATCAGAATGAAAGACACTTTCATTCGTACTCGGCGTTTAGGGAAGCCTTCCTGACGCACTTTCCACGCTCTATGCAAGTGAAGGGAAAGATCAAGAAGCTGTTTTTCATGTACGGTGGGCAGCAACGCGCTCCAGGAGCCGAAGTTCGCCAGTTTCGAGATGATCCGCCTTCGCCACGACAGAGACGCCAGTATCGGGGACAGAGACGTCGAGGTGGTCAAACTCCTAGGTCGCCGGGTCACCATGGCAACAGCGGCGACAGCAACTTTTACAACGGTCGAGTGAACAATGGTTATTATCAACGTCATCCCAACAGTAGACCGGAGAGCCCGCGTTCGGACAACGAGAACGCAAGGCGCAGCCCGCCAAGGGTTCAAAGGAGCCCGACGCGAAACGCGAACGGGCCGAATCCCAGCAACACATCTCCACAGCCGGGCCCATCAGGTCGTCAGCGCCGAAGGGAGGAATGGGATGGCGAAACATGGTTAAGCGACATCGCGCCATTTTAGTAAGATAACATTGCGCCATACCCAGAGTGTATAAAATGTATATTTATTATGTAAATTGGAGGTATCATTTATATCATGTGTTTTGTGTTATCGAACTGGTTGACTTTTGTTGTACAGGGTGTTAAAAAATTTGTAGTCAAAATTTCATGCCCCTGAGTAGTAAAAATTTTATTCACCTACAGAATTTTTTGATCGGAAGGAGGGCGAGATGTCACGGTATCTAGTGACATGTGAAACGCAGTTCGATAAAAATTATTTTTTGTTTATTGATTCATTTTATGCACAAACATGAAAGTGTGAGGTTTGATCTTATTTTGTGGATAAACTTGTATCCGAGCCACACGTCGGGAGTTGGGGGACGGGTTTTTCTTGAGTGACAGCGGAACTGTCTTTTCGGCTCAGGACATGACAGATTTGCACCGACACGGAGATACGAAAGGAATATTTTCGTCAAGACCGGGCTTCAAGTCAGCGGGCGGTCTAACCCGTATTCACGGATGACCAGGTACACCAGCTGGAGCCCAAGCCGGAAAGGATCGAAGACGCGCACTTGACCGCGTTTCAAGACAATGGAGAGAGGTCATTTCCATCCCTCTGAAACAGAAGCCAAGCCACGAGAGCGTCCCTTTCAACGGAAGAATTCGAATCTCTTATATATAGGCAGTACTATGATCCCACAGACAGTTTTTACCCGGATTTCATAGAGAGAGCATCTCCGCGCTACACTCTCGCGTGATCGTTGCTTTGTGTCCGTGAACTTTGTTTCCTTTCGTACTGTGAGCGACTTGCAGATAGGGAGTTACCAGTGTGCGCCTTATTTTGGTGAAGATTACGCGGTGATTTGTTTTTGCCAAGCGAGGACTACATAATGATGGAGGGCTAGAGAAGATAGAGAAGGGAGCCGTCGCTCCCCCTGACGCCTGCAACGACGCCGAAGCCAGTCAGCCAACGCCAAAGACGACACCAAAACCAAACACTGCCCAAAGCCCGAAGGACGCTTTCAGATCGACGTCCCAACCAAAGCCCGAAGGACGTTTCCAGATCGACGTTCCAACCGAAGCTCGTTACCAGAGAGAGAGGGGGAAGGACGATTCGAGAACGACGCCCAAACGAAGCCCGGCACCAGAGAGAGATGATTGCAGGTCGACGTCCAATTGATGCCCGACACTGGAGAGATTCCTGACCGGCGCGTGACCACGTACATCCGACGCTAGTGACAAGAGGAAAGCCCGAAGTACTAAGGAGGTGCAAGTACAACAGATCGTCGCAATTATTCTTCGTCGCGATCGACCTTGGAGGACAATTTCGCCACAAAGGAACCGTGTGCAAGTCCCGCGTCCAGGAGAGATGAATGACCACGCCATGTAGCAGAGTCTGGTACAGTATACTTCAGAGGGTCTCATGTACATGTAAACGTGCGTCGTTGGTATCAACACCGTACAGTTAACGCCGAAGCCTCACTTATTAGCAAAGTTACTCAGGAAAAACCTAAACCTAACCCCGCGTCTGATAATTTTTGGTATTGTTATAAAAAAGAGTTATTTCAGGTTCAGATGTTCTAATTTAATTGTCTGCATTCAGCGTTAGATGCTCCATTTCATTTCTTTAATATTTAGTGTAAATTGTCAAAGTGTGCTCCATTTTTTGTGTAACCGACCGCCCCGTCGCGCCATTTAATTTGTCGATAGTTGACTGATGAGTTCTTTTAATTGTGGAAAGCGTAGTTGTTTTTATTGCAAGGTCGTGTGCGTGAAATAGTATTATTTGTTGCATAGTGGTTTTTAAGGTAATTTTTGCTCGCGCCGACGATTGATTAGTGTATTCCGGCAGCTGGAGCCAATTAAGTTTTTGCATCATTATGTAATTGAGTAGTTGTTCTCATGGGACGAGAGAGGCTTGTGTGTAATGCCCCCGTCCGGGAAACTTGTATAATGTCGAGCTTGCGACTCGATGCACACGTTCATTCGAACGAAAGATTTAACCACGCCGACCCAATTGTCTTAGTTAACCGCTTTCCGAGGGCTGGCACTTAAGTTAAATTAAAAGAGCACAGGAGCTGGCAGACAAATGCCCTAAATTCACATAAAGGTTTAAAAATTAAAAGGAATGATATGTTAATGAGATCCGTAATATGTATTTATACTTCATATGTAAAAATACCTCATGTGTGTGAAAGAGAGACAGAGTGTATGTTGGGAGAGCTTGAGGAGGCTTTGTAAACAGTTGTTGATTGCAATATTTTTTGTTGTTACAATATATATTCACTTTTTTACCGTTCGTCAGTGTTGTTATTTGACGTTTTTCAGGTACCAGATATTATGCTATTAGTGTTTTATGATTGTTCGAATCTACATATCAAAGGTAAACAAAACAGTGTAACATTTCAAGGTATTAATCTCCGCCTCGCAATACTATGACAATAAACGACCGTCTCAGTACCGAACTTGAAAACCTGGACCGAGAGTCACGACCGGTCTCCCGTACACATAACGACGTTTGGCCCCGTGCCGGGGTATGATTGACACGTCATTTCGGGGATCGTGAGTGCACTCGTTACATTTGGCGCCGCGAACATGGGACGGCAACTTTTGTCATGTCTTTCCAGGAAAGCCAAGTTGCGAGAGCGGTAGAAATTTCATTGTTGTATACGTCATGCATAAAATTCTTGTGTTAGGTTCCTGATGGTGTGTGTTTTTCGTTTTGTATGTCGAGGGTTATTTTCATGTATTTGTCGTAGGTTCACGTGTAAGGACACGTTATTGGGCGTAATTGGTAACAATAGGGCAGATATTTTTGTCGGCGAAAGCAGCAAGGGCAGCTGCATAGGGCATTTTTTATGTACTTTTTGTGTATTTTTTTGGTTGTTGGCGTAATTTATGGTTTCAGGCTGAGTTGTGGGATAAGGGATTCCCGACGGACCTCCTTTTTCTTTTTATGTATCGATTTGTAATTCACATTTTGTGTGAGCTCGCGTAAGTTTGCGTAACTGTTCCAAAGTGCGACAGAAGATTGAGCAGATAATTAACGAAAGGCCTTCATGAGATTAAGAAATCGTCGTATAGACTGTTTGAACAAGAGTGACGTCATGATGGTTTGCGAGGCTTGTGGAAAGGAATTTGCTGATTTCGAAATCGACAGCGAGGGGGCCAGACCGGCTTGTCCCCAGTGCAAGGGCCCGTTGGAAATGGAAAGGGAGATACCAAGTGCCCAAGGGGGTACATCGTCACGTGCGGACAGCGACCACAGCAAGGAAGAAGATGACGTAGGAAGTGGCAGTGGTGCCAACCAATTCCAGCTGGTCCTCCAGATGCTCCAAGGAATGGAAACCAGGATGCAAGGAATGGAAACCAGGATGCAGACGAACATCCAGGGATTGGAAACCAGATTGCGGACCGAAGTCCAGACGAACATCCAGGGATTGGAAACCAGAGTCCAAACCAACATCCAAGGATTGCAGGCTGAGGTGCAAGAGATGCAGACCGACGTACGAGGGATGGAAGAACGCCTCCAAGGGACGGTTCGCGCCTCCGGAGAAGAAGTGACACAACAGCTCCTTCAGACGATCCAAGAATCCGAGGCTCGAATCGAATCCAGGATCGCCAGGACTGACGTTCGCCTCAATGAACAGGAAGCCAAGGTGGCAACACTGGCGCAGAGCGTGCGTGAACAGGAAGGAGCTTTGCAACACATCGGCCAGCAGTGTGCACAGCTGGAGACGGCCTGCAATCGGAGCAACGATGCCCCCGAGCGACAAGTGCGGCGAGCAGCGAACCCAGCGGAAGGGAATTCCGAGAAGATAAAGGGAATCGAGGAAAATCTGCAACAATTGAACGTAGCCGACGTTCCGGGATCACCGCGAGAGCCGGCAGCTATGACGTCATCGCAGCCAGCTGAAGTTCCTTCGCCTTCAAGAAGCGCGAGTGACGCAAGGCCGACTACAGGTGTCAACCGAGGAAGCGAAGTGGAATCGAGACTACATCTTCCATCGTCGCGACCGTTCGAAGCCCAAACTTCAAGCCGGGACGACATATGGTCTAAACCACCGTCGGGGAGAACTTTGTTCCCGCCCGAATGTGAGAAAAACTTCAAGAAGTTCTCCGGGGACGACAGGATGTCGCCGTTTGCCCTCGTCGAGGAATTCGAAGCAACAGCCCGGGAGTTAGGACTGGCGGATGGAGAGCGATTGCTTGTGCTGAAAGGTTGGATGCAAGATCGAGCACAGAACAGGCTGGATCAGAATGAAAGACACTTTCATTCGTACTCGGCGTTTAGGGAAGCCTTCCTGACGCACTTTCCACGCTCTATGCAAGTGAAGGGAAAGATCAAGAAGCTGTTTTTCATGTACGGTGGGCAGCAACGCGCTCCAGGAGCCGAAGTTCGCCAGTTTCGAGATGATCCGCCTTCGCCACGACAGAGACGCCAGTATCGGGGACAGAGACGTCGAGGTGGTCAAACTCCTAGGTCGCCGGGTCACCATGGCAACAGCGACGACAGCAACTTTTACAACGGTCGAGTGAACAATGGTTATTATCAACGTCATCCCAACAGTAGACCGGAGAGCCCGCGTTCGGACAACGAGAACGCAAGGCGCAGCCCGCCAAGGGTTCAAAGGAGCCCGACGCGAAACGCGAACGGGCCGAATCCCAGCAACACATCTCCACAGCCGGGCCCATCAGGTCGTCAGCGCCGAAGGGAGGAATGGGATGGCGAAACATGGTTAAGCGACATCGCGCCATTTTAGTAAGATAACATTGCGCCATACCCAGAGTGTATAAAATGTATATTTATTATGTAAATTGGAGGTATCATTTATATCATGTGTTTTGTGTTATCGAACTGGTTGACTTTTGTTGTACAGGGTGTTAAAAAATTTGTAGTCAAAATTTCATGCCCCTGAGTAGTAAAAATTTTATTCACCTACAGAATTTTTTGATCGGAAGGAGGGCGAGATGTCACGGTATCTAGTGACATGTGAAACGCAGTTCGATAAAAATTATTTTTTGTTTATTGATTCATTTTATGCACAAACATGAAAGTGTGAGGTTTGATCTTATTTTGTGGATAAACTTGTATCCGAGCCACACGTCGGGAGTTGGGGGACGGGTTTTTCTTGAGTGACAGCGGAACTGTCTTTTCGGCTCAGGACATGACAGATTTGCACCGACACGGAGATACGAAAGGAATATTTTCGTCAAGACCGGGCTTCAAGTCAGCGGGCGGTCTAACCCGTATTCACGGATGACCAGGTACACCAGCTGGAGCCCAAGCCGGAAAGGATCGAAGACGCGCACTTGACCGCGTTTCAAGACAATGGAGAGAGGTCATTTCCATCCCTCTGAAACAGAAGCCAAGCCACGAGAGCGTCCCTTTCAACGGAAGAATTCGAATCTCTTATATATAGGCAGTACTATGATCCCACAGACAGTTTTTACCCGGATTTCATAGAGAGAGCATCTCCGCGCTACACTCTCGCGTGATCGTTGCTTTGTGTCCGTGAACTTTGTTTCCTTTCGTACTGTGAGCGACTTGCAGATAGGGAGTTACCAGTGTGCGCCTTATTTTGGTGAAGATTACGCGGTGATTTGTTTTTGCCAAGCGAGGACTACATAATGATGGAGGGCTAGAGAAGATAGAGAAGGGAGCCGTCGCTCCCCCTGACGCCTGCAACGACGCCGAAGCCAGTCAGCCAACGCCAAAGACGACACCAAAACCAAACACTGCCCAAAGCCCGAAGGACGCTTTCAGATCGACGTCCCAACCAAAGCCCGAAGGACGTTTCCAGATCGACGTTCCAACCGAAGCTCGTTACCAGAGAGAGAGGGGGAAGGACGATTCGAGAACGACGCCCAAACGAAGCCCGGCACCAGAGAGAGATGATTGCAGGTCGACGTCCAATTGATGCCCGACACTGGAGAGATTCCTGACCGGCGCGTGACCACGTACATCCGACGCTAGTGACAAGAGGAAAGCCCGA
Source organism: Lepisma saccharinum (assembly GCF_977018435.1). Lineage (NCBI taxonomy): Eukaryota > Metazoa > Arthropoda > Insecta > Zygentoma > Lepismatidae > Lepisma > Lepisma saccharinum. Next base: position 45,523,974 of record NC_139233.1, on the reverse strand, counting down.
AGTACTAAGGAGGTGCAAGTACAACAGATCGTCGCAATTATTCTTCGTCGCGATCGACCTTGGAGGACAATTTCGCCACAAAGGAACCGTGTGCAAGTCCCGCGTCCAGGAGAGATGAATGACCACGCCATGTAGCAGAGTCTGGTACAGTATACTTCAGAGGGTCTCATGTACATGTAAACGTGCGTCGTTGGTATCAACACCGTACAGTTAACGCCGAAGCCTCACTTATTAGCAAAGTTACTCAGGAAAAACCTAAACCTAACCCCGCGTCTGATAATTTTTGGTATTGTTATAAAAAAGAGTTATTTCAGGTTCAGATGTTCTAATTTAATTGTCTGCATTCAGCGTTAGATGCTCCATTTCATTTCTTTAATATTTAGTGTAAATTGTCAAAGTGTGCTCCATTTTTTGTGTAACCGACCGCCCCGTCGCGCCATTTAATTTGTCGATAGTTGACTGATGAGTTCTTTTAATTGTGGAAAGCGTAGTTGTTTTTATTGCAAGGTCGTGTGCGTGAAATAGTATTATTTGTTGCATAGTGGTTTTTAAGGTAATTTTTGCTCGCGCCGACGATTGATTAGTGTATTCCGGCAGCTGGAGCCAATTAAGTTTTTGCATCATTATGTAATTGAGTAGTTGTTCTCATGGGACGAGAGAGGCTTGTGTGTAATGCCCCCGTCCGGGAAACTTGTATAATGTCGAGCTTGCGACTCGATGCACACGTTCATTCGAACGAAAGATTTAACCACGCCGACCCAATTGTCTTAGTTAACCGCTTTCCGAGGGCTGGCACTTAAGTTAAATTAAAAGAGCACAGGAGCTGGCAGACAAATGCCCTAAATTCACATAAAGGTTTAAAAATTAAAAGGAATGATATGTTAATGAGATCCGTAATATGTATTTATACTTCATATGTAAAAATACCTCATGTGTGTGAAAGAGAGACAGAGTGTATGTTGGGAGAGCTTGAGGAGGCTTTGTAAACAGTTGTTGATTGCAATATTTTTTGTTGTTACAATATATATTCACTTTTTTACCGTTCGTCAGTGTTGTTATTTGACGTTTTTCAGGTACCAGATATTATGCTATTAGTGTTTTATGATTGTTCGAATCTACATATCAAAGGTAAACAAAACAGTGTAACATTTCAAGGTATTAATCTCCGCCTCGCAATACTATGACAATAAACGACCGTCTCAGTACCGAACTTGAAAACCTGGACCGAGAGTCACGACCGGTCTCCCGTACACATAACGACGTTTGGCCCCGTGCCGGGGTATGATTGACACGTCATTTCGGGGATCGTGAGTGCACTCGTTACACTTATGCCGTCGTTTTACTTTTTCGTGTATTAACAATATAATAAATATTTTTTTATATTTTCAATTAGTATTTAATTTAATTATAACAATTATTTTGATTTAAACATTATTATTCATTATTATAATCATTATTATTATCTTCATCCATTATTATTATTATTACTCCTAAGACACTTGCTTCGGACCCCATCCTCCGAAACATATTTATAGATACTTGCATGTAGGAAATACTACATAGTGGAATGATTCTGATAGTGGAAAGAGACTTGAACAATTCTGCAAACTAGTTTGGATCCCCTTCCAACGGCTTGAGGCTTTCCTTAGGTTCAATCGGGGGGGGGGGTTAATTCAAAATACAGCAGAAAATTATCAAATAATGTCCTGGTATCATTTTGAGTTAATTCTGTAAAGTTCCTCAAATAGAGGATTCCTTTTTCACTATGTGTGTGAATTAGTTCCAATCAAGCATGCTAGGCGGCAGCACATATGTAAGTGTGTAAGATTTCCAAGATGTATAAGCCCAAGGCAAACTCTCGGTACGTTATGATTTGTGTATTCTTGAGTTTCATACTTTATCTCATAAGAAGGGTTCATGGTGGACAAAATTCAGGACATCGTGGAATGCACCTCTTTCACAAGGTATATGGAAACCCTGTCTCTTTCACCTATAGAAACCTGCACAGACCTACTTCCTTTTGAAGAAAAAATGAGGGGGTCTTCAATGAACAAGGTTCTTTGAGTTTCGAAGAGCTGTTTTTACGGCAGCCCCCGCTGCTGTCAATCCACGTTCTTTTCTACAAACTATCCCCACAACTTCCTCCATAGACCCTTTCGTTTATGTTTTCTTCTTTTACACAAACTCCAAAAAGACAAGTTTGAGCACAATCACGGAAAACGTGCTCGAGCATCTGGTCGTCGGATGAAGGGCATGGCGATCTGACGGACAGTCCTAAGTGACTGTCTGGAAATTGCTTGGGACTGACCTAATGTTAACGAAATGGCATTGTGAGCATTCCACGAAGAGGTGTTGTCAGTGATTATAAAGTGTTTCAATCGACACGCCTGAAGTTGATGTACATCTGAGTTGTCAGCAAAGTTTGTTTATTAAATCCACTTAAATGTGTGTCCATGAAACCCGCTAACCCTTAGTTACACAGCAATAGCGTCAACCACCACGCTACAAAGGAAACTCTTTGTCGACTGCAAAAGTGCTATGTAGGTGCAAAAGAAGTGTGGAGGTAGGGTTTCACACATTCTCGATCCCAGCCATAGTTCAGTATTGTTATCAGAACCACAAGCTTAATTTAGGCCAGGTTAGCCCCCAGGTACCGACTGAGACTGGGTAATCCCTAGAACAGACACGGCATGGATAACGACGGTGCAATTGCTACCAGGGACCAGCTAGTACCGGAAATACGACCCAGGTCTGACCGTATCCAGCCTTGTAAATATACAAAACAGGCGAGAACGAGACAAACCTGACAAACCTCTGTAAAATCTAGGCGAGACTGCGACTTAGTGTACCAGACTCTCAGTCTCCTTCTGGACTTCTACTTGAAAAAAAAATCTATACCAAATTTCCTTCACTATGAGACTTCTTCAAGCATGCCAAGCGGATATCTACCTGAGTATTCAGATATAAGTTATTGTTTCTTGGAAAGTCAATCAATTATTGGCAATGCAAGACTGCATATATTTCAGGATAAATCCACATTCTTTTAAAAAAAAAATCTGGTAGTATCGAACCGAAGCGCCTTTAACGACCTCCTTACACTGTGAAAGTTTGTTCAGTGACACGCTCTATGTGTTGTTTACATATTTCTACTGGACTGGAGACTTTCCATTCGAAACAGGGACTGCAACGCGTCTTTCCTTTCCAAACAGGGACTGCAACGCGGCTTTCCTTTCCAAACAGGGACTGCAACGCGGCTTTCCTTTCCAAACAGGGACTGCAACGCGGCTTTCCTTTCCAAACAGGGACTGCAACGCGGCTTTCCTTTCCAAACAGGGACTGCAACGCGACTTTCCTTTCCAAACAGGGACTCCAACGCGGCTTTCCTTTCCAAACAGGGACTCCAACGCGGCTTTCCTTTCCAAACAGGGACTCCAACGCGACTTTCCTTTCCAAACAGAGACTCCAACGCGACTTTCCTTTCCAAACAGAGACTACAACGCGACTTTCCTTTCCAAACAGAGACTATAACGCGACTTTCCTTTCCAAACAGAGACTATAACGCGACTTTCCTTTCCAAACAGAGACTACAACGCGACTTTCCTTTCCAAACAGAGACTACAACGCGACTTTCCTTTCCAAACAGAGACTACAACGCGACTTTCCTTTCCAAACAGAGACTACAACGCGACTTTCCTTTCCAAACAGGGACTACAACACGGATTTCCTTTCCAAACAGAGACTACAACACGACTTTCATTTCGAAACAGAGACTACAACACGGATTTTCTTTCCAAACAGGGACTACAACACGGATTTTCTTTCCGAACAGGGACTGCAACGCGACTTTCCTTTCCAAACAGAGACTAGAACGCGACTTTCCTTTCGAAACAGAGACTAGAACGCTACTTTTCTTTCGAAACAGAAACTATAAAGCGTCTTTCCTTCCAAGATAGAAACTACAGCGTTGGTCGCGGGTTGGATACCCGGTGGAGGCACATAGTGGTTCGGATCCCACTTTAAAATGTAGTCCCAGTTCCGATTAGCCTTACTGAGCATAAAGTGGTCTTAAAACACCAACCCAATGAATCAATCAATCAATCAAAAGAAACTACAACGAGATTTCCCTTTCGAAACAATGACTAACGTGATTTTTAAGACAGAAACAATAACGAGACAGAGATGTAAACGAGATGAACGTTTATAAATCAGGAAAAGACTGAGAAACACACAAGGTCTTACAACTCGCGGTGAGACCGAGACTGACAAGTCTTGTCTCGTCTCGATACCATCCTTAGTCAGACACCCTACCGAGTGAACCGCCGCTACAAGCATAAGGCAACAGACAACAGCAGAAACTATTGGTAAGATAGAATTTCCACACCAATCCGATTTCTCAATGTTACACAAGTCTGCAAACGAGAGGAACGAACTGACGATCTTGACGGATGCGCCATGTCAGTTCGAGGACCGTTGGATTGTTAGAAGTGACGCTCTGTTTACGACACAGGAATCAGCAATGTTTCTTTACGAATTGGACTTGCGATCGCAAAGAGTGCTTCCAGCTTGTCTTCCCCCTGACGTTGCTTTTCTCGACGTTCAATGTAGCACATGGGAACATCTGAGCAGATGCATAAACAGTGGAGCCTTTGCCAAAAACAACCAAGCTCTTGTGCATCGTTTCTGGACTCCTGTCAGGATTTTGGATACTCTTTGTCCTGCTCTCGTTTTGAGTCCTTTAGTTTGTGCAATCACAGTATCTATTTTCATTCACTTTCTTTTACATTCTTTCATGGTAATTGTCGTATACCGACTACAGATGTACGCTAGACATTATCTGTGTCATCGATGTGCGCCAGACCTAATTACTCTGTTATCTATGGTAGCTCTATTGTTTAGTTTTCAACAAGTACACTGTAAATCCGTATCGTATCGTCCTTCGTGAGAGAAAAGGAACATGTACTATCCGTTGTACAATGCCAATGTAAGTTGCTTATACTTATGTTGATAAAGTTTGTGAATTAAACGCTTTTGGTACTTTTACCTCCACAATCCGTGATACTGAAGAACCTGCACCCAAAGGGCATCACTGGAAATTTCTGTGGGAAAGTGTCAGATCTAGTGGTGGCACCACAGATGGGCAATAGTATCAAAGAAAAAAAATGTATATTCATCATTATTTTGTCACTATTCTGCCATCTGTGGTTATTATCTACTATAACATAATATGAATTACCATAATGAGGGAACACACACACAAGGGAACAAAGCCCCATCCTCCTGACGGAATTCGATTGATTGATTTGCTTTACTTCACTTCGCTTTTCTGCCACTTTTGGCTAATCGCGAAGATGAGGGTGGATGGTGATAAGATGAAATTGTTAAAAGTAAGAACACATGGATAGGACAGCACATGCCCTACTGAGGGATTATATTGGTTGTGAATCCAAACACCAAAGCATCGTTAGTCTGCAAAATGCAGTACAGGATGTGCTACGTGGATGAGAGGTTGTCATTTTGGATCACTCCTCATACCCTTGCCGGCACAAGGAGGCCTGCGTGACAGAGTGATTAGTACACGAGTGATTAGTACACGCTAGAGGTCCCGGGTTAGAATCCAGACCTGGGTATGGGTGTTGATTGTGAGTGTTCCTTCATCAATTTCAACATATCACTCATCCTCATCTTCGCGATTAGCCAAAAGTGGCAGAAGAGCGAAGTAAAATCAATCGAACCCGGCACTTATAGTGACAAGAACGTGAATCAAAACGCTTTATAAATTTTAAATTGATTTCCCAAGACAGGTACGGAAAGCTTTAAAAAAATGCAAAATGCATATATGGGAAGTGCAAGATGATGATTATTATTGTTATTATTAGTGTGAAAACGCTGACAGGAGAAAAACTTGTCTTTTTTTAACGCACTGGAAAGGAAAAGTAATCACGTGACACATTACGCAAGTGACCCGTCTCAAGGTCGTACGAGCGTTGTGTGTCAGTGAAGTTTTTATGGAAGGACTTCCTGGTTGAACTGCTAGGAAACGACCCTTAAATTTCATCCGGGCAAAAAAATATGGAAAGGAAAGGTTCGCAGATGCCAAATCAGAGAAACTCCACAGCGTGATTTTTCTTCCGTCTTATAGTCAAGAGGCATGCAAAGACTCGCTTGTAAAATTTTCGAGATTTCCACAGCCGAATATACAGGGTGTTTCCGAGACCTTGATTCAAACTTGCAGGGTGTATGAAACTGATTGAAGTACAGTGTATCGTAGCAATCTATGACGAAAACGTTACTGTAATTGTTCAAAATAGCGGCCTTCGGTGTTGATACTGGCACGATAGAATCGCAAGAAGCTCTGTCACAGCTCCCGTAACATCCCCAGAGTGGTTTTGACAATATCACAGGCAGCAAGGATTCTTGCCAGTAGGGATTGCAAGGGGTGTCTCTCGGCTCACCCAATCATCAATCGTTTGAGTGAGGACCTATTGGCAAGAATCCTTGCTATATTGTCAGAATGACTCCCTAGAGTGGATACGACGGACCTTCTTTCGATGCTGGCGCCATTTTGAACAATTACTGTGACGTTTCTTGTCATAGAGTGCTACGATGCACTGTAGTAATGTCTGTATTAAATCTACATCTTTCAGTTGCCTTATTCCACTGTCATAGAAAACCACAAATAATTTTGGCTCATAACTTTTTAATGGTACGTTTCCGGACCGGGGTCCCTTATCTCATATTGGTACTTGAGTCAGTCTCCATACACCCTGCAAGCTTGAATCAAGTTCACAGAAACACCCTGTATATGTACAAAGGCACAAGATTGTGGTTACTACGATCTCTTACTGCAGAATTAACGTTCGGCTCCCCCACCCAAGGCTGCTTCTTCTCTACCTCATTTCAATGTTGTCAGTTCCACAATTATTCGTACAGAATCCGCCTATTAGTATTGGCCCCATCTAGTTCGCTACACCTTTTGACTCTCTTTGCACTCACGCGTCTAGTTAGTTACCAAGTACAACTTGGAGTCGTCTACTTCGGTGATTTGGTGTCACGTAGTGTAATGTAATTGGTGTCTGCTCCGTTTGCACTACGTTCTGGAGCGGTGTACAGTGTGCTGTATGATCATGCGGTTCGTGTTAACCAATTAAATGAGCCTTGAAATCAGGCAGGCATTTGTTGAGTCTTCAGAACTTGAACACCGCTTTTCTTGCGTCTACTTGGTTGAAAGTGTAGCGAACTACACGATTGATAGTGACTTGTTAATATTGGAAAATACTATATGTAATTCCAACAAGTGCTGTCTAAAGTTTGTCCCACTATATAAACTAGTGTTTAATTTTTTGATAGGTTGTATGAGTGTGAAATTCTTAACAACTACTACGGTCCAACTTTGCGCGCGTGAGATCTGACTAATTTTGAACAGTGGTCACGCAGAAGAATCACGTTCAAACTTTTACTCGCGTAACATGTCACTGATAACGAGCAGGAGACACGACGAAGAATCACGTTCAAACTTTTACTCGCGTAACATGTCACTGATAACGAGCAGGAGACACGACGAAGAATAACGTTCAAACTTATACTCGCGTAACATGTCACTGATTACGAGCAGGAGGCACGACGAAGAATCACAATCAAACTTTTACTCGCGTAACATGTCACTGATTACGAGCAGGAGGCACGACGAAGAATCACGTTCAAACTTTTACTCGCGTAACATGTCACTGATAACGAGCAGGAGACACGACGAAGAATCACGTTCAAACTTTTACTCGCGTAACATGTCACTGATAACGAGCAGGAGACACGACGAAGAATAACGTTCAAACTTATACTCGCGTAACATGTCACTGATTACGAGCAGGAGGCACGACGAAGAATCACAATCAAACTTTTACTCGCGTAACATGTCACTGATTACGAGCAGGAGGCACGACGAAGAATCACGTTCAAACTTTTACTCGCGTAACATGTCACTGATAACGAGCAGGAGACACGACGAAGAATCACGTTCAAACTTATACTCGCGTAACATGTCACTGATAACGAGCAGGAGACACGACGAAGAATAACGTTCAAACTTATACTCGCGTAACATGTCACTGATTACGAGCAGGAGGCACGACGAAGAATCACAATCAAACTTTTACTCGCGTAACATGTCACTGATTACGAGCAGGAGGCACGACGAAGAATCACGTTCAAACTTTTACTCGCGTAACATGTCACTGATAACGAGCAGGAGACACGACGAAGAATCACGTTCAAACTTTTACTCGCGTAACATGTCACTGATAACGAGCAGGAGACACGACGAAGAATAACGTTCAAACTTATACTCGCGTAACATGTCACTGATTACGAGCAGGAGGCACGACGAAGAATCACAATCAAACTTTTACTCGCGTAACATGTCACTGATTACGAGCAGGAGGCACGACGAAGAATCACGTTCAAACTTTTACTCGCGTAACATGTCACTGATAACGAGCAGGAGACACGACGAAGAATCACGTTCAAACTTTTACTCGCGTAACATGTCACTGATAACGAGCAGGAGACACGACGAAGAATCACGTTCAAACTTATACTCGCGTAACATGTCACTGATTACGAGCAGGAGGCACGACGAAGAATCACGTTCAAACTTATCCTCACATGAGATCTCACTAATTACGAACGGCAGACACCAGGAAGAATCGCGTCAAAACTATTATTCACGTGAGATCTAATTTTGAACAGCTGCCAAGCAGAAAAATCAAGTTCAAACTTATGTCTTTTGGAAAACATTTCATTGTTTCACTCTGAAATAGGTGAAGCACGTGGGGGGGGGGGCAGTTGCCCCCACATTTTTGCAACTTTCGCCCCCGCACTATGCTAAACATTATCTACCAAGGGAAAGTAAACTGTACTTGCCCCCTCTCCAGTTTTGGCACCTTCAACCCCCCAGTTTTGGAACCAAATCGCCGCCAGTGGTTGTAGCTTACTTTGCCCTTATTAGTAAACACCGCTAAGATTAACTATTACAGGGCATTATCCAGTGCACGAAAAACTGGTAATATTCCAACTAGACCAAAACAAAAGAACAACAACAAACCAGAAGTTACGTCACCTCCATTGCCACCTTCCCGTTTCGCTCCACGCGTCCTGCCTGCTGGCCTCGCGTCGCCCACACAGCACCACCCACACGAACGCCACTGTCCCCATCCATTACAAAGACGACATCGTTTAAGGGCAATTAGTAACTTGCTCACGGAACACTGACACATAAACGAACCGTCAAATAGCTGTACAGATTTATTTGGTCGTCACGCCTGTCCTTAGGGAGAAGTTACTAATTTGTGGGTGTAAGGAATACGGCTCATTGATACAGTCACAATGAATGCTCCGTAGGTTGTTTATCAAGGTAATTAGTACTTAGGAATGGAATGAGAACGCCCCTTGTGTGGTAGAAAGGTAAAACTTAAAGACCCATTAAAAAGTTTTACACGTTGGTCTCCAAGTTGAAAATGGCTCCCATGAACGCCCTTCAACTTTCGGTTCCTTATATATACATTCAGTAGAAATGTTACGTTTGGTTCTTGCCCGTTTCCAAGACAAAAATCTCGGCTATAGTTGTGTTGATAGAGCACACGTTTAGTGGCTTGTGCAGGAATTTTGTTGATTTTTTTTAAAATTCTATTTGAATTGTACAGGCATTTTGTTGTATTTTTCATATTTTTCCATCACTTAGTGCACGAATTGTTATCCCTTTTATCTTATTTTTGAACTACTTGTGCAGAAATTTTGTTGCATTTTCTTTCTTATTTTTACATCACTTGTGCAGCAATGTTGTTGTATTTTTCTTATTTTAACCACTTGTGCAGAATTTTTGTTGTATTTTCTTATTTTTACACCAATTGTGCAGAAATGTTGTTGTATTTTTATTACTTTACAGCACTCTTCTACCTCTCCAGGTTCATAAAAGCGCTGTCGCTGCGGCCTTAAAAATTTGAACAGAACCAGAGCACAATATGTATGCAAAAATTCTACAGGGTGTCCGAAAAGTGCTGCACCAAAGGTCAAATGGTAGAAGTGACTGTGTGTGTTCTGTGGTTGCAACATGCCACGTTTCTACGACGTCGGACGGATTGGTCGCAGAGGACCCGTTGAATGAGGCCAACGCTCGCAGGATTTGAGTCCGTTGAACTTTACATTCAGGAGGTATCTGAAATCCCGAGTGTACAGCGTGAAGATTCGCGATCTGGCCCCATCTCCGCACCAAGATGGAGGACGAATGCCATTCCATATCCACAGAATATTTTTCCTGTGTACTTAACCTTTGATTCCACTACATACCTGTGTGGTACTCGACGGACGACATATTGAACAAATACTGTGATTTGCGCTATGGTACGGGTATGATATAATAACCTCAGCACAGTGGTAGGTAGCTTAATGAGAGTTATAACCACTTTTGTCTCCAGGCCCCTTGAAACGCTTCTCGGGCTGATAAAAATGGATACTTTTTAGAAAGTACTTAATTCAACGCAACGTAAGCAATAAAATTATTCTATATTACTTTATTTTAGCAAAAGTTGATTGCACATTGTAGTGTGGAATGCAATAGTAGCAAATAAATCCTTACAGTCATTAGTTTTAGGCCTAGTAGACTGCCTTAAACAGGTTGGGGTTCGGTAAGGAAATAATGATTAACATGAAAGGTACAAAACATTATATTGTTAATGGTTAACCTTGCCTGTATTGTAAGCTCAGATGCTTATTAAAAAAAATTAGAACAAGCACTGCAGCAAAACATTATGACACTCAATCATCATACTGCTCTCACATATCATCCTCTGAGTCCTCGAGTTGAAAATCAGATCATTCATCTTCCTGCTGTTTCTGGTTATTGCATGTTTGTATCTTGCCTTTGTATGTGTACTTGAGTTCATTGGACAGGCAAATTCAGTTTGCAGGAACGCACACAATGTCTAACAGTTCCAAAACCACATCAGGTGCAGATGGAGAACGCATCTACTAAATGACGGGGGATTTCATCTTCACCATTCGTCCATCCATATTCTGTAGGGCTTGGCACCGTAGGGTTTGCCTGCGGACAACACTTCCATATTGCTGCCTGGAAGTTGACTCATAGAACATGCATGAAATGACAGTCTCCCCCCTCTTGGTACAGAATAGCTAATAGCACAGTTCATTTACCTCGCCAGTGTTGGAAACGGCAACATATAAGCAGGAGGTAAACTGCTCAGTCTTCTGAAATCCTGACCTTCCATGACTGACCAAGCTCAAGATTTCCTAATAAGAGCGGTCCTTTTTTACCATCTTCAGAGCTATGAACTTCCCACAACCGGCAAAGGTACTGGTAGTGTCACACCCTTTAAAGGCATTTTTAGCTAATTAGACTTGCACATGGTTTGTCCGATTGAATTTGCTAGCTTGTTGATGTCAACAAAATGTGTTCGATTCTGAGATCCACACATCTAGTAAATGGGACAGGGGATCTTCTTTTGGAACCCCACACAAAGAACCATGACATCGGTATCTTCAGCTGCAATCAAGATTGCCTATGACCCAGAATTTGCAGCATGCAAGGCATGTTAGAGGACCTTGGTATTCAGCATCTTCCTGCATCACGGGAATTTCCACTCTTGTACTAGGAACATAATAAGGTTGAACTTATTGAGAGAAATACACAAGAATGTTTTCCACTGATGGATGTGGTGTCCTCCTGCATTGCTGCTATACTTGTGCATCTTGGATGAATCCCTTTTCACTCTTTCAGCATCTCTGATTGAACGAAGGCCGTAGACATCAAAGACATCAATATAGTAGTTTTGAGCTAGTGATAATAATTGTTATTGGGAGAAGTAATACGATTTCTATATCAAAAATAAGAAAAATTACTGCAATTAGGAAGATTCGCATAGAGAATGGAATTCGCGCTGAAGATTGTGGGTAAAATCCACATTCAAATGCATTCACTCTGTGCTCCCTCGTGGAGGGCCCTGTTCAAAGCCAAGTCAACACTGCAAGCTGCGCGAGGATTTTGTTGTTTCCCTTCATTTTTGCACAAGGTTCATCCCATCAGTGATGGAGGTTGATGATGCTGGAATAGATTGAACTAAGGCAACAATCTCTTTGAGCTCTCTGGCAAGTGCGGCGTTTTTTGTCTTGCTAAGTAAACCATCAACTTTTCCCAGAGCCCATGGTAATAGGTCCAGTGGGTGGTAGAGGTACTCTTTCATGTTCGTTACTAGTATTCTGCGACTAAAAGTCTGCCTTTAGAACCACTTCTTTCGCTTTTTTCTTTGGGTTTTCTCTGTACAGACATTGGAGAAGGTCTTCACGTTTTCTTTGCCATCTCATCATAAAATTTCACTGAAGGTGGATCTTCACCTAAGCTTGTTCGCTTAAATGTCGGGTAGGCTTCCTCTCCGACTTCAATAGTCCTCCGATGATTCATGCCTACATGTGGTGGAGCCATGCTGCCAGTGGACAGACTAGCCAAGTTAGTGTCATCAGGAGACAAGGGATTCAGCCAGCTGTTCTCCATGAGATCGATGAGGGACATCTGCTTCGCCTTTTCTGATCCTTGAACTTTCTAGATCTTGATGAGACAATTTGAACCTGTTTCGACCTATCATGTGTCTCAGCTGCTTCAGATACGAGTACATGTTTTTGTGCTCCGCTGGAAGGGGGCATTCGGTCACTGCACCTTCCTTGAAGCTAAACCCCTCTGCCGCTCCAGGTATCTGGGTATCTTTGTTCACACTTTCTTCAATTGTTTGGTCAACAGAAATTTGGCCAAAAGTGTTCGTGGAGCTAAGTTGAACTGAAAAGACTCGCATTAATTCAGAGTGCACATCATCTTGGTGTGTAGTGGATAGCTAACACATCTGTGCACACTTCGTACGCAGCGTGCATAATTCAGTCTGCCATGTGCAAAGCAGCATAGTATCATTGCTCAAATGGATGATAAATGTAGCATCCTATCTCCATTTCTAAATGCTTGGATCAGGCCTAGCAAGATTTCCCATCATGTTTAATTAGGACATTCAGAAGGATGATAGACTCCTCTCGCCACTGAAGAGAAACTGCACTCTTTATCTTCACACCAGCATGTAATTCCCGAAACTGTATTAAAACTTTCCATGTGTTCTGTCGCTTGGTGTACTTTTCTGTCAAAAGATGCATTCTGCATTATAAGGCAGGGAGCTACATGGTTATTGTAAACCTGATTTCTCAACTCTTTATCAGGCGGTGGATCACTGGAACTGGACTGCTCTCTTGCAAGGATAGACCAGATAAGTTTGCCCATGGTAAAGATACTAAGACACTTTCGGTGGTACTGGATTGGCTGAATGTGTTCATTTTGCAAGTTTCAAAGTGGTGTGTTTACGAATTTTGGCTGCCCTCAGCAAAGCTTTCCACTGATCCACATCATATGGTGAAAACGTGGGAAATGCTCTCCACTTGGGGTCTCTTTGATTGAAGATTACTTGCCCCGGCCATCTTCAGTCATAGATGTTTTACCAGCAACAATTAAATTATAATATTTAACACGTTCTAATAAAATTAATCTCTTTCAGGCTTCATGATGAACCGAATACAATTATTACCAAAACGTATAGATGGGCAAAAGTCCAAACACACTATGTTTTTTGTAATAATAATAATTATTATCATTATTGTTATTATTACACACATAAACTATGGCTAAATAGTCATATTAAAGAGATCAAATGAAGAAAAACAGTGAATTATTCCACAGAATATGGTTCTTTCATGTAAGTTTTGAACTTGCTATTTCGCCATTGATGCACGTCTGATGCGAAGACATGTTACCTTTAAAAAAATGAAAAAGCTACTCATTTGTAAAGGTTATCACATATTATTTTACTTATATTGGTGCAACATATATTTCAGTACCATTGAAGTTTTGCCACCTTTGGTGGTACTGATATCTGGGCTGGCCCATGGACTAATATGCCTTTTCTCAATCAGATGTTTATTATCTGACATTGCCATTGTACCAGTTTTGGCTAATTGTGACGATAAGAATAAGTGATATGATAAAATTGATGAAGTGACACTCACAAATATCACATATGCTCAGGTCGGGATTCGAAGCCGATACACCTACGTTTATCTACAGATATATCTATAGAACTATGATAACCCCAGAAATCAAATAGAGCTAGCGCCGAAACCACCACGCAAAAAAGAGATTGTAGAACCAGACGAGACGTGTCTCTATCCTAGAGTTATGTCTTGTTCTAATCTAGTAAAGGAGAATGTCAGGTTGACTGAAATTTGGTCTTCTGAAATTACTTTAATATACTCTGTTCTGGTTTTCTCTGGAGCAAGCGAACGAAAACAAGTCTCTGCGCAGGTAGTGACGTGAGACGGCTCCACCAATGGACACGTGAGAGTGAATGGGATTGCGTGGGAGAGGGGAAAAGCGACTGCAGTTATCAGCCTTCGCAGCAGGGTCTACTGTTTCGCTCTGCCCACTCGATCCCCCGTCTTCTCTGCCGTTGTGCGCGGCCTATCTCCAGAGATAGCCGGGACAGAGTATAGATGATTTGTTCAGACATGCCAAGGTTAGTTTCTCTCTTCCGTCCATCATCTGACCATCTCTATCCCATTCTCTTCATTTCTCTCAAATCTTCCTTTCTATTTAGCTCTCCCCCCTCTCTCTATTTAGTCCCATGTGTGTGATGCTTGCTCTACCATAAAATGTTTGTTTTTTTAATTTCTCATGCAGGCTATTTTTACGAGTCAGCCCCCACTCCCCCCCGGTGGCAACGCCTCTGCTCGAGACGAAACCGATATTTGCAATACCAGACGAGACTAAAAACGCGTCGAAACGAGATATCTGTCAAGTCTCAGTACCATCCCTACTAACTCTTTACAATAAAGATGTTTACACCTTGTAATCAAGGGGTCCCGGGTTCGATACCCGGTGGAGGCACATAGTGGTTCGGGTCCCACTTTAAACTGTAGGTCCAGTCCCAATTAGCCTTACTGTGCATAAAGTGGACTTAAAAAACACCAACTCAGACTCAATCAAGAAAGGTGTTTATTATTATACCAATACAGCAAAAGCCATTTGTAAACTGAATAACCGACCATGTTTAGAAAAACCATTCAGAACATGTAAACGTGATAGCAACGCTTTCGTAATAGAAAACATCATACAAGATATTATTTTAAGATCAAGTGCGTTTGGCGTCAAACGATCCTTGATAACCTTAGACAACGACATAAGAGTTGGATAACACGAAGTCGGCAACGAGTACAGAACATATGAACTGTCATATCTTTGTAGGAAATCTTGCTTTTCCTGGCCAAACGCCACGTCCCTTTCAGACTTGAAGCATTATTTTTAGTCACCATGGCCGTCCTACCTGAAAGTCAACGGTGACACACATACGATAAAAGTTAACCCAATTGTCAATTTTAAAAATGTACTGGCTTCGTTAGGAATGAATGCAACCTGCCTTGAAAACGAAGGCTTCATATAGTTGGTTTTGAATTGCAGTGTTTCTTCAGCTGTGGATAATGAAGTGGAAGTTGGAGCTGCATTATAGCGATATGTCCAATGGGCAGTGGCGTGCCCGGTAGATTGATGGGAGGCATGTAAAATGCTAGGATTAAAACAGAATACTCTTCTTGTGTTATGACGTCAATTCTAGCAGATGACGCTATTGTGTAACATCACTAGTGATTATTGACTAACCTGTAGATTTACGGTTACCACATATGTACGGAATGCTCTGTGTTAAGTCCAATAAAGATTAGTTGAGTTGAGTCGGAATGCTCTGCCAGTGTTGCTTCATAATTTATGTGGCATTTTGGGAACTGTCATTCAAGAAAGGAGGTTCAATATTATTGACCCACCACCCACGGGCGTCCGCAGGATTTTTTCCAGGGAGGGGCAAGCAAGGTATGTGTTTTCCGGGGGGGGGACAAGGCACATTTTCCCCCATAATAGTGTTGTCCCCTCAAAAGACATTGCTTCAATTTGAATTGACGATGTTCGTGCAATAATTGAAACATGTTTTTATGGCTGAAATGAAATTATGCGTATATAATTTTTGGTCGACTTTCATTTTCCAGGGGGGTGGGCCGTTGCCCCTCTTTCGGACGTCCATGCCACCACCATTTTTGAAGTTCTGGCCTGGAAAAAGGTGGCGCTAGTATCTCACGACGATTGAGATCAGTGTTGATTGGATGAAATTTGTTAAGGGACACTCACAAAGAATACCCATGCCGGGACTCGAACCCGTCGATGGCGAGATCGAAACTCAACCAATCACCGTCGTTGGCCACCTAGGTTTATGTCATAGAGAAAGCTTGTACGTAATTCTCACACTTTCGGAGAGTACAGATGTGAGTAGTCGTACTAAGTCTCGTGTTGGAGCTAAGAGAGGGAAGGGACATTTTTACGATACTAAACACCGACAAAATGTACAATTGTATGATATAAGACCCAATACCACAGGCACCTATACACTGCAATCCCTAGATTTGTTCGTTAAGCATTAAACTTTCATTAAAAGAAACACCAACGCAAATAATACTTATTCTAGCTCTGTAATATCTGTGTACAGAAAGACTAATAGGGGACTGGGCCAACAGTTTAAAGCGTTATCCGAAGCACTGCGCGATGCTCCTCGGCAGGGAATCGAACACTAGGCCTCTTGATTACAAGCCACTTTGATATCGGGAAGGCCTTCCAATTGGTTCATATTTACGTATCAGGAACTAAAAAATCATTGTTAGACACAAGGACGATACCATGACGAGACAGACGTCTTCAAAAATTGTAAACAAGAGAGCTTTATGGTCTCGTTGCAGACTTGAGTAAATTAGGATGCAACACTGAACTTGAAATTTCGAGACGAGACCAGGAAGTTGCAATTCGAGACAAGACAGAGAACAAAATGGCACTGTATCAAGTCTCATCTTAACTCGATAGTGCCCCAGTGTGATGGGGGCGTAACCCTTTTGGCCCAGATATCCTACAGAAAAAAGGAGGTATGTGCAATGAAAGAAAAAATGGCAAACTATACGATTCCCTACGCCACTGTCTTCCATTCCCATGTCTGAGAGTGGTTCAAGGTCTCGCACATATTGGAAGCGAAGAAAACAACTAATATTTTTAGCAGTTTCAACCAGTAGCCATCATTGTCAATGGAACAACACATTAGCACCTCAATGGGACATGCCAGTGGCCCTAATTTAACTCCAGAAGCATGCTGAACATTCTCTGAACATATGTGCACGATTCCTTGCGTGCGTGTGATGAGCCGAACGTGGAGTAGCTGACAATACAATCAGCACGGATATCCCAAGCGGTTTAGCTTCCGATGTCAAACCACATAAGCGATTAGAGAAAGAAGAAACCTTTCTCTTCTTCCCTTCTTGAGGTTACCAATACGTGATTGGACTCCGGTGCCGAGGTAACAGACAAAAGATGTCTCTTCCTTTTCAGTTGGTGACTTGACAACAAAAATCTGACAGAAATTTCCTTCAAGATTTCTCGGAGCAGTGATGGTAATCCGTTCACACAAAATTTCCCTCCTGCAAGCCAAAAATTCCCTTCCCTTCACAAAAATTCCCTCGTTTTCCTATCAGCATATTCTTCACTTGATTGTAATTATTTATTAATAAAATATTAAAATTACGATGCGGATTGAAGTCTGTTGCACAGTTAATGACTTGAATGTTTTGTATTCGAGTGTATTTTCCTTATTTTTCGATCACTTTTTTGTTACTTTTGACAATCGCGGCGACGGTGATGAATGTTAGTTAGATGAAATTGGTGAAGAAAACAAAACAGTGTACTGTGAAGAAAGCTAATGTAGCGAATGAAAGCTGAAAACAAGCCAAAAAGGTATTTTAGGCAAGATGATGCTAAATAGGCACTAAACTTGAAAATAGGCATTTATAGGCACCATAAAAAAGAGTTATCAGAATCCAAACCATTATGAAACGAATTAAAAACACTAAAAATCTATGTTTTAAAAAAAGTAAAACAAACCATCACCTGCACTTTCAACATGCCATGAAGGAAGGTCGGAGACCACGCATGCACGATTTTTGACATTAGTGCCCCGTAATGCGATCAGCACCACCTTCACCGCCCTTAACCCCCCCCCCCTTTCGGTCACCCATTTATTAGAGGCTGGGTGAACCCCAGAGAAACTCCGAGCAGAGGCCTTGCTTGAAAAATTCCCATCTGAAATCGCGCATCCCGACAATCTACCCCGTCTCTCCCGCTTGGCAGTCAGACACCCATGGGCGTCCGGAAGGGGGGGCGTGGTCCCCCCTGGAAAATGAAAGTCAACCAAAAAATATGTATTTCACACATATAATTTCATTTTAGCCACAATAATGTGTTAATTATTGCATGAACACCATAAATTCAAATTTAAGCAATGTTTTTTAGGGAACAACACTATTTTTGGGAAAAATTTGTCTTCGTTTGCCCCCCCCCCTGGAAAAAAATACCTTCCTAGCCCTCCTTGGAAAAAATCCTGCGGACGTCCATGCAGACACCCTACCGACTGAACCACCCCTGCTGTTTTAATGAAAAGGATTAAAATAGGTAAATATGCAAGAACCCGAACCATACTTATAATACATATATGATAGATTTAAAGGATAAAAATACATAACAAAATACAAGGTAGTAGCGACTAAATTTGGTCTTAAACTGTTTCTAAACACGTGAATTTTACTGCATGTTAGAAATGCATCCACTAGAAATGCTGTTACGTGGAAAACTGAAAAATACACACTACCAAAATGCTCCAACTGGTTTCACCTACATTGCGTCGACTTCGGAGAAAAATTCCCTTTTCCCCGCAATTTGTTTAAAATTTCCCTCGTACGAGGGATATTTTCATTGAGTTAAAATCACAGGCTCCGGGCAACCTACCTTCAGCTAAAGGGCAAAGGAAAAAAAGGGAGTACAAAAGAAAAGGATAAAGGTAAAATGGCGCTATTTGGTAAGGGGGAGGGGTCCTAAAATGCTTCCTTTCTTCGTCTATCGTACCACTCTTGTTTTACAGCTCCCTTGAGGCGCTAATACAAGAAGCAGTTGCGCTTTCGTGCTTGTAGAGGGAGTTCTTAAGATAAGGCCCTGCACTGTCAGGAGAGTGTTTGCTTCGGTGTGTTTGTAGATTACAACTTTCAGACGCGGCTCAGTGCACTCACTGAGAACCTTTGTGCAATTGTTGCATGGTTTTGCGTTCCAACCTTATATAGTGTCAAGGTGCATTTGGATACTTGGTTTGAACCAACTAAGAACTTTGCGAAAATCTCTCATACGAAAATCCGTTATGATATTCCAAAATCTTTAAAAAATACAACTTTAGAATTCCTCATGTGGTTCGCTTTTGTCTATAAGTAGATACTTGTAATGTAATAGCTTCGTGGCACCATAACGGATATTACAGATATCTAGACAACAACGAAAGCAAACCACACGAAGATTGACATGATTACGCTTTTTTCTTCTTCTTCAGATTTTGGAATATCAAAGCATTATCGAAAGAAAAGAAATGTGCAAGGACAAATATACTGAGGCACCTTAACCTCATAGATTCCACTAACTTGACGAAACGAATCTCGTTCCCTTGGATAATGTGCCGAAAAAATACCGTACCTTCGTACAACAAAGCCAGTGCAGATATTTTTGTTTACTTGAGACGTCATCATAGATCACAGATCCCAACACAAAATTAGCATCACAGTCGCAAACATGTGTTGAATAGGTAGAAAACTTTCGTGATATGATCGCACATAATACTACTTCCAGTGTGTGTGTGAATAAAGTACAATAACTGCAAAATACATCGTGTTCTGAATCACCACCTACCACTGATGACAGTGCATATATACAAGACTTTCTACAGGCCTTATTATAAGAAAGTATTGGCTGAATCGCATTCGATATCTCATAGAATCAGCCTTGATATCGATTGTTGACTATAATATCATGAACATTGCTGTTTATCAATTTGTAAATAGACATTACATATTGCATTAGCAATTGCTAAATATCCATTGTGACCAAACAAATATTTTAAATCGGTGGGAAAATTGATTAAAGGCGGTTATACAAATAAATGTTTTCTGTGTATAAACTATTGAGTTTAATTATTAAGTGTGAATCTTTGAACATTATTGTGAATTATCATTGATATTATTCGTGTTAGATACGAATTCGTTTCATTCTTACATATCAATTTTTCAATGTATTATGAATAATACATGCTTGAAAATTATTTGTCCGTCATTTAGTTCCTACATGATAGTCTTGGGATCCTTATTATACTGTCGTAACTGTTACTCGGAACTGAAAATCCATTTTGAATTGTGCTGTAAAATATCAATTCCTTCAGAGCTACTGTGTAATCAATCGCTGATATTACTAACATCCACGCACTCACGTAAAAGGGGAGTACATGTGGGCCATGCAAAAAATTATCCCCAAATCTATGACTTTCATCACTCCTGAAAGTTCAATCCTTTACAAAGAAAAAAAGAAGAAAAAACTAAAACCGAATACGATTCATCTCACAAACAAAGGGTCGTTGTCCGTTGATGGACAATTTATCAGAACTCGGCGTCAATCAATTAAATGGGTCAACGACCATTCTCCTCAATAATGAAATATTTTCTCTTCACAAAAAGAAAGAAGAGTGGGTAATAGGCATGACGGGCATGTGATAAAGACTGCTCCACAACAGGAGGCAAAAAAACTGAGTGAACGAGGCTAAGAAGACAGAATCGTAGGCTGTCGGAATAATCTCTGCAGTTACACTTATAAGCTATTGTCATGTTGAAGGGTTGTTTTTGTAATTATTGTGATTGCTTCATATGTAGCGCTGAAATTGTTCTTGTGAGATATGATCGTGGCCAGTGGCACGTGCTCATACAAATGCACACGTGCATGCTCAACACCACACATAAGTATGGTTTCAGGCCGAATTTTTTTTTTTCAAGGGGTGTAAGGAGTGAAATTTTCTCAAGACACCCAAATGTTAACCCCACTTCCATGTACTTCCATGTAGAACACCCTGGATTGGATTTTGCAAACTAGCGAGGCTCTGGCGTTTGGACCTATGTATAAACCTCTATGGGAAATGTGTTGTGTGATTGTCCCTTCATCTATTTCATCTTATCACCTTCATATTCATCTTCGCAATTAGACAAGAGTGGTAGACATGCGAAGTAAAATAAATCAAATCATTCATTCAACTTTTCAGTTCAAACGCTGGGTGCAAGACCATTGAGAAGTGCGGGAGGAATAACCGCGAGAATAAAGTAAAACTGAGGGAAGAACAGGGAACGCACATTAAAAGCAAAGGGAATAACAACGAAAACATGTTAAAGCAGAGGAAAGAGCCGCTGAAACTGACTACAAACAAAGGGAAGAACCGTGCAAAAAAAGATTGAACGCGGAAGCAACAACCGTGCAAAAAGATTGAACGCGGAAGCAACAACCGTGCAAAAAGATTGAACGCGGAAGCAACAACCGTGCAAGAAAATTGAACGCGGAAGCAACAACCGTGCAAGAAGATTGAACGCGAAAGCAACAACCGTGCAAGAAGATTGAACGTGGAAGCAACAACCGTGCAAAAAGATTGAACGTGGAAGCAACAACCGTGCAAAAAGATTGAACGTGGAAGCAACAACCGTGCAAAAAAAGATTGCACCCGAAGGAACAACCGTGCAAAAAAAGATTGCACCCGAAGGAACAACCGTGCAAGAAGATTGAACGCGGAAGCAACAACCGTGCAAAAAGATTGAACGCGGAAGCAACAACCGTGCAAAAAGATTGAACGCGGAAGCAACAACCGTGCAAAAAGATTGAACGCGGAAGCAACAACCGTGCAAGAAAATTGAACGCGGAAGCAACAACCGTGCAAGAAGATTGAACGCGAAAGCAACAACCGTGCAAGAAGATTGAACGTGGAAGCAACAACCGTGCAAAAAGATTGAACGTGGAAGCAACAACCGTGCAAAAAGATTGAACGTGGAAGCAACAACCGTGCAAAAAAAGATTGCACCCGAAGGAACAACCGTGCAAAAAAAGATTGCACCCGAAGGAACAACCGTGCAAGAAGATTGAACGCGGAAGCAACAACCGTGCAAAAAGATTGAACGCGGAAGCAACAACCGTGCAAAAAGATTGAACGCGGAAGCAACAACCGTGCAAAAAGATTGAACGCGGAAGCAACAACCGTGCAAGAAAATTGAACGCGAAAGCAAAAACCGTGCAAGAAGATTGAACGCGAAAGCAACAACCGTGCAAGAAGATTGAACGTGGAAGCAACAACCGTGCAAAAAGATTGAACGTGGAAGCAACAACCGTGCAAAAAGATTGAACGTGGAAGCAACAACCGTGCAAAAAGATTGAACGTGGAAGCAACAACCGTGCAAAAAGATTGAACGTAAAAGCAACAACCGTGCAAGACGATTGAACGCGGAAGCAACAACCGTGCAAAAAGATTCAACGTGGAAGCAACAACCGTGCAAGATGATTGAATGCGGAAGCAACAACCGTGCAAGATGATTGAACGCGGAAGCAACAACCGTGCAAGATGATTGAACGCGGAAGCAACAACCGTGCAAGATGATTGAACGCGGAAGCAACAACCGTGCAAGAAGATTGAACGCGGAAGCAACAGCCGTGCAAGAAGATTGAACGCGGAAGCAACAGCCGTGCAAGAAGATTGAACGCGGAAGCAACAGCCGTGCAAGAAGATTGAACGCGGAAGCAACAACCGTGCAAGAAGATTGAACGCGGAAGCAACAACCGTGCAAAAAGATTGAACGCGGAAGCAACAACCGTGCAAAAAGATTGAACGCGGAAGCAACAACCGTGCAAAAAGATTGAACGCGGAAGCAACAACCGTGCAAAAAGATTGAACGCGGAAGCAACAACCGTGCAAGAAGATTGAACGCGAAAGCAACAACCGTGCAAGAAGATTGAACGCGAAAGCAACAACCGTGCAAAAAGATTGAACGCGAAAGCAACAACCGTGCAAAAAGATTGAACGCGAAAGCAACAACCGTGCAAAAAGATTGAACGTGGAAGCAACAACCGTGCAAAAAGATTGAACGCGGAAGCAACAACAGTGCAAGAAGATTGAACGCGGAAGCAACAACCGTGCAAAAAGATTGAACGTGGAAGCAACAACCGTGCAAAAAGATTGAACGTGGAAGCAACAACCGTGCAAGACGATTCAACGCGGAAGCAACAACCGTGCAAAAAGATTTAACGCGGAAGGAACAACCGTGCAAAAAGATTGAACGCGGAGGCAACAACCGTGCAAGAAGATTGAACGCGGAAGCAACAACCGTGCAAGAAGATTGAACGCGAAAGGAGCAACCGTGCAAGAAGATTGAACGCGAAAGGAGCAACCGTGCAAGAAGATTGAACGCGAAAGGAGCAACCGTGCTAAAAGACTGAATGTGGAAGGAGCAATCGTGCAAGAAGATTGAACGCGGAAGGAACAACTGAAGAAGATTGAAGGCGGAAGGAACAACTGTGAAGAAGATTGAAGGCGGAAGGAGCAACCGTGAAAATATATTGAACAACGCGGAAGGAATAACCGTGGAAAACAATTGAATGCTGAAAGAACAACCTTGCGAAAAGTTTGAACGCGGATGGAACAACGGTTTAAAATATTTCAACGCGGAAGAAACGACAGTGCAAAAAGATTGAACAATGCAGAAGAAACAACCGCGTAAGAAGATTGAACGCGGAAGGAGCAACCGTGCAAAATAGATGGACCGTGGAAAGATCAACCGTGCAAAGATTTAACATGTAAAGAACAGCCGCGCGAAAAAAAAAAAAATGAGCTCGATAGGAACCGCAAATCAAACTGAACGCGTAAAGAATAAGCTGAAATGAGAGTCTATCAATTAACAATGTATGCCAAGCAAGGTCTACCTTGTGAGTCATTGGGCAGTTGCAACTTCCGCTGTGGCCGCCAAATATAAATGAGAGAAACATGTTACAATCGACACAGGGAAGAAAGTAAAACTGAGGGAAGAACAGGGAACGCACATTAAAAGCAAAGGGAATAACAATGAAAACATGTTAAAGCAGAGGAAAGAGCCGCTAAAACTGACTACAAACAAATGGAAGAACCGTGCAAAAAAAAGATTGCACCCGAAGGAACAACCATGCAAGAAGATTGAACGCGGAAGCAACAACCGTGCAAAAAGATTGAACGCGGAAGCAACAACCGTGCAAAAAGATTGAACGCGGAAGCAACAACCGTGCAAAAAGATTGAACGCGGAAGCAACAACCGTGCAAAAAGATTGAACGCGGAAGCAACAACCGTGCAAAAAGATTGAACGCGGAAGCAACAACCGTGCAAAAAGATTGAACGCGGAAGCAACAACCGTGCAAAAAGATTGAACGCGGAAGCAACAACCGTGCAAGAAGATTGAACGCGAAAGCAACAACCGTGCAAGAAGATTGAACGCGAAAGCAACAACCGTGCAAAAAGATTGAACGCGAAAGCAACAACCGTGCAAAAAGATTGAACGTGGAAGCAACAACCGTGCAAAAAGATTGAACGTGGAAGCAACAACCGTGCAAAAAGATTGAACGCGGAAGCAACAACAGTGCAAGAAGATTGAACGCGGAAGCAACAACCGTGCAAAAAGATTGAACGTGGAAGCAACAACCGTGCAAAAAGATTGAACGTGGAAGCAACAACCGTGCAAGACGATTCAACGCGGAAGCAACAACCGTGCAAAAAGATTTAACGCGGAAGGAACAACCGTGCAAAAAGATTGAACGCGGAGGCAACAACCGTGCAAGAAGATTGAACGCGGAAGCAACAACCGTGCAAGAAGATTGAACGCGAAAGGAGCAACCGTGCAAGAAGATTGAACGCGAAAGGAGCAACCGTGCAAGAAGATTGAACGCGAAAGGAGCAACCGTGCTAAAAGACTGAATGTGGAAGGAGCAATCGTGCAAGAAGATTGAACGCGGAAGGAACAACTGAAGAAGATTGAAGGCGGAAGGAACAACTGTGAAGAAGATTGAAGGCGGAAGGAGCAACCGTGAAAATATATTGAACAACGCGGAAGGAATAACCGTGGAAAACAATTGAATGCTGAAAGAACAACCTTGCGAAAAGTTTGAACGCGGATGGAACAACGGTTTAAAATATTTCAACGCGGAAGAAACGACAGTGCAAAAAGATTGAACAATGCAGAAGAAACAACCGCGTAAGAAGATTGAACGCGGAAGGAGCAACCGTGCAAAATAGATGGACCGTGGAAAGATCAACCGTGCAAAGATTTAACATGTAAAGAACAGCCGCGCGAAAAAAAAAAAATGAGCTCGATAGGAACCGCAAATCAAACTGAACGCGTAAAGAATAAGCTGAAATGAGAGTCTATCAATTAACAATGTATGCCAAGCAAGGTCTACCTTGTGAGTCATTGGGCAGTTGCAACTTCCGCTGTGGCCGCCAAATATAAATGAGAGAAACATGTTACAATCGACACAGGGAAGAAAGTAAAACTGAGGGAAGAACAGGGAACGCACATTAAAAGCAAAGGGAATAACAATGAAAACATGTTAAAGCAGAGGAAAGAGCCGCTAAAACTGACTACAAACAAATGGAAGAACCGTGCAAAAAAAAGATTGCACCCGAAGGAACAACCATGCAAGAAGATTGAACGCGGAAGCAACA
The DNA here is from genome assembly GCF_977018435.1 of Lepisma saccharinum. Lineage (NCBI taxonomy): Eukaryota > Metazoa > Arthropoda > Insecta > Zygentoma > Lepismatidae > Lepisma > Lepisma saccharinum. The sequence continues at coordinate 45,498,228 of NC_139233.1, read as the reverse complement.
ACCGTGCAAAAAGATTGAACGCGGAAGCAACAACCGTGCAAAAAGATTGAACGCGGAAGCAACAACCGTGCAAAAAGATTGAACGCGGAAGCAACAACCGTGCAAAAAGATTGAACGCGGAAGCAACAACCGTGCAAAAAGATTGAACGCGGAAGCAACAACCGTGCAAAAAGATTGAACGCGGAAGCAACAACCGTGCAAAAAGATTGAACGCGGAAGCAACAACCGTGCAAAAAGATTGAACGCGGAAGCAACAACCGTGCAAAAAGATTGAACGCGGAAGCAACAACCGTGCAAGAAGATTGAACGCGAAAGCAACAACCGTGCAAGAAGATTGAACGCGAAAGCAACAACCGTGCAAAAAGATTGAACGCGAAAGCAACAACCGTGCAAAAAGATTGAACGTGGAAGCAACAACCGTGCAAAAAGATTGAACGCGGAAGCAACAACAGTGCAAAAAGATTGAACGCGGAAGCAACAACAGTGCAAGAAGATTGAACGCGGAAGCAACAACCGTGCAAAAAGATTGAACGTGGAAGCAACAACCGTGCAAGACGATTCAACGCGGAAGCAACAACCGTGCAAAAAGATTTAACGCGGAAGGAACAACCGTGCAAAAAGATTGAACGCGGAGGCAACAACCGTGCAAGATGATTGAACGCGGAAGCAACAACCGTGCAAGATGATTGAACGCGGAAGCAACAACCGTGCAAGATGATTGAACGCGGAAGCAACAACCGTGCAAGAAGATTGAACGCGGAAGCAACAACCGTGCAAGAAGATTGAACGCGGAAGCAACAACCGTGCAAGAAGATTGAACGCGGAAGCAACAACCGTGCAACAAAGATTGAACGAGAAAGGAGCAACCGTGCAAGAAGATTGAACGGCGAAGGAAAAACCGTGCAAGAAGACTGGACGCGGAAGGAACAACCGTGCAAAAAGATTGAATGCGGAAGGAGCAATCGTGCAAGAAGATTGAACGCGGAAGGAACAACTGTGAAGAAGATTGAAGGCGGAAGGAGCAATCGTGCAAGAAGATTGAACGCGGAAGGAACAACTGTGAATAAGATTGAAGGCGGAAGGAGCAACGTAATGCTACGACCATAATGCACACCATTCATTACGCCATATCCTAAGCTTCAAAGTATACCACTAGGAATGAGATCATCCAAATTTCACAATGAGAAGAACGATAGCCAACATCAGACCGGAAGGTATTACATAATTCATAAGAGATTCCTGAAATAGGAAACTGAAGGCAGAAAGAGTCTTGCTAAGCATCCGTGGAATCTGTAGCACCTGTCCTTGGCTTTGGATGCAACATTTTGGAATTTGAATTCCCGCGTTACATTGTTACATGCATCAAATTGGAGAAATAACTTAATAATATAAATATAAACTAAATAACTTCCAGCAGGAGTTCAATTAAGTCCTGTGCTTTTAAAGTTGCAATTCGGATAATGCATGTTACATTTATATTCATAAACTATTATTCTAACACGAGAAAATCATAAGCATACATTATACAAAGCAGCAATGCTGTCTGTAGAATTATATTATGTGAAGCATAACACTAAACAGGACAAAGAAATACAATTTTTAGAATTAATATTGAAATGCTCCTGTCGAGGAACATGTAAAAGACAGATTTCCGAAAAACTTAGGTTTCATATTTTGCCCCAGGGGAGAAGGAAAATATCTCGCGAACGTCAATAGAAATTTCCCAGTTTTCGAGAAAAATATATACATAAATTTTTAAAATATTCAACCTCCTATATCTGAAGGAATAACAGTCCATTTCAGCTATTATTCTACCTTCCAAAGAATAACAAAGATCTCCTCTCCGAAAGAATAAAACATCATCCCTTCTCCAAAAGAAGGCAATACCATTCTATCTCTCCGAAAGAAAAATATCATCCCATCTCCGAAAGAAAAATATCATCCCATCTCCGAAAGAGAGAATCATCATCCCGTATCCAAAAAATGAAAAACATCATCCCACGTCAGAAAGAAGAAACTTTATCATTCTCTCTCCAAAAGAAGAAACTTGATCATTCTCTATCTCCAAAAGAAGAAACTTTATCATTCTCTATCTCCAAAAGAAGAAACTTTATCATTCTCTCTCCCCAAAAGAAGAAACTTTATCATTCTCTCTCCCCAAAAGAAGAAACTTTATCATTCTCTCTCCCCAAAAGAAGAAACTTTATCATTCTCTCTCTCCAAAAGAAGAAACTTTATCATCCTCTCTCTCCAAAAGAAGAAACTTTATCATCCTGTCTCCAAAAGAAGAAACTTTATCATCCTGTCTCCAAAAGAAGAAACTTTATCATCCTGTCTCCAAAAGAAGAAACTTTATCATCCTGTCTCCAAAAGAAGAAAGCATCATCCTGTCTCCAAAAGAAGAAAGCATCATCCTGTCTCCAAAAGAAGAAAGCATCATCCTGTCTTCAAAAGAAGAAAGCATCATCCTGTCTCCAAAAGAAGAAAGCATCATCCTGTCTCCAAAAGAAGAAAGCATCATCCTGTCTCCAAAAGAAGAAAGCATCATCCTGTCTCCAAAAGAAGAAAGCATCATCACCTCTCCGAAAGAAGAAAAACTTCAACTCTCTCCTAAAGAACATTATCATCTCCTCTCCGAACATAAAACGATCTTCTTTGCGAAACATCATCTTCTCACCGAAAGATCATCATCATACATCTTCGAAGAAAAACTTCCCTCGCCAAAGAATAGGGCCCAATATTAAAAGAATAGTGAATTTAGTATTTCCCTTGCTGCCAACGAAAATGTTCCTACCCCAAGATTATTTAAAAATAAAATATCCCCTCAGGCACGTGGACCGAGAACAGCACCAGAACTAAACTACTCGGACAAGAGGTCGTAAAAGGGAGAAGTTAATGCACTTCTGCCTGCGAAGAGAATAAGATTCGATACGAGTAAGACACTGTGTGGATGCTGCATCGGCAACCCTTTTCAAGTGGCCTTTGTGTGCACCTTTGGGGACAAGAAAGCAAACATTGACAGTAATATTATTGCAGTTCGCAACTCGCCACAATGGTGTGCTCGCATGACGTGTGGTATTGAGAAGAGACTTCTCGCGGTCTCATGTCGTGTCTGGCTCGTTCTCAGTCTCGTCTCGAATTCTTAAGCTGGTCGCACACTAGAACGGAGTCGAGGAAGAATCATCATGCAGAAAAATGCATGTAATTACGTGCAGGATCACCCATTTCTTCTCTTCCCCACCCTTCTACCTGAGTGGGCGAGCTTGCATTTATTGCATGATCCACTTCCGATTGCGCACAGCTCAAATGCTCGTTCTACCTCAATTAAAAAAAAAGTATCTTTATCAGAAGGGTGTCAGTCTCGTCTCGAGATTCATAGCATAAGCAACATATGCAACAACTTTCACAGCGTATACGAGTCAACAAGGAAGACAAGTTTTCTTGATAAAGTATTTCGGTTCGACGCCTTCTTTCCATACTACGAACCTTTAAAAAACGACACTAAATCAAGAATATATTCAACCAAGTTGTGCAGGTAACTGGTTAAGTTTGAAATTAAAACAAACAAAAAAAGGCTCATCTACAGATACAGTCATCCACAGGTAAAGACAAAGTGGACACTTGACTCGTAAAATATGGAAAAAATATTTTTGCTTTTTACTAATTTCTTTACACCTATATACGTGGGTATTCCCTTTTTCTTTCCCTATATTTTCTCCATTCTTTCCATATCTTAGAATATCTTTATGCTTACTCCCCTTTTCTTCATATTTCTCTAGCCACTGTTTAAACTTCCATTCTCTGTCAAATTATCCTCTTCTTTCTTTTTTTCTCTCTCGGGCCTCCCCGATGGCACAGTGGCAACGCCATCGCTTTGTAATCAAGGGGTTCAGGGTAGGACTGTAGGTCAGTCCCGATTAGCCAATCTGTGCATAAAGTGGACTTCAAACATCAATTCAATTTTTTTCTCTCTCTCCAGTTCCTCTTATTTCAACCTCAATTCATCTTACTTCTCTCTTCTATAGTCTCTCTATTTTCTATACCTAATTTTACTTCTCTCTCAAACTTTCTCTAATTTATCGTATCTCTCCCTCTCTGTCTGCTCATAACACTTCTGTTTTTATTATAATCCATTAACATGACAAGACTATTTTGAATATAGGTGTATATATATGCAACTTTAAAACACATCTCTTTGATTTTGACCTATCAGAAAATTTTCTGCTGGAGCCCATGTTACTACTTTATTTATTCCCAATAATTCAAAGTAAGGATGCGTACGATTGCAATTAAGCCAGAAACGTATAAAAAGAAGGGCACACAAGCAAAATGAGTAACTGTTACTTGCAATACCTTTAAAAAGTAACACCTATTTTCAGTTTATCTTGCTCCTCACGTTCACAAACAAGTCTCCTTTGAACAAATTTGCCAGCTCGCACGATCGTGTACAAATTGCAGTTCCTTTTTAGCGAGTGCACATATTCAGTGTTTGAACAACTGACTCTCACACTGCACACTTGCAGCGGGGCGACAGTAGGGCAGACGAGAAAAGTAAACAAACAATTGAATGAGGAAAAAATTAGGAGGGAAGAACAGTTCGTTGATCGTACATATGCAAAACGCCAAGGCTATGTTTGGTGTCTTTGAACTTTTGTATCCCGATAACAGATGGCTCTTATATCGCAAGATCTCTTTCAGCAACACCACAAGGGCTAAAGAAGTAGAGCTCAAGCCAGCTGCAAAAGAGAAAGAAGGAGCAAGTTACACGCATAAAAGAATGATAAACGTTTCCATTAAGGAACTGATGACGCAATCGGTATAGTGAGAATTTTGTTATCTCTTGTACCTTTGACCTAAATGATGTGTAATATTATAACAAGGATCAACATCTGTTAAAATTATTTGCCTATTTATTCCTGTAAAAAAACAGGTGACCATCTATCCTTCCAAAACAGGCAGATGTATCTGCCTATCCTTCCAAAGTAGGCAGATGAATCTGCCTATCATTCTAAAAATAGGCAGATAAACATTAGCCTATCTCTCCAAAATAGGCACATGGCTACTTGCTTTCCCCCCAAAACAGACACATGTCTACACTTGCCTATTACTCCAAATAAACAAATGGCTATTTTTGTGGAGAGCAGGACAAGATTAAAATTATATCGCTTATCCCATTCTAACGATGTTGCCAGTGTGTGTATTTATTCGGGGAGTAAGTCCTGCTCTGCAACATTAAAAATAAGGAACGCCAGCCATCAGTCTAACTAGGGGAGAAGAGAGTTGGGACACACTTATCACAGCGGGAGGTTAGTGTTTTTTTTCAATTTGCAAATACCGTACGTGAGAATTGATTAACTTGGACACCTCCAGGAAATAAATGTCAACACTTTACATGCTGACAACCAGTTGCTACATTTATATTTTGTATTTTTTGTAGAAGTTCTGCCATTCTGGCTAATTACGGCGTTTAAGCGTCTAATTCAGTTAGCATATGATGCATCATACAACTCTAGATTTAAAAGTAATTAGATGTTTCAATCACGACTGACCATTGATGTTTTGTGTCCACCTTATGCTATCAGACAGGCTAATTGGAATTTAATCTACAACTTGAAGATTGGTATCGTACCCGAAATGCTACTGAAGTGCGTGCGTTAGCCATTATAGATATCGAAGAAGACTGTGCTGGTATTAATTTCGTTAATTTATACAACTTTTCTACATATCTAGTTAATCGAGATAATGGGGGATGGACAGAAAGGAAAAAAAACAAAACAAGGATACTGATAATTTGAGATTCAATCTCAAGACCCTTGTTTTGCAGCACGTTCCATCGCTATTACTCTGAAGAGAGACAAACGACGAAATATAAGAAAAATATGAAATACACGAAAGAGTTATGTCTAGGCACGTCCGGAGATGTACTACTGCAGAAACATAGAGGAAAATGCAGGCTCGAGCAGATGTGGAACGTGGATGCTTGGCACACGATGCCACTGCTCTACCAACTGAGCTGCCGAGATGGACCGAGCCTCGCTTACGTTGTTCTTCCCTGAGTGGAAATTGTGTCGACCAATGATGCTGCAACGGGACCTGTTTCAAGGTTGTCAGTATCCAAAGAAGAGCAGGAATACTTTGAGCATCCACAATGAGACTCATCCAAATTGAAGATTTTTCAAATGTCTGTTAACATTCAACAAAGAGGCCAAAAATTTTAAAAAAATCTCCGCTCGTGTTTCGAAATTGTTACCTCCGCAACTCAGCAAAGTCAAATTTTTAGCGCCCTTTCAGATAACAAAAAATTAAAATTTCGAAAATGTCAGTATAATATACGAGCGGATATCCTGGCCCGGCCGGAAGCTTCAGGAAATACTTGAGCGCAATGTTAGCGCAGATTCGGAAATAAAGTTGTGCGAAAATTCTTAAAAACCACAAACTTAAAAACCAGATTGGAAAACTATACCCTAAGCAAAGCATTGCGCTAAGAATATATTGCAAATGCTTAAATATGAATAAAGATTGGGTCCTGGATATCAGTCATGAATTTATACAGTAAAAGAGCACGTTGATGTGAGAATGAAAACTGATATGCAAAAAATCCAAATTTGCAGCAGTCTTCGAGAAAAAAAAAACACGTACGTGACACGAAACACGTCCACTTTAATGATACGAGTAAAAAAAATAGTTTCATGTTGATTTTCTTTAAATTGACCTTTTATTTTAGATTTAAGTCCACTTTGTGCACTGACAGCCTGTTCGGGAAGGGACCTACAGTTTAAAAGTGGGACTCAAACGAATATGTGCCTCCACTGGGTATGGAGCCCTGGACCCCTTGATTGCAAGGCGACGACGTTAACACTATAGATGCCATCAGGTAAGTTCTTAATAAAAATCGAAAGAAAGAAAGAATGGAAGGAAAAAAAATAAAATTAAATTTAAAAAGGTTTCTAGTTTTTATATATTTTGTGGCGATTACAGTACTTTCTGCTTATTGGGTTATGCAATTATTAGCAAGATATAAATTAATTGTTTTAATCGCATTTATATCTGAGGTTTTTTTTTTCACTTTCAGTCTCTTTTCTTCCTCTTTAGGCTATTTGCAAGGAGAGGGAGAGTGATGATTGCATGAAATTGTTGAAGGGTCGCTCACGAAGGAACACTCCAAGACTCGAACCTGAGGACCGTCGGTGGCGTGATCAGAGTCCAGTGCTCATGGCGTTTAGTACTGGCAGTTTGTATTTTGTCCAAGTGTGTTTGTTTGAAGTCGGATTTATGCACATTTAGGCTAATTGGGACCCGACCTATAGATTTAAAGAGGGATCCGAACCACTATGTGCCTCCAACGGGTATCGAAACAGGGACCCCTTGATTAAAGGCGAGACGCAACGTAACGTAACTACTACGCCATCGAGGAGAAAGCCCCCAATGTTCGTTTGAGTCCATTTTATGTTAAGTTTAGGCTAATCGCGACTGGACCTCCAGTTTAAAGTGGAATAGGAATCACTGCTCAATCGAAACCGGAACTCCGAATTGTTTTAATCTGCATTTTGTTGATGACTAAGAAACGATGGTGCGGAGAAAAGACTAAAATTTCCGATTCAGATATTTGAATTCATCTGTAAAAATAGACCCCGCTGTGATCACACTTCTAATTATTTCCAAAAATTAATTTTTAAAATGACCTAGTTTAGTTAATTAGACGAGACAGCGTCTCGATTGTGCTACAATTAAAACGATTTTCACTTCTTTGCCAGCTGTTTCGTTGCAGACAACACAGATGGCAGTTGTATATTAAATTCGCTCATTCAGTAATTGCCGAAAGAGGACAGAGAATTGTTTGTTCGATGGAGATAAATCGAGTGTCACAGGAGTCAAACCAGATTACACTAAATTAAAAGCTATTCGCGGAACATAATCTTCGCAAATTTACGATCCCAATAATAATAGAACACGTGCAGACTTACTTACCCACGCCACTTTCGATTCGTTGCTGTCTGATGACTGGCTGCTGCTACTCTCCTCACTTGAGTCGTCATCATCGTACGAGGAATCATCGAGCTGTTGGTACGCTAAAGACGAGCGCAGAGTCGAGTCTTTTCTATGGGGCGTGTCTGGTTTCGACACGGCACCGGTCGAATTGGTACCCGCGCCAGCACTGTCCAACTTGTTCAAGAGCCTCTCCAAGTGAGGGTACTTGTGCTGACTCGACGGCTGATGATGCCTGTTGCGATGATGATTCTGATGATGACTATACGAGCTCGAGAATCCGTGAACGTCGAACACTACGAATATCACCATAAACACTGTCAAGCCACATACAGCACTTCCGAAGGTTGCCATTGCGAACACCAAATGCGTTATATATGTACAAAAAGAACTACAAGTCTTATATTTTTCCTGTGGTGGGTTCTACTTATCCATTTCCACGCGAAGCCAAGTTCACTGTGTATCGTAAAGAATAAAAAACGTAAAGGATCACGTTTTCGAGCACTTTCTCAACAAAAAAATACGAAATTTCACTGCTCTAATGTTGCCAATACATTACAGTCATACGTAGTAACGCATCTAGCGACTCCTATTGAGCAAATGTAACACTAAATACACGCGACCGTTGTCATTTCTGCCCGATTTTCCGACCCGACCGAAACGTGAGCGTATTGTCGTAACCTCGTGTGTCTCTCGGAAGAAGCACAGTTTACTTTCAGCTACCACCTTCCCGCGAATGTAAGTGCGGACTTGTGGCCGTAACGCTCGCTCCGCTGTGAGTACGTCTTCTGCTGCCGACTCGGTGCGCACGTGATCTTCGCTGCTGAATCTCATTGGTCCGATCATTCGCCGGCCGGCGACAATGTTGCCAATGCATTTCATATTGCTTATTAGTTACACCCACCTATTCAAACATATTCGTTGAGATCAGAAGGAAACACGATCATGGTGTTGTTTATAAACGTGAAACTTGTTTATAAAGGGTCTGCAAGAAGATAAATGGTTCTCGACACAGTAACAAAACGGGGAACTTAAAGCGAGAATAAAAACAAACAGAAGAAAAAAGAATGCGGTACTCACATGTTTCAAATGCTTTTTTCTCTGACATTTCTCGCTGCGTACCATCTACATTTTCACTGAAAGATTACATACGAATGGCGAATGCATATCCTGTAAAAGAGGAAAAAGTTACCAAATTAGGAACTAGATAGCAAGTTCAAGTGAAGTATTGAAGTTATATTAAAAAGATAAATCTAAAACAATTCCTTGTGAATTGTGCCGTGCCATGAAAGCACATTGAGGAGAATGGCGGAGGTAGGGTAACAGATTCTCAATGGTAGCCAATTCGGAGGTGTAATCAGCACCACGCTCCAGCTTGAGAGTTGCCCCAAGTACCCATTGATTAGAGGCTGGTACGCAGGCATTGTTCGAAAAATTACCATTTGAGATTGTCCACCGGGAATCGAACCCGGGTATCCTGTCGCTTTGCAATCATGCGATACCAGGTTCGATTCTCGGTGGGGGTAGAATGCACTAGTTCGGATCTTACATTTTCCTATCGAAATAGGACTTTAAAATGTGTGAAAGTGTATCAAATGCTTAGTAAGCTTGTCTTTAGTGTGAATGGTCCTTGGTTCGATTGTCCAAATATTCTATATTGCTCTCTATTTTTGTTGTTGTTGTTGTTGTTGTTTTCTTATTATGCCATGCTTTTCGGCTACTTTTGGCTACCGTGAAGATGAAACGATGAAGAAAGGGTCAAGCCGGGACCTTAGGTAACCAAGGCCACTGAAGCTACTCTCACTTTATCTGTGTGTGTGTGCGTGTTGCTATCTTGACTAGTTTATGACGTCACTTATGCATACGCGATAAGGTTAACTGCCACGTTGAAGATGAGACGTCGAACTATGAAAATAACAAAGATAATGAAAACGGATAGAAGTGTACATGACCGACCTTCACTAAATGTACAATCGCAGCACGGTTAGAATAGCTGCAGGCAGGCACTTAGCCAGGGGGAGGGCTAAGGGAGCTGAAGTCCCACCCACGAAATCCTATAAATATCTAAATGTTATTTCTATTGTTAATAACAGAAATAAAGTTATAACCACAGTAAAAATCTGCATTACATCGAAAAAAGTTTAGTGTATAATAGTAGTACTAGATTATATTTTTATATTCTACCATTCGATCCAAAGAATAAATGGATCCACAGCTTCCAAAAATTATAGTTTTCTTTGTGAGAGGTCACAGAATTTAAACTTTATGGGTAAAATTTACCACTAACTGTTAAAGCCTTTTTTACAATGATTGTGTAAAAGTTAATAACAAAATGCAATAACTATGGTTTTCAGTACACTAATTGTACAAAATATAAGAAAAATAATGGACAACAATTGTGTTAGATATTCAAAGTCTCTCTATTTATAAAATAACAATAAATTAGGATTGAAAATGGTATATTTTTAATAACTTATAATAGTTATTATTATAAAAGAACAATATTTATTATTGTAATTATTATTTGTACTAAGCAAGTTTTATCTACGGCCTGACCCACTCTAAAAATATTTCGGGCCACGCCCGTGCTGATAAGGATGAGCCCCCCCCCCAAATAAAATTCTGGCTACGGGCCTCGCTACAGACGACGTTTGAAAGATGAACAAAAGTCTCAGTGTAACATGTTTGTTCTGTTACCGTGTTAAGAAACACTATTTTGAAATTCGAACAAAAAAAGTGATATTTGGATAGTTGTATTTTTTGATTGGCTTGATTTTCTTATATGTTGAAATAGGTCATGAGAAATTAATATTGTGCGATTTAGAAACCTTGAAAAAATTTCTCTCCCCTGTAGAAAATGTCAAAGTTCAATGTCAGATCGTCCATTTTTCATGAAAAGTGAAACATGGGTTAGTTCGGAATGTTGTATCTTTGGAAAGCAACAACACCCCAAACTTCTGTTTTCATATACTGTTAGTATAACCCTCCTTCCTTGTAAATATTCATTTGCTTGGGTGGGGCATTGTTGCTTTCCATTGTTAGGCGCCAACAAAGAAGTGCCAAAATGCAGTTTTTGCCTTTCTTTTTAATATCTTGGATAAGCAACAGTATCCCAAAGATTTGTTTACTGCGCATTGAAGCTCACTATTAGGACAAGCTACCTGATATAGCACATTACTTGGATATTGATCCTGTTAGCAGATATAACCCATTAAATACTAAAAAATTGCGAAATCCGCAACTTTACAATTAAGCTTATCTAAAAACAGCATCAGGCAAGAAATAAATTAAGTATGCCATCTTGTAGCTGAATATACGTACTAATACATATAAATGAAAAAACTTTGGGCCCTTGTCCCATTTTCGAGAAAAAAATGTAAAATATTAAGAAATGCCAATGTAAATTATCACACAGAAATATACAATTGTTGAGAAACATTAAAAATCTTAACACAAAATAAATTTACAATGCTTGGCAAGTAATAAGAAAATGTTGAAAGGTGTGTGTATACAGGAGAGAAGCTACACTGCTGGATACAAAATGACGTCAGCAAGATCTTATCGTTACAAGTTCGAGAGACAAACAGAAATATTAAAGAAGAATCCGGCTACGTACGTAATGTTGTTTTAGTTTACTCACGATTCAAGGAAGCCAAACGTGTAATGATACTTCCATGTATCGTGAAACATTTAATGAACAAAAGCCACTTACCAGTGTCACCTTATCGAAATTAACGGGTCCCATACGAAACGTAACAAGCTTCCGATGTACCTATCTTAAACAAGTCCCGCCCTTGCACACAAAAAGAGGAACTTGCTCACCCAGAAACGCACACCTGTGTAATCCAGTATTATTAATGATGCCCTGAGTTCAAGATTTATCCGTCGGAGGTCGCTACTTGTATGAGTTAGGTGGACATAATTCTCAAGATTCATATACGCTATGGGAAGAGGCTACTTTTTCACCATTGGGCAATGCCATGACCAAGCAGTGGCGTGCCGAAGGAGAGTAGAGGGTCATGGGGGCTATATCCACCCCATAAACAAAAACTGGATAGGGTGAAATATGGAAAATATCGCACCCACAAACTCAAAACGTTACCATTATGTAGTTCTTAAATTATTTATTTCGTAATTATATGTAAGCGATAATTATATGATTTATTACGTATCTAAGCTTTTACATACGAGGGGGATTATATCTTCCTTTCCTTAGCAGTCAGTCCCATATTTTGCTAACTTTTAATTTATTCAACGTTTTTCTAGGAATGTTTAACCATAGCGCAGTATATAAAAAATTAAACGAATTGAATTTGAAAATAAACACTCAATCATAAAAATCTAGATTTATTATTTTATTCGGTGAACCGAAGGTTGAGTGGTCGACTCGCGATCTCATCTCCCAAGGTTCCGGATTTGGCTGCGTATGTCATTGCATCATTTTTCATCAGATCATCATCATTGTTGCGATTAGCGCAAGGAAAGTAGGAGACAATGAACATGTACATAAGAGAAAATGAAAACAAAGATAATAACTGAATTAATTTATAATTGCAGTGCATCCCCAAAAGAATTGACCGAGATTATCAGTATTTCGGTTAGACATTTCTGGCCACCCTGTATTTAAACTTAAATTGTAATTGTAACGTGATCTTGTTATACTGTCCTTAACATCAGGGATGGTGTTGCCAGTGGCGTGCCCAAGGGGGGGTTGATGGGGGTTATAACCCCCCCCCCTTTCGTCCAGTATTCCTAAAAAAAAGAACGTCAAAGGTAGGCAAATATGACAAAATGAGGGCTGACTGCCAAGAAAAAGTATACATAACCCCTCCCTTTCGAAAATCCTGGGCACGCCACTGGGTGTTGCTATGGCAACGAGACCAGACTTTTCGAGATTTGTGTAGATGAGACCGAGACAGATCTGTGTCACGGATATGTGTAAAATCGACAGTAACACCATCTTCAGTTCGAAAAGTTCATGGTTCGACTTCCGGAAGAATTACGGATGTTTCTTCGCATTTGTTCCCTCTTATCTTTCTTCAATTCATCATTCATCCTTATTATGACAAGGCACGTTCAAAAGCGACACTAAATAATAAAAACAATGCATGTAGTCTCTATAAAGAGGTTACAAACTGTGAAACAGCATGCACATGCATCTAGCGGTGGATTTTTTTTTAATCTCTTTCCTTCCATCAGTACGTGATCCGATGTTGTGGTCCATCACGAAAATTCTTCAGAGGATATGCCACGACCACGATGGAAACCCAATTCTTTGATAAAAGGAGAAGTGGGAGAGAAAATGGTTGTTATGAATGTCAAGAAAAAACGACGATGAAAAAGAAAGAAGAAAGGCCTTCCGAAAACTATAAGAATCACTGAAGGGGGGGGGGGTGAGGAGGAAAGGGAGGGTGTGCTGCACCCGAAAGGTTTATTTCAGAGTTGCCATACCACGTGTACAAAAATATACCCGTCGTGAGGTAATAAATTTCCAACTTTTGATCTATATTTTGGAACTTGTATGAAATTTGTATTTAGAGGAATGTAAGGGTAAATTTAGGGCCAAAATAATATATTGGGCCCTGAGTAGAAAAATATAGGGCGCCCGGTCGCCATGGCGGCTGTAAATTCTCACCTGGCGCATGAATTTTTAAATTCAGTTCAAAAAAATGTTCTTTCTTTAAATATTTCGAGGTCGGTTACTGAAATTTCCATTGCTTTTTTTTAAAAAAAATAATAAGTACATCATGTTTTTTTTAAATGTTTATGTGTTTTCTGAATCATGTGTATCATTAAATCAGAATAATAAATATGCCATTATAAATTTTTCCATTGAGGATAGCCGAATTTTAGAAATTGCAGCGATATGGAAGCGTCGTCCATATTAGAATCTATTGCATAGTTATTCATGCTGTCACAAGTTAAGTCTTCTTTAGGGAGGCCACTCCTAATTAATTAATTACTTTTAATCCAATCTTGTATTAATTGATAAAGACATTAACAACCCATGGTGCGACAGCTCTCGAAGGGCCTTGGCCTATCTCCCGACTGCCAGTCTCCCTCCCACAATCCTACCTAGAGGTGTGGAGTTCTTCAACCGGTAATGAGGTGACGTGTGGTCAGCACGTCGAACCCACAGCCGTTATAGGAGATATCCGTGACCGAGTTACGCTACTGACTCGTAGCTCCCCAATTTCCTCACGATGGTGGGTTGCCACCTGTCCTATACACAGGCCGAGAACCCAGAGATTGAACCCAGGCGGACTCGAACAAATGTCGTCCCGCAGTCGGAGTCCAAAGCCTTAGACCGCACGGCCACGGAGGAGGACAAGATCACATTTCAAAGCTTATATTAGTTGGATTCGTGGTTTTCCTAGACTGTATTTGCGTAAGAAAATGCTGGCGCCCGAGTTATTTTTATTTTTTTCTACCCCTGATTGGGATTTTGTGAGAAATTTTAAAATGAGGAGGATGTTGACGGAATTTGGGGGGGGGGGGTTGGAGTATGTGGATAAATCATTCACAACAATATCAGTGAACATAACTTTGGCCTTGCCCTAGGACGAAATTGACGATGGCAAGTACCGAATTTTTAAAATGTATTTATTTATATATTATTTAGTGACATTTCATAAAACCAGCGTTCGGTTCGTATAGGTATACAAATAATACTAATAAGTATGTTTATATGTTTATCCTTCCATGGTGGCAAATCCAGCTATGCTCCGAGAAGAACAGTCAACACACCGTGTAGTTACCATTGAGAGTTGCATTGACTAATTTTACACGTATTATTGTGCTATTCAGTATTTAGAGCATCTTGTTCAGTTCAGTATAGTTTCTGCATTGATAACGGCGTTTTATTTCACAATAATAATATCATATCCAATTCTGATCGTGATTTTTAGTCAACCCTGTACATAGAGTACTGTTACCCCAATTTTCCAACTCACTTTATCCAACGCTGAGCATCATCGAAAAAATCTGCGCTACGCCTCTGTACAGAAACTTTAACAATGGGTCAGACACTTCATTACATTTGTTGTCCCTTTTCTTCTATCCTATATATCGTCCCAGTCTCGGTTAACCCAATGGTATAAATTACCTACGTTAATTATGAACTAATTATCGACAAATCTGCGTCCACACAGTCCGCGGAACATTCAAAGAAAAAAGAGCTTGAAGTGTGACATTATTCACAATAACCTAGGAATTGTAAGAATTAAAACTAACCCTGGACACGAGGCTCCGAAAAAATGTCATTCTGTATGCAACCACGTTTAAGCAAGCTATCATCTGTGTATGCAACCACGTGGTGCAAATTTACTATTGCCACCGATGTGTATTTCAGTAGTTTGAGTCTCCTTAAAACTGTATGTCCCTTACCAGTAAGCCTGATATGAACTCAAAGTTTAACTTACGAGGAGAAGAGATCCCCGTGACTAGAGAAATATCTCCGTGGTTGGCAAAACTTGCTGGTTCGTGCTTATGGCCAATTACACTGAATTTTGTATACGATAGGAAAGGAGGCTGTTGTCGGGGAGGTGCAGTGGATGAAAGGAAGCTGTCAACGGGGAAGAGATCAGAAAAGCTTCTCTCCTCCCTGATTTGGCAAATTCTCCCGTGGAAAGGGATTCCCGTGTCGCCTTCTCCTTAGGTGGTCCTGTCCTTTCTTCTGGATCAGGAGTGGAGTTGGGGAGTCTGGGGACAGACTGGCTGTCGACACCCACACCGCAATACTTTCTTCCAGGCATCAAATCCGAGATCTAGATTAGTGGGAAAATCCTACCTTTTTCTTTCTTTTTACCGAATGGTATGTTTTGGTTTCTCTCGCGTTGTAAATGTCTCGTCTCGAGTTGTAAATGTCTGTCTCGGTCTCCTCTCGGTTGTAAATGTGTATCTCGGTCTCGTCTCGAGTTGTAAATGTCTGTCTCGTGTCGAGCTGTAAATGTCTGTCTCGGTCTCCTCTCGTTTGTAAATGTGTATCTCGGTCCCGTCTCGAGTTGTAAATGTCTGTCTCGTGTCGAGTTGTAGATGCTTGTCTCGGTCTCGTCTCCAGTTTTAAATGTCTGTCTCGGTCTCGACTCGAGTTGCAAATGTCTGTCTCGGCTTCATCTCGAGTTATAACACCATTAAGCCTTGTTTCCATGATATGAAAAACTCAATATGCTGACCAAGGGAGAAATTAATTTTATTATAAAACATAAACTAAACGTAACGTTTCAACCTTCTAGCAAGGTCTTCTTCAGACTCTGCACCAAGTACAAATGTAACAAGGTACACAACAGGACGATATATATACACAAAAATACTCCACTCCAGACTATTAGAAAGTTGTTCTGGAACATTCTAGCCGGTGGCTTTCCCTTGTCAACTGCACTTTTACCTAAAAGGCTAAACATTTTCTTCCATAGGGAATGTGGTTGGACTCTTTATCTCACGCTCTTTTTCCTTCATTCTTCTTCCTTCTTCTCTCCTCTTTCTCTCTTGTCCTTTCCACTCTTTCTAACACCTTCTTCCATTCTTTGTTTATCTTTAGTCTCCCATTCCAGTTCATTGTGTCTTCTTCACCTTTCTTCTCTATTTCCTTGGCCTCCTTCCATTTTCTCACTAGTATTCTCTTCTCCATTGCTATCTGCTTAGCCTCATCCCACTCTATGTCATGTCCTGTTTCTCTCGTGTGTTTAAATGTCGCATTTCTCTCTCTCTTAAGTCGTACATCATCCCTATGTTGTTTCAGCCTGTCTTTCAGCCTCTTTTCCGTTTCTCCTATGTACACACTCTGACATTCTTTACATTTCACTTCGTAGATAATCCCTTCCTCTTTCTCTTCTCTGTATTCCTTTTTCTTGTTTGCATTCTTCGCTATTTTTAAGATGCTTCTCCCTCCCTTCCTGTAAGTTATAATGCCCGTTTCCTAAGCACTTTGCATATCTTTTCTGTGGTCTTCCCCATACTCCTTATTCCAAACCTCCTCTCTTTTCCTTCCTCTTCCTCTTCTCCCCTGCCACTTTTCTTCCTTCTTCTGTTTATGTCCAGTCTATCCTCCTTCTCATAGCCATTCTCTTCCAGCTGTTTCCATAGGCTATTTATTTTGCCTTCTTTTTCACATTCTTTCGTGCATATTTTCTTGATTCTGTCCTCCATATTCTTTATAAAATTTATTTTTGTCACCTCACTTACATCACTTCTTTTGTGGCAGAATACTCCTGCTGCACACTTCTTCTGATGCCAAGCGGCTTTAATTTCTTGTCCTCTCTTTCTTTTCATCAATATATCTAGGTAGCTTATCTTGTCCTCTTCTTCTATTTCGAGTTCCAATAATATCCCTCTTTCTTCATCTTGTATTTCTTTGGGAAATATGACTTGCTGCCTCATCGTTCCCTTTCATAAGCCAAAACAATCGTCCACATATCTGCAAAACAGAATCATTTTGTCACCTCCTTTTTCTACCACTTTCTTTTCCCATTCATTCATAACCAATTCAGCCAATGCTGGGCTTAGGCTAGAACATATATTCAGTCCTTCACTCTTTATCATTATTTTATCCCCCATTATACTGTAACCGTTATTCCAAATGGTTTCCAGCGCCTTCACTACCCTTTCACTATCCCATTCTCCTATAATTTCTTGTCCCATTCTCTTTTTAATAATGTCCAAAACGTGTCCCTCTCTTAATGCTCGGGAACATACTTTTCACGTCTAAGCTAAACATTGTCGTCTTCATTTCATTCAACTTAAGTCCTTTTATGAGGTCCACCACTTGTTCACTGTTCTTAACTGCTCTGCTTTCTTGCTGTGTTACTAACACTTCAATAACTTTCTTTAACTTATTTTCCAAGGGTTCCAAATATGTTGTTTCTGCAGTCCATTACTGGTCTCAACTTTATCTCCTCTTTGTGTATCTTTGGAAAGCCTTTCAAAATTGGTAATCTTCCTAGTTGTATTTTGTGTGTATATATATCGTCCTGTTTTGTACCTTGTTACATTTGTACTTGGTGCAGAGTCTGAAGAAGACCTTGCGAGAATGTTGAAACGTTACGTTTAGTTTATGTTTTATAAAAAAATAAATTTCTGCCTCGGTCAGCATATTGAGTTTCTCATCTCGAGTTGCAAATATCTGTCTTGGTGTCGTCTCGAGTTTTAATGTCTGTCTCGGTCTTGTGTCGAGTTATAAATGTCTGTTTCGGTCTCGCTTCTAGATGTATATATCTGTCTCGGTCTCGCCTCGAGTTGTAAATGTGTATCTCGGTCTCGCCTCGAGTTGTAAATGTGTATCTCGGTCTCGTCTCGAGTTGTAAATGTGTATCTCGGTCTCGTCTCGAGTTGTAAATGTCTGTCTCGGTCTCGCCTCGAGTTGTAAATGTGTATCTCGGTTTGGCCTCGAGTTGTAAATGTGTATCTCGGTCTCGTGTCGAGTTGTAAATGTCTGTCTCGTTCTCGCTTCTAGATGTATATATCTGTCTCGGTCTCGCCTCGAGTTGTAAATGTGTATCTCGGTCTCGCCTCGAGTTGTAAATGTCTGTCTCGGTCTCGTCTCGAGTTGTAAATGTCTGTCTCGGTCCCGTGTCGAGATGTAAATGTCTGTCTCGGTCTCGCTTCTAGATGTATATATCTGTCTCGGTCTCGCCTCGAGTTGTAAATATGTAACTCGGTCTCGCCTCGAGTTGTAAATGTGTATCTCGGTCTCGTCTCGAGTTGTAAATGTCTGTCTCGGTCTCGCTTCTAGATGTATATATCTGTCTCGGTCTCGCCTCGAGTTGTAAATGTGTATCTCGGTCTCGCCTCGAGTTGTAAATGTGTATCTCGGTCTCGTCTCGAGTTGTAAATGTCTTTCTCGGTCTCGGTTCTAGATGTATATATCTGTCTCGGCCTCGCCTCGAGTTGTAAATGTGTATCTCGGTCTCGTCTCGAGTTGTAAATGTGTATCTCGGTCTCTTCTCGAGTTGTAAATGTCTGTCTCGGTCTCGCTTCTAGATGTATATATCTGTCTCGGCCTCGCCTCGAGTTGTAAATGTGTATCTCGGTCTCCCCTCGAGTTGTAAATGTGTATCTCGGTCTCGTCTCGAGTTATAAATGTCTGTCTCGGTCTCGCTTCTAGATGTATATATCTGTCTCGGTCTCGCCTCGAGTTGTAAATGTGTATCTCGGTCTCGCCTCGAGTTGTAAATGTCTATCTCGGTCTCGTCTCGAGTTGTAAATGTCTGTCTCGGTCTTGTGTCGAGTTGTAAATGTCTGTCTCGGTCTCGCTCCTAGACGTATATATCTGTCTCGGTCTCGCCTCGAGTTGTAAATGTGTATCTCGGTCTCGCCTTGAGTTGTAAATGTGTATCTCGGTCTCGTCTCGAGTTGTAAATGTCTGTCTCGGTCTTGTGTCGAGTTGTAAATGTCTGTCTCGGTCTCGCTTCTAGATGTATATATCTGTCTCGGCCTCGCCTCGAGTTGTAAATGTGTATCTCGGTCTCGTCTCGAGTTGTAAATGTCTGTCTCGGTCTCGCTTCTAGATGTATATATCTGTCTCGGTCTCTCCTCGAGTTGTAAATGTGTATTTCGGTCTCGCCTCGAGTTGTAAATGTGTATCTCGGTCTCGCCTCGAGTTGTAAATGTGTATCTCGGTCTCGTCTCGAGTTGTAAATGTCTGTCTCGGTCTTGTGTCGAGTTGTAAATGTCTGTCTCGGTCTCGCTTCTAGATGTATATATCTGTCTCGGTCTCTCCTCGAGTTGTAAATGTGTATCTCGGTCTCGTCTCGAGTTGTAAATGTGTATCTCGGTCTCGTCTCGAGTTGTAAATGTCTGTCTCGGTCTCGTGTCGAGATGTAAATGTCTGTCTCGGTCTCGCTTCTAGATGTATATATCTGTCTCGGTCTCGGCTCGAGTTGTAAATGTGTATCTCGGTCTCGCCTCGAGTTGTAAATGTGTATCTCGGTCTCGTCTCGAGTTTTAAACGTCTGTCTCGGTCTTGTGTCGAGTTGTAAATGTATGTCTCGGTCTCGCTTCTAGATGTATATATCTGTCTCGGTCTCGCCTCGAGTTGTAACTGTGTATCTAGGTCTCGCCTCGAGTTGTAAATGTGTATCTCGGTCTCGTCTCGAGTTGTAAATGTCTGTCTCGGTCTCGTCTTGAGTTGTAAATGCTTGTTCCCGTCTCGTGTCGAGTTGTAATTGTCTGTCTCGGTTTCAATCTAAAAAGACATAGTATACAGCGTGTCACCGAACAAACCTTTAAGACCTAAAGAAGTTATTAAGGTGACCTTATTGCCTGGCGAAAAAAATTGGTACTTTTCATCGTCAAGCCTGCATAAACGTATAGGGTAATTTTGGTTACGAATATATCGAGAACCGATCGATAGGGGAAGGGGATATCCAATATGTTAAGAAAGCACAGTAAACGAAAGAAAATATCATCTACTAAAGTACTCTTACACGAATGTAAAATATCTAAGAAACGATAATAATATGGAAATAACTCGAAAAATCCACATCAGTGCACAGTTATTTCTTTAAATATAATGTAGGTAATGTTAGCATTCAATCTGACTTGATTTAAATCAAGTTACAAATTCACTAAGTACTATATTTATTCTTCTGAGTTATATCATTGATTTCAATGCCATCTGGGGGACACATTTTGAAACTCACGGAATAAACTGGAAACGAACTCTTCCTGGAATAGAAAGCGGTTCATAATTCCGGAAATCATATTAACGATATGTTGCCCACAGCCGATTCGAGGAGGAGGCAGCACGCATTGTTCCATAGCAATTTCAAAAATCCACTAACTTGTTTAAGCTTTTTGTATTCAATCAGTGGAACACGAAATAAACGGTGAGAAAAAAATGATTACAGCGTTTGTCTTTCGCGTGGGTTTACCTAAATTATAATAGACCCTTCAGAAGACCCTTTGGGTTCTTGAGGGCTGATTTTAAAGAAGAGTTTGGATAAAAGTAAACTCCAATGTAACTGATACGCCCTACAATATTCAAAATACATAACCCTTCACAATAGAGTAGTGGTTAACGTTGTAGATGTGTAATCAACGGGGAGGGGCCGCGGGTTCAATTACCCTGTAGCAGTGGCGGCGTCAGAGTTTCTATGCGGGTGGGTCACTGGGTAGCTGTCAAAGATTTTGGTGGGCCATGTTTTAAAGAAAAATGTAGTCAATATTTTTCTATACACTTTCATTTTTTATTGCAAAATTTGCCCATTATATTTTGATAAGGTGGGCAAATCCGATGTTGGATGGGTCGTGCCCCCCCTCTGCACACTTGACATTTCAGTTGTTGGCGTCACACTTAAAACTGCAGGCCCAATTTTGATTTGCTTATATGTGCACTAAGTGGATTGTATCATTTTGGTGACAGAAATTTCATAAAAAGTAAATACAGTAGAATCCCGATAATCCGATGTTGCCTATAATCAGAGGCAAAAAAAAATCAAAGTTTTCTCTTGATAAGTGGGTTTATGAACGGAAACCATGCAACGTCCTGAAGCAGAAGACACTTCCCCATTTCTTTTAAAGTGCAAGTTCAATATTGTTTGACTATTTTTTTATTTAGCGTCGCTTTTCTGCCACTTTTGGCTAATCGCGTTGACAGTGATGACATTAATGAAGGAACACGAACAAAGAACACCCATGCTAAGGCGGGATTCGAATCCGGGACCGCTGATGTTGTAGCGCGATGTGCTAACCACTCCGCCACAGGGGCCGGCTAATGAGCAATGTTAGTACAATATTCATAATAATACTATAATATATCCCATTTGTTACATACCAGTTACTTGTTTTATTATTATTATTATTATTATTATTATTATTATTATTATTCGACCTTTCCGATTTTTCCTAGGTAATTCTGTAGAGTCCGAGTTTTTACAATTGGATGTAGGCTCGGTTCCGTTACCTCAAATTATCTAGACACAACTGCGCATATGTTTTTAAAATGTTACTGGATCTACATGAGAAATTACTTAAAACAGTAGGAAAATGTCGCATGTAGAGCCACCAATAAGCAATCCGAGGGTGACTGGGACAATCGCGAAATGGATGAAGTTCAAAACGAAATTTCGCGTTTTTTACTTTGTCGCTTATTCTGGTATTGTAGTGCTTTTGCGCTAAATCCCACTTGTATTTAATATGTCTCGCTTTTATGATCTTTAATTAAGCTTGGTATTAATCAATTCAATACATTCCTGAATTATTTGTGGGGGCATCTTCCTCCTGCTCCCTCCTTTCCTTACGTCTACATCGTACATAAACGTATCTTCCGAACTAAAATTAGTGTGTATGAAGTAACTTTAAAAAAAACGCACGTTCCTTGGCTAATTGCTACAGCACGTGTGCATATGTTCTCATGTACAGACTAACAATAGGTCTTACATGTTTCCACGCATGATCGACACATACCGGCAGGACCCCGGCCCTACCACTTGTCCATTCCATGTGTGTCCCGTGGAGAAATCCTTTCCTGGAAGTCATTTACTCACCACACCACCTGTTTCGCAAGTACAATCGACCCCACAGGATATTGGAGACGCTTGCAATGGGATTATTCCTTACGACGACCACCCAATGTCGACAGCCATGCTTAGATTATACTTTAATTAATATCCGTTGAATTTGTTTGTTATGAACTTTAATTGCATTATAATCAACGTTAAGGTTATAATCAAAGTTAAGGTTATTCATAATTTTCCTATATATGTACCGTAAGCCGTTTGAATTACTAAGTTGGAATGCATATAGGTTTATTGGTAAATATAATACGTATTCGTACACGTATATTTATATCTATATAGGGTGATTCCAAAGTGCCTTAACACCCCCTATAAAATGTAAAGGAGTTAAGCTGGGTACTATTGGCCATGATAGAAACAGGTTAGACCTGGGGGGGACATTCTTTATGTGTTCTAAGCGGGCGTCCGCCATATTGGTGGTAGCCATATTGAATTCAACTCAAAATTTCTAAATGGGAAGGGGGTGATGTGGTATATCAAATCAGGCTAGAATTTCGCGAGAAATGCAAAGGTGAAGGTTTTTTCAACTTGTCTTTAATCAGTAAACCATTATGACTGCATGATTATAACAAATATCTCATTTTCCAGGTGTGAGAAAACAGTGTCAGAATACTCCTAACGCGTGAGGAACGCATCGATATGGTACTGCTGTCTGGGGAGAGAAGTTCACGTGCCATTGCAAATGATTTTATTCAACGACACCCCCAACGAGATCCTGTGTCGCATGTGACAGTTTCACAATTACGTTAAGAGCTTCGGGAGACAGGATCAGTCAACGACAGGCGACGATCAGAACGTCCAAGAACTTCCACCGACGAAGAAACAGCTGCAGGATTCCTGGCTTCATTTGCTAAGTTCCCAAACCGTAGCACGCGCCGATTATCATAAGAATGTGGTGTTAGTCAGCCATCAATAGTTTGTGCAAGCGCACAAATTGCACCCTTATAAACATCAGCTTCAATATCATCTCAGTGAGGACGATCCGGATCGTCGAGTTGAATATTGTGAATGGTGTCTCGACCAATTGCACAACTTATCCTTTTCATTTAAAAATTTTGAGTTGAATTCAAAATGGCGGCCACAAATATAGCAGACGTCCGTTTGGAACACACCAGTATGGTTCCCCCTAAGCCTAACCTGTTTCTTGAATGATGGAGTTGGTGTTTCAAGTCCACTTTATGCACAATAAGGCTAATCGGGACTGGACCTACAGTTTAAAGTGGACTCCGAAGCACTATGTGCCTCCACCAGGTATCGAACCCGGAACACCTTGATCACAAGGTGAGGACGCTATCACTCCGCCATCAGGGCCTAACCTGTTTCTATCATGACCAATTGTACCCAGTCTAACTCCTCTACATTTTAAGGGGTTGTTAAAGAACTTTTGAAACACCCCGTATTTCGTTCTTTAGCACAAACTATTATTAGATTTTCTCAGCTATCGGTTACGTTTTTGGTTCTCGATGCTATTTCCAGATTCGGGTACTCGATTCTCGGTTCTGGATAGCACTGGACCAGTAGTACCCTGGGTTCGAAAATTTTTGGCCATCCCTGTTATAAATGTGAGATAAGTTGTAGCTATTTGGTTTTCTTGTTTTTTCTAATACTCCGCTTTTCGGCCGTTTTGAGTTAATTGCGACGATGAGGATGAATGATGGTTTGATTAGCCTGAGGAGGAGATAAGAGAAAAATTTTGTGATCGCAGACTTAAGGGAAAATAGAAAAAACAAGGAAATTTGGCACCTGTAAAAACGAAACTTTCCTTATATTGTGGCAACACTGATTCTTGGCCAAAATAACACTAGAAATAACACATAGGAAAGGATTTTTCAGAAATCACATAACTTCCTTCTTACGAAAGTTACAGAATAGGTTCAAAAATGATAATGAGTGAGAATCATATGAATGAATTCGTTCCTTTCTCAAATTACCCCATTCGTAATTCCCTCCCTTCTCCATTCGACACTTTCTGAGATGACTCACTGTTTGACCACACGTCCACCACCGCAGGCTTGTCGGAATTCACGTCCAAATTTAAAAAGGAAGGAGAAGAGAAGGCATTTCCAGAGGGAGTGTTTCCCGTAATGCCATTTTGCCTATCGCGTGATGAGACATATGTTTGCTGCACCTGCATCTCACGGCTTCCTAACAAATTACGTCACTTCCTGTGATTAAGCAACGTCGGAATGCCAAGCACTAGAAGACTCTCTCATTGTGAACAAACACCTTGGGGAAACAAAAGCAATTACCTAGAATAAGTTGTTGATCATCTTCAATAATTAAAGTGGTAGTTTAGGGATGGTATGCAGAAGACGCGAAGATGCCACACGTCTTGTAATCAAGCGAGTTATGGGTTCGATCTCTGGTGAAGACACACTGCACAGAGCTTCGGATTCCACTGCAATCCAATCCCGATTAGCTCATCTTAGTGGACTTAACGTTGTTAAACGTTGGAGATATGGCACAGTCTCGTAAATCAGAAAGCCTGTTTCCATCTCGTTTAGAGTGTACGGTCAGAAGAAAAATTTCCTTTGCCATAGAATCAAGCCATGTAATGATAAATATGAACTTGTAATACAGGATGTAAGGTTGCTTTTCATGATAGGCTGTACGTACATTGCAGGAATTTTGGGGTACTTTTCATTAAATCTATGTCAATAGCAATTTATTCCTGACTGTAAGGGGAACAAGAAACTACAAAACAAATCCCTACTACATAAAAAGTTTTGTAAATTAAACAGCACATACAACCTGGATCATTTTGCATATCGGTAATAATAATATTAATTAATATTATGCTGAAAATGCAATAAATGTACCCATATTTTAGTTAACCTTGTATTAAAATATAACGAAAAGAAATAAATGAGATAAAAATCTGAAGACGTTAATAAAGAAAATTAAGGACAGATAGATATAGCAGAAGAAAATAATCAAAAGAAAAAAATGAAGAAAGGAAAAAAATAGAAACAAATTGTGTAACGGTACATTGTCGTGAAAAATATTTTGACTTAATTGTAATCCTAATAAGGTGATAAATAAAATATAAGAAAGATGGAGTAAATAATGTGTAGGCGTACCCAAGAAATTTTTTACAAACAGAAGGAGAATTCATGTGCTGATAAACCATATTTTCCGTCCACTGTAAGAATGAACTTAGTGTTGCCCACGGGACGAGACGGGACAGGCTTTTAAAAATTCGAGACGAGACGAGATTGATCATGTGTCCCGAGACAAACGAATATTTTCGAGACGAGACAGCATTTCACAGCATTTCCACGAGACGAGACAGGCCAAAGTCTCGTCTCGTGGGCAGCACTAAATGAACTCATTATGAACAAACAACTGTGGCTTGTGAGAAATTCTATTGGTTGCTTGAGTAGCAGCTGTGCAAGTAGGAATATATATTGCACGTGATAAAGCCATACCAATAAATGTAGCTTATATTGTGAGTTGTACAGCTAAGACCACACCAGAACTAACACGTAGGAGAGGAATTATTTATCAGAAGTCACGTGGTTTTGTTTACATTGGGGGAGAATGCTGAATGCAAGTACGTATAGGAAAGTGAAGCTAAATAATTATATTACTCTGTTATCTTCAGGAAAAGAAGCGTATTGGGGCAAATACACGATTATAGCAAGCAAATTGGAGTCATGTTTAGGGCACCACTCAGATGATGCTTATTTTACGTCGCTTTCATGCCTCTTTAGGCATGATGATTATATAAAATTGCCCAATCCAGAACCTTCGGCAGCAATATCGTGAGCTGATGTGGTCAATTCAGTGGCGCAACCACAGGGGGGGCATTGCGCCCCCCATCAAACCTTGGACGGAAATCAATTCTATTGAGGGCAAAGGGGGACAAATATTGACGGCCAAGAGCAACTGCAGGGGGGCACAGACGTGCAATTGTCACCCTCAATTTCAAATTTTATGCAAATATAAATACATTTCGTAAAATTTTCTTGTTCGCTTCGCTCGCAATATATCATTGTTTTCTGTAATGCATTGTAAATTACCAGAGAGAAAAGTAAAACTTCCTTTAATTCATTTCGTCTTAAATGCATGAACATTTGTTTTGAGGAAAAGAAGCGTGCACATTTCAGAGACAATTTATGTAACATTTGCTGTTGCTTTATTATGAGGTGCATATGTGTAATACGTGTTGCACATGGAAGATATACATTGGGTGAAAAAAAAAATCATATTCGGAATGCATTTATCATGCATTTTCTGTCTTTCAAAGAACAGTTTTTGTGCTTGATTTCCATTATTAATGTAAAATTAAAGTCTAAAATGTGTAATAACGTATTTATTACTACTAACACTAGTACTACTACTAATAATAACAACAACAATAATAATGTTATTATTATTATCATTATTGTTATTGGTACGTTTATCCTGGTACTTGCCCCTCCAGACAAAAATTCGTGGTTGCGGCTCTGGACCTGGCCAACACCACCGTATTTGTGTAAGAGAGCTCTGGCACGCACGTGTGGGATGCATAGCGAGCGGCGGCACTGTGGCGTTGTAAGAGCGGGGGAAATGAGCAGAGCAGGAGACATCGTCGGTCGCGTATTTGTGCAGGCGGGAAGCTGGCTGGTGCTGCAAGCGATTTGCTCAGCCTCACACCCTCATGACTCGAACCAACCACTCAACATTCTCGGCCACTGAGGTGGCTACGCTATCGAACGTGCGCGTCTTCTTTCAAAAGAAAGCCCTTTGTCTATAGGGTGCAGGTGGTATCGGGTATCCAAGTAAAATGCGATTTTTGTGACTCTTTGATAGATAGCTTTCAAATTCCAAAGCAGTTACAGACTTTAACGACAAAGGTCATTGTGTTGGATCCCTCTGAAGCCGCAGAACATCTTGTTCCGTGGTCAGGCAGCATTTCCAAGAAGCTCGTAGGGGTAAAGACATAAAACGTGTTAATATGGTTATAAATCACGCGCCTGCTTTACGGTTTCCATCCCATTCACTACATCACTGAAGCGATTATAAGTGAACCTTTCCGGGTTAATGTTGCATTAGATATTTAAGAGGTTGGGAAGAAATCCATCTGTGGCGCTACTGTAGTTTTTGATATTATATATTGAGAATTTGCCCATTAGTAACTTCATCACGTCGATGGCTGACGTATACATCAACTGAGGCATTGGCGTTCATTTGTTAGGCAAAGGAGTTCATCTTCTTTTCAAGATGGCGTAAGGTTTCAGGGGCGTACGGATCCGCTGCCATGTTTGTAGCTCTGACCTAGAAGCAGAGGCGCTAGTGTCGAATAATGAAGCCGCCACGGGGTACCCTGTAGTTCGTATATTCCTGGAGCTCGAAGGCAAATATATTCTACCGCAGCCGAAACAGTAAGGGGTAACCTTCTGGAAAAGCATTCAAGTCAACCCCTCTTTCACGTGGTGGCATTGTCGTAGCCTCATCGCCTTTTAATCTAGGCGTCCCGAGTTCGATCCTCGGTTGAGGCACAGTACAAAGTCGTTAGGAACCTGCTTTAAACGGTAGATTCAATCTCGATTAGCCTTATATGTGCGAAAAGTGAACTTAAAACCAAGAGGAAACATGGAACACCCTGCAAACTGCAGGAAAACAAGACTCTGGTACAGTCAACGGCAGAGATAATGGTAGGCAATTTGTCCACCGCTATTTTCACTACTTTTTTATTCTTCATCCTGTGTTGTTATAAGGAATGAAACTATGTTGGTTCGAAGCCGGTATTCTCCTCTGCTTATTGACGTCATTATTTCAATTCATTGTCACATTGTGTAATTCAGACCGAATGAAAATGGTGGTGAACAATTCGCCTACTGTTTCTTTTGCCGTTGGGTGTACCTGAACTTACACCCAGGTTTGATTTCTGTTCCCTGTGCATATGTGTCAGTCCCCTGTGCAAAGGTCTCGTTTTTTTTGGAATTTTGAAAACTTACGGAACTACACTCCTCACAAAAGTTTTGGAATATTGTTATATTAGGCAATAGGTGATAGGCACGGTGACTAAGTAGGCAAAACGACGAGAACTTCCACCAGACAGATACCATGTGTTGTTGCATTCCATCACCTAATGCCTAACGTAACAATATTCCAAACTTTTTGTGAGGAGTGTATTTTTCTTTAGATTAAGTGGAATCCTGACCTGGCTCCTATATTTTACAATTATTGCAGGTAACTCTTTTTATTTGGGGGGGGGTGTTTGTTTTGGATATTCTGCTACTTTATAATTTGGAATTAACAATGCCAATTTCCAGGTCCTCCCGACTCCCATCAAAGAAAAGATTAAAATCCGGGATGTCGAGAGTCAACACCTGCCTGACCTGACGTCGAATCACCCACTTAGAATGATGAGCGCAATGGCATCATGAGGACCCGGCCTTCTATTTGATAGCCCCAGCAGTAGCCGCCTTCCTTTAAAGTGCATTGGCATTAAAAATGTTAATGACAACCATGAGCAAGATCTCCATATCTGTCTGGATACTATCCTGGTAGCGCTAGCCAGTCCAAGACACCTGCTGTGTGCACGTCATGTAAAGTTCACCGACACGGTTTGGTCAACCATTGGCTTGTCTTCGTCCAGTCTGATCCAACAGAAGAGAAGTCAATGGAGATGAACGATAAAGAAAGGACCAAGAAATGATCTGTATCACGTTCAGTCTTATACAAGTCACTTCGTAGGGGACACACTGTGAAGACAGCGTTTTTCATAAGCTTACGGCTATGGATGAGGATGTTCACAACCTTGACACTGACGACATCTTAATATTGTGATGGATCATGTCCAAGTTATTTTTTCCTACCTTGTTGGTCATGAAAAGCGTAACTAATTTATCAAAAGAATGACAGGTAGATCTCTACCAAGCCTAACTTGGTGGTATGTTTTAAACTGATGTGTTCTGATGTTATGGTGAGAATCAAAACAATGTATTTGATCAACGTGTAGGTTTAAGATAGTCGACAGCAAGTGCACAGGAGGCATAGATGTATGTGGAGATAATACACCACTATGGAGTAAACTATACACACGCACAATTGCATATCCAATGGGGAGACAGCGATTTCACGACGACGAAAAGATCGTGTGTGCGATGATCTTTTTTGAGTCTTAGGATGACTTTCTTCAAGCTGGAGTTGTCAACCACATAGTAAGGGTGTGTTACAAAAGGGGAGACTACATCATTGAAAAATAAACCAGATTTTTTTTACCACCAACGATTTCGTGTACTTTTCTAAATTAGCCTTAGACTGCCCTCGTATAAAATTTAAATGTATTACTCGCTAATTTTGAAAACGCCATATGCACTGATACCTGAACACAAAGTGGGAAATCTTTGAACAGAACGTCATCGACAAAAACAAACCCAAGGATAATCCGCCCATGTTCACAAAGGAACCATCTTGAAACATTATCCTTGAAATTTTTCTGTGTTCGACATCATCTGACCCCGAAATCACGATGAACAATGGGCCACGCACACCCTGTTTCCGAGAATATATTGCACTGAGCTGTGCCGAGATAAATATCACACTTGCTCATATGCAGGTAAAAAAAAATGGGTCCACACCCTTGCCCGCTATGGGATCAAAAATGATACGGAATCGTTTCACATATTTGCACGCAATGAACGTGGTCCTAATGAAGATAATTATCGGGCTAATTTCTTTGTTTGCTCCTCGTGTCCTGAGATCGGTATCTTCATTATTATCTTGCGATTAGTGCTAAGATTACAGCTTGAGTGGCATCATGGGAAGGATGGTGGTAAATATTCGTCTAATCCAAACTGTCCAACAGTCAGTCTGCGAATTAACGAGGGGGAGGTGCCGATGATTTCCCCCCACAAAAAAATATTCCCGGCAAAAGAACATTATTTTTTAATTGCCACGTACGTTTTGATCCCCCTCAAAGAAAATGAATTGAAAGCATATAGTATAGCTACCTATTATTTCTAAACTATGTAACAAACACATTTAAAAAAAAATACATTCGTGTGAATTAATGGTCCAGGTCCAGTCATCAAAGATTTCCTTCCCTGTCGAAAAGTATAGAGCCATGTGGATTAAAGGAGAACACCAATCTGCAACTGACCAACCTCACAGATCAGAGACAGCAGCAGGCTGTTTTCATGGCATAGTGCCAAGGTGTGAAATCACTGCAGATTGGTGGGGGGGGGGGGTGGAGCAGGTAGACAACCCCCTCCCCCACGCCTACATATAATGTCATTAAATATGTCAATTGTTAAATCAAATTATATTATAAAATATATAATATATTATATCGACTGTCCATTTAAAATTCGATTGCAAATTGAAGATTTTAATATACTACTAATGCTATGAACATTAACAATGATTTTCCTGACTAATGGTTAGGGGCAAAAAATAAGAGACATGAAGGAGATAATAGTTTTCTGTATAAAATTCACATCTAAATGCTATTATGTGTTTTATTTATATATTTATATGCTTTGCGATAGCTGACGAAAGGCGATGACAAATGGAGAAGATAAATAACAAATCGGATTAATTTCTGTGTTCCTGGGATTGTTGGGTTCAGTGCCGTTCTTAGGGTGTGTTTGCTATATTACTCCAGTAAAGTATATTCGACCCCCAAACTAATTGTTTATGTTTTAGATCAAAAACTCTCCCCCCACGGAAAAGTTTGGTGGGGGGAAATTTCAGGACAAGATCGTTGGTGGGGGGATTTCCCCCTGTCCCCCCGGGATTTCACACCCTGCATAGTGCTGATATTTTACATGTATTAAACTGTTCACACCAAAGTTGTAGGTAGGTTAGGTGGACGTTAAGTTTGAACTTTGCCATAAAAATGTGTTCAAGTTTTCGTGTTATTAGTTTGCTAGCATAAATGCTACGTAAATGCTTCCAAAAATCTTATAACAGACAGTACTTTACACGAAAGCATATTATGGAACATTTCGGTTAGCTGCTTCAATTACAATGTACAATACATACAGCACGAAAGGCACGTCGAGTTACACCGCCAATGCTGCGTGCACGGTGTTTACAATTAAAAAAGCTAAAATATTCTTCCATACGTGTACAGTAAACGCTATAAAGTATGTATTTTAGCAGCGCCATTCTTCTCTACCTTAAACAGTTTAATACGAAGCGATATTCCCCTCGGTTGAATAGTTATCGTCGTTTAAAAGTGTGAAGTGATACGTTGTTTACATCTCACGCGACCGCCATTACATTTGCACTCGTGACCTAGAGGCAGTGATGTGCCGTAGACTATAAGTTTACGTCTACATGCGTTGTCTACACGTAATCTACGCGTAGATTACATTGGGTTGTAGTTTACATAGACTACGTAGACAATCTAAGGTGCATTAAAATTCATTTTCAAGGGTTTCATGAAATGAAAGTGACATTTTCAACTATATTGGTTCCTAACGAAATGAAAAGAATCCTATTTACTACAAAATTTCTCTTTTCTTCTATTATCAACTATAGAAGAAGATAAATAGTATGCAAAAAACAACACTAGATGGCAGTCGTGAGGCAAGAGTGGTCTTTCCCCCATAAAACACTAGAATATTTCCTATATTAGGTTTCTTCCAGAGGCGAAGATATAGTACAAGCAATGCAAGCACTGCTTGCATAATTCGAATATCATTTAATGTACTTAATGTTCTAACCGTATTTAGTTTCCATCGCACTCGATTTCGCGAAAAAATGCGGCCGCAAACTCCCCCAGCAGCTCTGTAGCAAGCACCAGCCTCAATGCTTGCAGCCGTTCTGCGGGAAAATAAGGCCTCCGAAGGAGTCATATGGCGAAGCGTGAAATTGTGGTGGAACCCGTCCACAAAGCTTCTACAAAAAGCTGTGCTTTCCGAGCTTGCGTGATTCCCGAAAATAGCCGACTTCAACCGAAAGCAGAAGGATTCATCTATGGGTACGTTACCAGCAAAAACTAGTAACGAATATTTGTCTTCATGAACACGTAAACAAGATCGCAAATATAATAATAATTGTTAGTCATAAAATAACTAAAAGAAGTTATTATCACTGTTCTAAATTCCATATATATCATATTATATTACAAATTATTTTAGATTTCGCGAAATGTAAAACGCGTAAAAAAAGTTGACATTGGGAGTTGGGGCAGTGGAATTTCTGCACCCCCGTGAAGAGTTTTCTCAGGGAGGGAGGGAAGATTGGACGGACCTTGGTCCTGCACCCTGCTTCCTGGTCGGTCCAGCTCAAATTACGCCAGCAGTGTTTGCAACTGCCAAATTATTTACGCAGTAATTCAAGTGAGCTCTTTCACAAATTTTACAATCAATAAATTGACTGCTTTTGAATAAAACTTGGGGTGAAAATAAAGCTATCTGAGAAAGAACTATCTACTGATATTTGTACATGGCATAGAAGTAAATCGTATACATTCTGCATATTATGAGCACAAGAATATGTTTTAATGATTGATTGATTGATTTGTTGTTTTAAGTCCACTTTATGCACAGTAAGGCTAATCGGGACTGGACCTACAGTTTAAAATGGGATCTGAAACACTTGTGCCTCCACCGGGTATCGAACCCGGAACCCCTTGATTACAAGGCGACGACACTACCACTGCGCCATCGGGGAGGCCCGAATATGTTTTAAGTTCTATTATTATGACGCAAGTGGTGTTCCCAGGGTCTTTTTACGGTCCCCATTTTGTCATCTTTTCCTTCCTTTGACGTTTTTTCTTAGATATACTGGGCCAAAAGGGGGTTATGTCTACCATCCACCCCCCCCCCTTCGCCCTGGGCACGCCATTGAATGACACTTTATTACTTAAATATTAATGTACATACTCGTTCTGCTGAAATGATTCTAATTCCTCCGCGTAATTTTTATCTCCAAACTGATATATCTTTTGTGACGGATAAAAAAAATTAAGGAAATAGGTTGGTATCACTTTCTGTTGTTTCAGAGATTTTCAAAGTGATCTTGTGTGGATGCTTGCAGTTGTGGAAAGCGCGTGGGATAGTGTGAGTGTTTGTTGCTTCGTGTTTTGTGCTGTGAATTTATCGGAATGAACGCGTATTTAGGAACGGTTGATGTGAAGTGCGGGTGTATTATTGAGCAATTGAAAATTGCTTCGTTTAGCTCGAGATTGATACCAACACCGCATTTACCGGACTTAAAAACAAGTTAGCCCAAGGGGCTTTGTGCGACATTTCCAAAGGGTGGCATCCAATGGACCAAGAGTTTGAAATTTATTGTGGTGAGTACATCGTCTATGCATGTGTTTCTTTGCAGCGTAAAATAAACAAGTGATTCCCATTTTTTTTTATCTAAATCGGTTTGGTCACCGTTTGACCATATTAAATAATAATGAACAAATAAAGGTACTAATAAGTAAGTAAGAAATTCCGTCTCCCTTTAGTCGTATGCGAAAAGTTCGCATATGCAAAACGTTTAATATCATATGAATAACGTTACCTGGATTTTTTTTTAAAAAGTAAATGTGACGTTTGCGGATCATATGGTTTATTTTTAGTACAGTCACTTTATTACGATATTTTGACAAATCCAGCGACTGGGTAAATGAGGCTATAAACCTTGAATCTTTCCCCTCGGCATGTCGTTGTACTACATGTTTTGTTGTACTGAAACATTGCTTGCCTCCTTCGTAAGACTACGCTTCGCTACTGGTTTCTTCCTAGGTGAGAAATTGTTCGAATTTGAGGGAAAGAGTATGAAAAGTTCTCCACACACATCAGCAACTGATACGCAGTATAATTTTGTTTTATTTCTACGGCGCTCTTTACTAAGTATACACCTTTCGCCATGTTGTTTACAAAGATTACATAATCTACGTGTAGAATGTAAACTATCGTTGTTTACGCGTAGACGCACATCGCTGCCTAGAGGTCGCTTCTGATTGGCAATGCTACGCAAATAGAGCCGGTTCTATCCTTGACAAATGCCATGAAATATGTATGTGAAATGCCATAACATTTCTCACTTTACACGGTAGCTTTTTGGTCATGGCATAAATGTTAAGAAAAATGCGTTCGTTTAAAGCGGACCTAAGAATGTAAATATAGTAAGTGTTTCTAAATTATCTACCTCCCAAAATAAAATCACAAATATGCCACTGAGTACAACCCCCCCCCCTCCTCTCCAAAGCAAAAAGCTTCATTCGCACAGTGCCAACAGTTGTAACGGATTCAAGCTCAGTTCTTGCTAGGCAGCACAAACAAACCGATTTCTCCCCGCTTCTTTTCCTGGCGCAAAGCACCTGTGTAAACTTTACAACAAAATGTGAAATAACATGTTAAACGGCTAAATACACGAGAAGCATTCTTGTTGATATCTGTGTTAACAAGTAATAGAATAGGCAGCCTATAATGCCAATTTGTTAAAATATGTACAATCAGATCCATAGCCTACAGTGGCAAAACTTGTGGGGGGGGGGGGGGCAAGAACAGTTTACTTTATCTTGGTACACAAGGCTCTAAGAAGCAATAGTACGGGGTCAAATAGTGAGCGACAACTGGTCCCCACTAATAGTCCATAATTATGAATAGATTATCTCGGGCTATCGTCCAGGTGAGTTCTGGAGAAATTTCCAAGCTTTCGAGAGCTAACATCACTCATCTTCAGAGTAGAAAAAGGGTACAAGTTGATTTCTACCCTGAAGATGAGTGACGTAAGCTTTCGAATTAATTAATTAATTAACTTAAAATTTTTGGGTGCTTCTGCACATATGGCCATCTTTCACCCTTCAATATATACAGGGAAATAGCCCCTTATCTAACAGGGATGATATACAGTTGAAAAGATTAAAAGTTTGGTGTGTCTGCCTGAGGAAAGCAAAATTGGCACATTCAATAAGAATATGCCGAACAATTAAAATGGCATTACAGACACGACACATTGGATGGTCCAGCCCTTGCAGCAAGTGAGCATGTGCGAGACGGCCGTGTCCAATACGCAGCCGAGTTAGAACAATTTCTCGACAGAAGAAACTTACGACGAACGCCACGAACCAATGGTGGGCTAGATAGAAGCTTGTTTCCCGTTACTTCGTCCGAGTGTCAAGTGTCAAGGGAACAATGAAACACATTCTGCAGGTCCCTAGCTGGCAGAATGTGGACGAGAACGTCGCCATCTGCATCAGCCGACTTGGCGGCAGCATCGGCTGCTTCATTCCGCTTTATACCCATGTGACTATGGAACCAGCAGAAGCGGACATCAGCACTGGACTGACAGATAAGGACCCGAGCTGCCAAAGGATTCGCTGCATTACCGGATGCCTGGAATCAGTGACGTGCGGTGACGTCGACACTTGGGGTAGCAGTCAGTGACGTGCTCAAGGGGTGGGGGTGGTGTGGGTCACACCCCTCCTCCCTTTAGGGCCAGTATTCCTACAAAAAAGAAGAATGTCAATAACAGGAAAAGATTGCAAAATTATGAATGAGTACTAGAAAAAAGTACACGTAACTCCCACCCACATTCGAAAATAAAAAACTATTTGATTTGACTCTAAGCCAGAGATCCTGGGTTCGAATCTCGGATTGGCCATTTGCGTTCTTTGTGTGGGTCCCTTCATCAATTTTGTCGTACCAAAGGTGGCGGAAAAGCGAAATAAAATAAACCAAATTGAGCAATCAATCAATGATTTGATTTCATTTTTGTTACTTAGCGTCGCTTTTTTGTCACATTTGATTAATTGCGAAGATTATACGATGAAATTGATGAAGGGATGAGCACAGGGAACGCTCATGTCCGGGTCGGAGTTCGAACCCGGAACTCCTGGTGTCGTAGCGCGCTGTGATAACCACTCCCCCACGCTTGGTTGATTTGGTGACAGGTAACAAAACACAACACACTTTTTTGTAGTTTCTTCAATGATATTCATTTGACTTTTTGAGTTCTGAGATACATTTTTCATTCCAAATTATTTCATTATTCACTGCAACACATAGGACAAGAATGCGCACTCATCACGGGTTCGAATCCTGGCCTGGATTGTTCATATGAGGTCCCTTAACCAATTTCATTATATTATCACTCAATCCTCATTTACGCGATAACCAAATGTGGCAGAAAAGCGAAGTAAAATAAACCAAACCAACAACAATATGAACACGTGTTCTCTTGCCCAAATAAATACATCCGTATTTATGACTGTTAGAGACCAAGAGTAGTATATTTAAATAAAACACTACTAAAACGAGAGTCAGAGAGAGCCTGAGCACATATTTGTAATTTAATCATTATATATTCCATATTTGTAAAAGAAAAAAAAGAAAGAAAGCATAACATCATTGTCTGCACATAACACGTTCCCATTTCATAAATAATAAAACTACATCCCATATTATACATACGCCCATATTGTACAACGTGTAAAAGGTTGTGTAAATACAGAGAACATAAGTACTGCAGAAAATTTTACCCTAAGTTCTTTAGAGGATTTACAAAAAAATTATGAGAAACCAATCCCCTATCTGTCCTATAGGAGATAGACTAGGGGACCTGAAAGCCTGGGCTTTCAACCATTGCAGCGGGGGGCGAGGGTACAAGAGAGGTAGAGGTAGAAATCTTCTTTTCCTTGGGCCGGCCGTTTCTACCTGGAAACTGGCCTGGCTGAAGAAGAGCGAGCTAGGGTATCCAGCCTGCTTTGCCCGCGGAGAACACCGATGGACGAGAAGAGCGTGGAAAAAAAGGTGTTGCATATGAGCTGTGGTGGCTTTAACAAGACAATAAATATTGTGATTTGAATATAATTCGAGATGTGAGATTGATTGACCTATCTCTGCTAGACTAGCTACTCCTCAGTGCACGTCACTGCCTGGAATTCAGCGATTTCAGACACTGATCGAGAATGAGTGCAGACGAGGACTTTCTTCAGACCATTCACTTCAGTCCAGTGCCTTTAGGATGGCGTACAGTCAACGAAGCTAGTAATAAGGTGTGTTTTATACAGCGTATATTGACATAATTGTAGGTTTAATTGTGTATTCTGCAAATATAAAGAAACAAACTCCCGGAGTACTAATTGAGTCGAATGTACAATTCTGCCTTTAGCTCTCGAGAGCTTGAAAATTTCTCCAGTACTCACCTGATCGATAGCCCACGAGAATCTATACATCATTCGTCACCAAGAAAACTTCAAGACTTGCTTCAACATGTAATTATATTCCCACGGTTGTGTTTGAAGGGAAGGAGAAATTCGCCCCTCTGGTTGCTAATTTTTGGTTCCGGGGGGGGGGGGGGGAGGGAACTTGGTACACAATTTACATATCATGATTCTTCAACATAAAATTACTGGAATTATCCCCTTCGTACACTGGAAATTTTTCAAATATTATACTGATATTCTCAATTTTTTCATAAATTAGGACTAACACTGACGGCACCAGGGAAAAGTGACTGGGAGGGAGACAAGATAATACCACAGACAATGATAATACTGTAATGGAGCACCAATGCATCCAGTCCCCTTGTCATTCGCAACGGAACTGTGAAGTTGAAAGATTTTTCAGTTAACAAAAAATTAGATTGTCCCTAAGATGTGTTCTCATCCTTTACCCATTTAACGCATCAATATAGTACTGCACGAAAGTGATTTTTCTTACAAGATTCACAATTATTGCTCGTCTTTATGCTTAAGTTACGAAGGCCATTTATATTTTGAGCCTTGGCAACACTGATTGAAGTTAGCCGCGATTTGACGTTTGCACGGAATCGTCTGGCATTATTGACCATAACGTACTTCAAATGTTTTATCAATAGCTTGATTTGTGTTGTTTATGTTGCCTTGAAGATTACGCGACAACAATAAAATGGAATTAACTCGTGAACATTTTCGTGCGATGGTTTTTTACGATTTTCGACGTGGATTATCAAGAC
>NC_139233.1:45157959-45459750 GCF_977018435.1 Lepisma saccharinum | reverse complement strand
TTTACAATAACAACATTTTAATAATGATGAATATTGACAGCATTTTGAAAACTACAAACTACAAAAATATTTTTGTAGCAAACCACGAAATTAGCGTCTGTGACTTTGTAAGAATATCCTTGATTCCAAAACACATCCAATTATCCAATCTTGTAATTCAACACATCACAACTCCTCTAGATCCCGGTGCCTGTCCTCTTTATGAAAGTGGATATAATTAAAAGAGGCAAGAACCTGTTTTATTTATTCAGGCAACATCTGTGACATGTGGATATCCCAATGTTTGAACCCATTGGATACTCGCCTGTCGGAATTAAGAACATATAAAGCATTAGCTGTCTCCGAGAGGGTGTGGTACACAACAATAAGTTTGCCCTGAGAAAACAGCTAGAAATTATGAGGGCTCCTTCAAGAAGAAAGAAAAAAGAGAGCTCTATAATTATGTAGCCTGCAGCAACTGCATGAGGTGGCTTATTTTAAGCGTAAAACATGTAAACGTTCTGTCACGCATGAACGCGGGAAAAACAAGGAAGTATTGTAGCAAACAGGTATTGTAACGAAAAATTGTTAGCTCTTTAAATACCGCATCCAAAATAGTTTTTTTTTAAAGTCCAGAGAAGAGATGCAGGTGGCTAGGATTTTAAAGACTTAAATATGCAAAATAAATTGCACTGATGACCTGGAATTTCCACAAATATGTTCCAACAACATAAATTTCATTTCTTCTTTATTTTACGTCACTTCTATGTATCTTGGGATAATCGCGACGATGGATAACTGATGGGAAACGCTGATATACCCATGACTTGCCTATGTTCAAACCTAGGACCTCTCGTTTCGTAGCAGGTTACGCTGACCACTCAGCCTTGGAGGGTAGTGATGTAAATTCCTAAAAAAGAATTGCTTACTTCATGATGTGAATGATTTATGTAGGTATAAGAAATTAAACTGTAAATTCGAACAATTGTTTATTATTTTTAAACAGATCATAGAGATATTTCTTGATACCTTTATGAAATATGTAGAGCTTCAGGTTGTGAAGAAATTAAGATGCTTCGTTAGGCCATATTTATGAATACGTGGTTTAGGCTATTTGACCTGCAAAGGCAATGTAAAATTTCTACATCATACCTCGATTTAAAAAGCAATTTGCTTCAGCCAGGAATCTGCCTAACAGAAACTTCAAGCTCACAACTAGAGGCGCTGCAATCTCTATAATTCGTATGTCTTTTTTTAAAAAAGAAAAGAGCTTTTTAAAACTGACCCTTTATGCTTCGATTACTAGTTGTATTTTCTGCCATTGCATCTTTTAACAGGACTTATGAGGCGTAGAAATTTGTAGATAATCTACCCACATCGCACTTGTCATCACATATACATTCTGTACTTTACTCCTTTGCATAATGCATAAAGAAATCATGTACAGATAATGCATAGCATTAGGTATTCCAGTTGACTTTGCTGCCAATCCATACAGTAGAGTAAAGATGCAGTGAAGATGAAAGAAGATGCGGGAAGATCATAATTAAAGCCTCGTTCTCAGATTCTCTGGTATTACCTGCCAAAGTCAACAAGTGGAAAGCAAGATAATGAAACGATCACGTGAAGTGTGTAATTATATCTGAAATTAACAACGTGGTTGTCTTTGCCGGTCGGGCAAAACAAGTTTTTCCACAGTTGCTGTTCAGGTGGCAAACTGCCTAATTAAACAGTAACCAATCTCTCTCTATCTTTTTTCTTTGGAGTAACAACTCATGCTTAATTGTTGCTTCTTGAAGAGAACTGATGTCTTTCATATTCACTGCCACTGGAAGTGAATTTCAATGAAGATGGCACTATGGTAGCTGAGCAGGACCTCAAATATGGTGGCCATGATATTTTTCTGGCAAGCTATATGCCCACATTCTCTTAAAAGTCTACTAGAATTCAGGGATTGTGAATCTCGTATATATATTTTATTGTTTTTCCGAAAGCTATTGCAGGATATTTTCAAAGATATCCGATGTTATACCCAGATAACATTACATTCGGGAATGTATGATAGGCACAACAAATAGTCAACTAACCTAAGAGATCTGACAATATATAGCTCTGACAATGGTGGTCTCCTATTCTTCATGGAATATTTCAGAAAAGGCTTATCGTTATGGAAATCTAAAGATGACTCGAATAAAACGTTTGAAGATGTTTGTCATACTTGTTGCTTTCCGTTTGCATCTTCAATAAATACCGAAACTTGCTTCGATCTATAGATAAAGTTGTCCACGATAAGCATTTGTTGTATTATCCCCACCTTTTCCTTTTCTGACAGAACTGGGAGAACCTTTTCGAACCACCCTGTTATATGCATGCTACATGGACGCATTTTCAACCCCTTCCCCTTTGGTTCAGTAAAATTACCTGTTCTATTCGGTTGTTCATAAATAGGACGGGATACGGGTGGGAAGGAAGTTAAGTAATTCCACACACTAGATGGGACTGCAGATGAAATGTCTGCAATTTGCTGATAGTTTCGGAATTTCTGCGATAAGAAACTGCATTGGGACTGTCAAATCAGTTATATTTTTTCCCTCGAGTTTTCTTAAAGGAATTTGGTTTTTAAAAGCGCATTGCAAGAAAACCAGGGAAACACCGTAACATTCCCAAGTTGTTTGACACAAAATGAACAGAAAAATATCAATACTAAGTAACAAATTGTTGATTGTAAAGTTTCTACAATTAGTGAATACAGATTTTGCAATTTACTAGTAGAAAAAAAATATTTTAGCAAGCTGAGTTTCTTCACTGTGGAACCTGTGGGGACTATAAAATATCTCCACTTGTTCTAAGGAAATTGTTTTCATGAAGCGCAAGATTATGTTGGGCACCTCAAATGGTGGACTGTTCAGTATTGTGAACATGCCAGTATTCTAATAGATTGGTTGGTTGATTTGTTGTTTTAAGTCCACTTCATGCATAGTAAGGCTAATTGGGACTGGACGTACAGTTTAAAGTGGGATCCAGTATTCTAATAGAGATTTTAAAAAAAGAAGAAAAACTAAGAGAGAGTTCTGGGAACTTGAATGAAATTTATTCCAATGCAGACAAACTACTTAAGAGACTAATAATGAAGATATGAAGAGACCTAGAACATCCAGCCATCAAATCTGAGGGAACAATGCACCAGCTGAGAGCACAAAAGAATATTACAAGGTAAACTTTCGTTGTCCATTCTTGGACCATTTTGTAGTACAACTGAGCTCACGTTTCTCTGAACACAGTCAACGCATTACAAAATTGCAACAACTTATTCCAAAAATGTGAAATGACTATCCTTCTTTCATTCAAACAGTGTGTCAAAATGTTGGATGGCCTGGTTGATAAGATTGGATTTTGATAGTCTGATCATACCTAGGCCTGCTATAGGGTCTCTGAATGATATAATTTGTCCCGAATAGTTTCTTCGGGCTGCAAAAATGTCCTGGAATCGGGTGGGAAAGAAGAAATGATCAAGACTATACTTTCCTCAACTTTATTTACGTATATTTAAATGCGTAATATTAAAATGCTCATTTTACTAAACAATCTAACTGTACATTGAACTACTCCATCTCAATAATGGAAGAGTTATCGAGTTACAAGAAGATGCTGCAAAGATTTTTGACTCGACGATAGCGTCGCCATCTGCCAGCAGCACTGAATTTCAGTTGCAAATCTCTTCCATTGCATAGTAAGCTGCTTACTGTAAGCACTTAGTGCTTGGGTGCCCGCACTGTTCAGTCCGCAGTTCTCAAATAAAGTTTCGACATTGTGAGATGGCAGCTCAGTTCATTAAGGCACCTAAAAGGAATTGCAAGATTAATGATATACATCGAAGCGGATTTCTGTTCTTTTTATAAGAAGTGTAAAGAATATGATAATGGATATGTACATACAAACTTATGATTTTCACTTATGAAATATAGCGACCCTAATCATAACAAAGGTTGAATCCCCCCTCCCCTTAAGTGATGCCCAAGTGCATGCATCAGGGTTTGAGATTACACTCAAACTGTTGACCCACTACACACCTCGATCGAAAACATCTAGAATCAAGTCATCAGTACTAAATCAACATTTATGGGAAGGCCTCAGAAATAGGAGTGAGGTAAAAATGGCTGCCAGCCAAACGTTTAACAGAAAACCAACAAAACAGCTTTTACTTTACAAGCATAAATCTTGCCGGAAACGCATAATGTAAAACTTCAAGACAAGTACCTGGAGTAAGATTAATATCTGACTGCTCTCGATGTGTGTGTACACAGCCATTTGCATGCCTAGTGGTGCATCATTCATCATTTTCAAGAAGTGGTAATGATATATTGGCACACATCACCAATCATGAATGATTCTAACTGTTCGTTAATCGAAAGCTTTCCGATCGAGATAAGATCGTTTTCAGTCAAGTGCTTTTGCGATATTTTCTCCCAGTCTTCCTTGTCTCAAGTAAACGAGACCTTGAATATGTATTTTACCTAACGTAGCCATCAACATGATTGATTTACTTTTTTGGTGGCCAGAAACTCCAATATGGGCGCGAATATAATTACAGTGTTCTAAGTCTCCGTGTTTGTAGACGTGAGCAAATTACAACTTCTAATGCCAGCAACCTGTCAATTAGAGTGATTGCAGCGCCTCTAGGGACTGGTTCGAAGTGAACTGGATTCGAGATTGAGTTGTCACTCCTATCCTTGTCTTCCTCTTTTATGTATATAGTGCCTTGATAGACTAAACATGTATTTTCTCCGGCCTAGAAGAAACTATGAAGGTCTGATTAAAATTTTATGTTGACGAGACGATTTCTTGCTACTTTCTCCATTAAAATTAGATCATTGGGACCAAGATTGGAAAAAATTCCCAAAGAAATTTAATTTGGTGTAAATGCCTAGAAATGCCTCAGTACTTTATTTCTCATGTATTTCTGACAATTCCTACCAAATTTCGATTCATTATCCTTTCTTTTATTTCAAAGATATGTGGATTTTCCGAACGACAAGCATTTCCCAGCATAGCATGGCGAACGAATCAACGGTGGGATTTTCGGGAGCTTTCAATGTGTTATTTCCAAGGCATTTCTGGGCATTCGCCATAAATTTAATTTCTTTTGGATTTTTTCCTATTAAAAGCGTTAATTTTCCTGGACTACAAGGTTGCAATTGTCAGTGACCTTGTAAGCAAGGGATCCGGACTTCGAACCCTGCCGAAGGCACAGAATGGTTCGGGTCCAATTAAATTAGCCAATTCAAACTACAGATTCAGTTCCGATTGGCTATCTGTGCATAACATGGACTTAAACTTTGGCAAACTTTTAATTGTCGTTGCATTGTGATTCATTTGTGTTTGCGATCTGTAAACTTCTTTATATCTATTTTACGTTCACTAAGTAGACTGAATATAAACCCAACCGTGTAAAATAAGTTGAATATAAGTCTTATATTAAACTTATTTCACACGGTGGGGTTTATATTCAGACTTAAAACGTTTGAATAGCAGCCTTGAGCAAGAAAAAAATTGTAATTCTTCTGTTGGTATCGAAAGA
Source organism: Lepisma saccharinum (assembly GCF_977018435.1). Lineage (NCBI taxonomy): Eukaryota > Metazoa > Arthropoda > Insecta > Zygentoma > Lepismatidae > Lepisma > Lepisma saccharinum. The sequence continues at coordinate 45,454,193 of NC_139233.1, read as the reverse complement.
AACCGAAGCCTATTTCAACGTTAGACGATAAAAGAAAAGAAAATCGAACATACCGACATCTCTGAACAGTTGACTGATTCACTGTACCCCAGGCCCAGCCTTTCGAACTTTTCCTTGATCTTACATACACGCAACCTCTGCTATCCTACAATATCGTGATCCAGATATTTATGTCAATGTCACGTACTCTCTCTTCCTTCGACTTCAATGACATCATGTCTTCTTGTAAGCTGCGGGTAATCTCTCATCGTGTGTATTTAAAATATTAACTTCACAGCACAGAAATATCAACATGTAAAAGGAACACCGATCAACATGAAATATGCCCCTAAATGAAATAACGTGAAGTAGCTACTTACAAAACCAACCTCGCTGTCTTTGTGTTCTTGAAATCAATCGTCTATTGAGCGATGTTGTTCTTACAATCGATGGACGATACGGCCAGGTCTGTCGCAGACTTCCTGACTTCCTTGTAGCCAATAATTAGCGCTCCAGCCTTTGGCGCGAACGGTTCCGGGATCGATTCACGGTGGAAGTTCCCAAAATGTCAGTGTTGGAAGAGGGGAGGACAATTAGGCGAACCATGAAAAGAAGTAGTTGCGGTCTCCGATCTCGAAAGCCAGAAAACATCGGCGATGGAACGCGATGCTCTAAGAATGGGCCACACCATGAAAAAGCAGATTAGAAAGCCCTGGCACTCAGAGAACATAAATATGACCAATGAACCACAAAAAAAGCTATTCAGTTTGTTTTTCGTAATGTGAGGTTCAAGAATTAGAACAGAACAACCTCTGGATCAACATAAATACAGTTTCAATTCTTGGGTCCCGGGTTCGATACCCGGTGGAGGAACATAGTGGTTCGCATCCTACTTTGAACTGTAGGTCCAGTCCGATTAGCTTTACTGTGCATAAAGTGGACTTAAAACACTAATTAATTCAATCAATCAAGTTTCAATTCTTACAAACAGGTACGAATAAAAGTCGTTATGTACACTCACGGACACTTCTGGGATGTAACGATTCCACTGAATGTTAACAAGATTGTGTACATGACTAAACAGTAGAATTTGGTTTGGAATATTTAGCGCCCCACTACCACGTTCAAAGCAAAGCATGTATACGAGTTGCCAGTGCCAAAGATCATTATTGCTTGCATGGAACCCCACACAAACAGCGTGGTCTTCCTTTTCCTTCAAAGCCTAACCCTTCGACTTTCAAATCGGGGAAGGTCAATTCGTGGTTAACGACGCGTAAAAACAAACTATGGACAATTTGTTGAACGGCGGGAGTGTTGTAATTGAAAGCAGAAAAGCAGAAGTCCAAATTGTGCGTGAGACGAGCAAATAGCAAATTAATCTTCCTTTGCCCCAGGGTACCCAGGGTTTTTATCGAGGAGGAGGGGTGACAAACAATCCTTTATTTTTTCCAGAGGGACAATTTATCCAAGGAGGTGCAAACGTCACTTTCCAAGGAGGGAAGTGCCTTATTTTGTATATGTTGTATTATTTAAACATATAGGGTGAGGCAGTCAAACGGGAAGATTTAAAAAATTCACAAAAAATATTAGTTAATTTTTGAACATGAATGCACTGTACACGAGTTGAAATTACTAGTGTACCTGAAAAATGTTCATTTTTTTAATACGGTGTCAGTAAGATGGCGTCCTAGGTGTTGCACACGTTGTCGGAGTCTCGGAGTAAATCCGCCCATGACGCTCCGTAGCATCTCCAACGGAATGTTGTAGATCTCTAGCCGTATTCGCTCCTTGAAATTATCCCTGGTTCTTGGAGGGTTGTCCTTGAATACTTTGAGGTAACCCCAAAGGAAAAATTCTGGAGCCTCCAAATCGGGTGAACGGGCAGGCCACGAAATATCGCCGAATGTGCTGATGAGACGACCATGAAATGCGAGTGTAAGCACATCCATAGACACTCTGGCAGTATAGTTAGTTGCACCATTTTGCTGGAAGAGTGTGTCTTCATCTGGGTCATAGTCATAAGAGGACAGGCAGGAAAAAGGTTACCAATATGTCAGCATAACGTCATGGGCGGATTTACTCTGAGACTCCGACAATGTGTGCAAAACCAAGGACGCCATCTTACTGACACCATAATAAAAAATGAACATTTTTCAGGTATACTAGTAATTTCAACTCATGTACTACAATACATTCATGTTCAAAACTTAACTAATATTTGCTTCCTCTATTTTTTGTGATTTTTTTAATCTTCCCGTTTGACTGCCTCACCCTATATATTTATTTTACTGTCCACGTAAGCAGCACAAGAAACAGATTTTTTTTTGGGGGGAGAACCCCTTTAGTCACCGTCAGATATGTCCATATCCTGTGCCAGTGAACGTAAAAGGGGAGAATATCTTTCTTTCCTGATAAATGTTTCATTCGATTGTAATGGTAACGATGTTTAATTTCATTTTTAACTACATTCACAAGATGAGTCATATTCAGGTGCATCAATTAGTGACAATAAATTGGTTGACGAGAAATTACATCAATTTTGATTAGGTGACATTTCTCTGTGCTTTACAATCTACGTAATATACGATTAAATGTACACTCGTACTACATTCTCAGGTTTCTTTTCCATTTTACACATAGCTGTCACGTTCTCGTTTCCAGACGAAAACGAGATTTGTCTCGATACCACCTCTAGTGCCAAAAGCTGAGAAAAGTATGTATTTCAAGATAGTTGGAACAAAAAGAAGACAATAACAAAAGTGTATATTAAACTGTGTTGTATCAACGAGATAAGAACGAATTATATTTGTCTGATTTATGATTCCTTTGATCACAGTCTTCAGTTTATTCCGCTGCATGCCAAAAACTTCATCATCATCCCTCGTATGTTAACGTGCGACTTTATTCTGATAATTTACCAGGATAGAGTTGCTGATAAACATATTGAAATGTACTTTGAATGTTGTTGTTATTTATTCAACTTGTTTTTAAGTCCACTTTATGAGCATAAAGACTAATGGGAACTGAACCTACAGTTTTTAAAGTGGGATCTGAACCACCATGCGCCGCCACCAGGGTAGTTTGAATGTGAAAGAGTATTTGGAATGTTAACACTGTGAGTCAACAATTAGATTGTTTTAGCTGTTGTGTTGAAGTAACTATAAAAAGCAGTAATTTGTCATTTCTGATGAGCTCTTATTAATTTTAGTGCGTAATCATGAACATTTGCTTCACAGCAAGGCTCTTCCAGCAGCAGGAACCCCACGCGTTACGCATAATTTATAACCCCATCTGACATTTCTATGGGGCAGTTCCCAGAAGATTTCTAGAAATAGGGAGAAATTCAGGAACGCTCAATAAACTTCGTGTTAGCAATCAGAGTGGTAACAAAAGAACCATTAAAAGAAAAGTTCGTCTCCATTCTCTCCCCCTTTCCACCCTTTTTTTCAGTTCTCGAATCGATTGTTGGAAATGGTTGAATGGGGGGCGAGGCAGCTGGGGCAATTCTGCTAACAAAAGGCGGCGTTCCAAGTCACTGGCAATGTTTTTTGTTATTTAAAATCAGGCTGGGGTGTTATTAATCATTTTATGTTCTGAAGTTCTACGAAGTAAACATGTTTAAAGTGTTCCGTTTACATGCAGGAAAAATGTACTACCATGAGGTCAAATATCATTTTGAGGAGCAACAGTAATTACTAATTTACTTTCAGCCATCCCATATTTAGGAACTACCTATTAAGCAGTGACGTGTCACAGACTTAGAAGTCTAAAACTGTTGTTCAAACATGAACTGTTTTAAAAAAGAGAGAAACTAAGTAACACGTGAAGGTGGTGGCGTAACTTTGGGGTTTAGGAGGGGCTATAAGCCCGTATTAGACGATAAAAAAAGTATTAAAAAGTGACAGATGTCAAAAATCATGTCTCTTAAATCATGCTTAGAACATATTTTATTGGTTTTATACAGTGTTTAAACAACAGTTTAAAAACAAATGCCAAGGAAATATATGTTAGTAAATGGATATTTGTTAATCCAACGAACGAAGGTCCTTACATAATTACAAGGCGAGAGCGTTATTGGCTATGCTATAGATTTCGTTGAACGTTTAAAGGTTTAAGTTGTAGCAGTCATTCTACCAGCCAACAAGACCGCTAGATGAAAACTAGATAAATACATGCCCTTTTAGCTCAAATATGCATTTTTGTATTGTATGTTATGATATACGAGTAAGTTACATATAAATGCACGGTGAAAATATTCTCAGCCCTCACGATTTTTTTCTGGCGTAATTTTTTGATTGTTAATTGAATTTCATTTTTCATCTACATTATAATTCATCATCCATTCTCACCTATAAAATTACCTGAAAAGTTCCACAAGGAACGTAAAAAATAGTCAAAATACCATGTAGGGACCCGATCTCTACGCCGTCGGAGAATATGGGAACTATATCAATCCAAGTATTTTAAATATGCAACACTAGCGCCACGTTTACAGCCAGAGCAGTATTTGTAAATCATTTTCGTGTACATTACACATTCATGTCTACAACATATTCCAATAAACAGAGAAAGTGAATTTCTTTTCTGTATTTATTTGTATCAGTTCTGTACAAATTTTCACTTTTAAGCCTGCATACATACACACTGGCACTTTATGGGTTTATAAAAAAATCTACAAGATTCGACAGAAAGCACTTTCTGCAGAGGTTTCACCTAGAGTTAAGTTGTTAATAGACAGACATTAATTAGTAGTTTCTGTAGACGAAACCACATCTCTTGAAAACACCTTCATGCACACTGAACTACAAGCATAGCGATTCAAGTTTTAATGTTACAATCGAAGAAATACATACGCAATTATCAGATTTCATAAGAATCACAATCATCTACATCACGTACATACTCAGCAGATCTACCACACGCGACTAGCACATATCTAGTTCTTAAAAAAGTACAACAAATGTGGTAAAAACCTTCATAAGATTATATTACTCATTGCAAGTTGTGGTAATAGATTGAAATCAAGCAGTATCAAGCAGTATGTCCTCTATTGTTGCACGTATTGTTGTTCAGTATCTGTATTCGTTATGGTTTGTTTTTAGAAGCACATTAGACACACATACACACGCACCACACACTATATTGAACACTTTGTGATGGATTTAAAATCTTGGTATTATATTTTTACAAGAATTTGAGCAGCATTAATTCAAGAGATATGAATATGAAAGTCTCGAATGAAACACCACTTAAATCTCTCCACATGGCAAAAGCATAGTAAACCAACTTATCGGATATTATACAGACACAAGAGTTAAATTCAATTTCTGTTTAAAAAACACTGTCTTGTCATAACTTGTAACATTTCCAAACAAAAATCTATTTGCTACATAATGTTAGACACGAATGTGGTTTTACTCAAGACTAAATTGCATTTATGTGTAAAAACCATCTGAAAATTCTGAGGTTAAATTATACATTAAAGCATCTCTATGTGAAGAGTTAATGAAAGTTAATCAATTTCAAGAAAAATATATTGCCGGCCTTTTGCCTTATTTCTAAAGAAATTTGCATTTCGTCTTGCACAGACAATTCAAGATAATTTAATAACTCTACATTAGAAGAAATTAAGCCATAAAAGTGTATAAACAATGATAAGGTTTTAAAATCAGATACAATATCATTAATTGCAAGGACTGAGCTCTTCTCCAATGCATCTTCACTAATCAAACTCCTTGCGTGAGGGAATAAGGCGTAAATATATAGAAATGGAACAATATCAAGAGTAAAGGTCTACTATCCATAACAAAATGAACGGTTAATAATATCCAATATTTTATTACTGTAGTTTCATGGTAACTTGCAGTTATAACTGCATATCCCTCTAGTAAGTAAGAAACTTGAAGATTCACTTTCTCTATATCAACAAATGGCATTGAGAGTATTAAAAATACCCTTTTGCTATAAAGGTAATTGAACAATTTTATAAGTAAGCCAAGATAGAGGGCTAACATTCTTGTTTGCATCATAAAATAATGAAATTTGCATTTCTATATGAGCGTTCAGACACATGTAAATCCATAGTTAGCTTCAAACACATCCTCATATTCATCAAGTCACTTTGGTAATATAATTTAGCAATGGCAAACACAGGAACCAGAAGTATAAATACTTCTATCTTGAGATTTGACACCTTGTTATTAAGTACACTGTTCATCACAAACAGATAGTATACTAATAAGTTGTATTTCACCTCTCTTTCAAAATTCTACTCAGAAACTGGAAGATTACATAGAGTTTTCATATCAAAGATGAGAATTTCACTGCAGTAGCTACTTCATAAAAACATTATATCAAAGGGATCATACAGTAAGTGTTTCAATTCCTAAAACTGGTGTTACAAACATTTAAAACAATAAATGTTATCGAAAAATGGCAATGCGAAGAACATTCTAATTATTTGATTTCGTGAAAAAGACCCACAAAAGAAATTACCGACTTGCATGCTTCCACATGACTATGTATCTTTAAAAACTTCTAATTGTAGAGTGTTAGAGAGTCTTCACATCATATTCAAGTATATGGAAAGAGGTAAACACGAAGAAGATTCAAATCGTTGGTGAATGAACCAAAGACCAACACTCAGAAGTTCGACACGATATGGCTAGGACAATTTTCACTGATCATGATATAAAACAACTTTCACCATGGGCATACATTTCTAACAATGTAGGCCATCTTTCTTATCAAACATGGTAAACAAAGCTTAAATTAACACACATCCACGTTGTAAACCACCCTCTAGACATTGAGGTGACGAACTTCCTAAATTCGATTGACCTTCCTCCTGCAACTCTTGTAGATAACTCACCAGGACCTTGCAGTGTTTATCTTTAAAAGGTTGACTTTCCCTGTCACTGTGTCCGAATGAGGTATATAGGAGCACAAATGTGCTTGATTCGTAATGGTATGTGACAGGACAAAACTATTCCTTCAAAACCAAGACAGGAAAAAAAGGAACGCTGAAACCAGTCGAATCAGTAAATAACAAAATATGTTCAGACATGTCCTTTCTCCACCAGTACACTACTGACGAACATCCAGCTTAAATCAGAGAAAACTAATACTGAAGTTCAGTTAATCGAACCACAAAATTGCACTGCTTTATCCACACAACACTAATGTCTTCAGTGGCATTTGCTCAGCCAGTTCTACCTTCGACTCCCAAGTAGGTCATCTGGTAATTCTTGAAGTCTTTTCTTGCAAAACTGGTACAACATTTAAAGAAAAAAGCACTAGATAAAAGGCAGTCTTTAAAAACACATGGCATGTGCCGCAGTTGCACGTGCTTTTGCTGTGTCCAAAACGTTGACAACTACAACATCCAACAGGAAACACGGATCGAAATAGATCCATCTTGGAGACATAAATATCCATTGAATACCTGTGACGGATGAATGAGTAGGACAATGGCGGTCCTCTTCAGATGATGAGGGCAATTCAGTCTAAAGGTTACAGGGCATCGTCGTCCATGACGTAACGTTGCCACGCCGCGAATTTTTCCCTCTTCCGAGTGCAGCGTCCATTCCGGCGAATGTACGAACCAAACTCGCACGTTGGGATCTGACATCGCTCGCTCTGTATGCATCTAAAATGGAGGACAAGTAAGGATTATACACTGAAAGGTAACATAGGAGATAAATACATAATATGATACTGCGAATTTCATCATGGGAAATTAAAAAGATCGACTTTACCCGAGTTGGACTGCACCATTTTGGGAATTAAAGTTAGTAGGCAATGTTAATTGGGCATTGCTCATTGTATAGTGCTATTCCACTTTTATTTATTATATCACTACATTTCAAGAGAACACCCCTTCTGCTTCAGGTGAATAAATTAATTTTTGTTGAGGCTAAGGATCGAACCTAGGACGAACAAGTGAATCCAATGCTCTAACCAACTGACCCAAAACGTCCATTTTAAAAACATTCCAACAATTCGGAAAATAAAGCGAAATATTTCGACAATTCGGAAGAAAAATTAAATATTTCGACAATCCGGAAGAAAAATTAAATATTTTGATGATTCGGAAAACAAAGTGGGTCTATAAATAATTGTATACACAGGAAGTAAAAAATGAACGAATTTTAAAATTTAGAATGTAATCTGCACAGAATTCCACACTGCTCCAGATAGTCTACAGTGTTAACCACAGATTAAGGCCTTTCGATACATCTTCATTACTTGCTTCCCCAAGATTTGATTCTATCGGTCAGACTAATATATGTGCATGAAAAATTACAATTTAAATTATTTATTGCAAATAAATATGTCTTAGTTTGTTGTATCTATTGCTGTAGCAATAATGATAATCAAATAGGTAAATTCATGCATCAAATGTAACGAATTCCTTACTACATACTTAGTGTTACTTCAGAACTTTCTGAGCGATATTTAATCACTTGACACTGTGCCCAGAGAGGGCCAATGAGGCTATGCCCCTCCCGCATAAAACGAAAAACTAAGAATATATGAAAAGATAGTAGAAACATTACTGACTAATTAGACAAAAATAAGCCTTATCCGTCTTTTGAGATCACAGAATACTTCCAAAATTTCTGAGCGCACTAACGACTGTTTTTTTCACCTTTAAAGTACGTAACATTAGACAAATATATTTGAAATGTACTTACAGCCTATCCTGGAGGGAGAAGTAGTCTTTGCCTCTCTTGAGTCGAATGCAGGCTCTGTCCTTGTCGAAGCAATCGCAGTCGCAGGAAGTGTCCGCAAGGTGTCGGACAGAGTAGAAACCCGGACAGCGGCAGCTGAATGGAAGAAAGACATAAGTCATTAATAAAATCTAGCAATGCAGGGTAAGATTTCATGACTGGGATACAGGCCTAGTAGCGTCAATACTTGTACAGAAAACATGCTACTTACTTGGTTCGTTCCCTACCATGAAACCTCGGAATATAAATATGAGTGTACACGAATCACAGCAATTCCTTATCTCTAAAAATTGAAACAAATAATTGAAGTTCTCTAATTCGATAAATGATGATAAATGCATGAAATGACAACTAACAATTATCAGCAAATATTATGCTCTTTCAAATTGGTTATCTTCACTTTCTGAGTGAAACGCGTAGTAAGATATTATTATTATTTTATTTTTTTCAATTTCTTCAAGACGGCGGCGAACTTGCAGATCGGGCAGTGGTGGACTCTTCATAACATCATTCCTCACATTTTTTCCTACAGAGAGGGTTAGTTTTATTTATGTTGCAATTAATTCCCTAGATGACATATACATGACAATTTTTAAACTTTTTAATTTAGATACTTGAAATCAGAGATTATTGACAAAAGATATCACTGAAATTAACCTACTAATATGTTCAGAAAAGTATTATTTTCTGTAATGCTTAGTTTACATATGTCGGTCATCATTGTAGTATATATTGGCACATTAAAATATCCCGAATCAAACGTTTAACGATGATGACGTTTGTGTTTCAATTATTTCCATTTAACAAGTCATCAAGAATTTCATTAAAGCTTTCATATTTCACTACATATAGGTAAAATAAAATGCTAATCAAAAACCTTGGAAACCTCATCATGATTTGATAGGTAGAGTTTTCCACGCCCAAATATTCTAGACTTCTAATTTTAATAGCAAAAATAGCCCACCTTTAGACTCCAAACTCAAGCAGCAAAAACTCAGGAATTGAATCTCTTGTAGCAAAAACACTAGGATCCAAAATCGAGCAGCAAAACCCTAAACTAAAATCACGAGCAGCAAAACCCTAAACTAAGCTCACGAGCAGCAAAACCCTAAACTAAAACCACGAACAGCAAAACCCTAAAATAAAATATCTAGCAAAACCCTAAAATGAAATCCCTACCAACAAGACATTAAAATGATATCTCTATCAACAAAACCCTAAAATGAAATCTCTACCAACAAAACCCTAAAATGAAATCTCTACCAACAAAACCCTAAAATGAAATCTCTACCAACAAAACCCTAAAATGAAATCTCTACCAACAAAACCCTAAAATGAAATCTCTACCAACAAAACCCTAAAATGAAATCTCTACCAACAAAACCCTAAAATGAAATCTCTACCAACAAAACCCTAAAATGAAATCTCTACCAACAAAACCCTAAAATGAAATCTCTACCAACAAAACCCTAAAATGAAATCTCTACCAACAAAACCCTAAAATGAAATCTCTATCAACAAAACCCTAAAATGATATCTCTATCAACAAAACCCTAAAATGATATCTCTACCAACAAAACCCTAAAATGATATCTCTATCAAAAAAACCCTAAAATGATATCTCTATCAAAAAAAACCTAAAATGAAATCTCTACCAACAAAACCCTAAAATGAAATCTCTACCAACAAAACCCTAAAATGAAATCTCTACCAACAAAACCCTAAAATGAAATCTCTACCAACAAAACCCTAAAATGAAATCTCTACCAACAAAACCCTAAAATGAAATCTCTACCAACAAAACCCTAAAATGAAATCTCTACCAACAAAACCCTAAAATGAAATCTCTATCAACAAAACCCTAAAATGATATCTCTATCAACAAAACCCTAAAATGATATCTCTATCAACAAAACCCTAAAATGATATCTCTATCAAAAAAAACCTAAAATGATATCTCTATAAAAAAAACCGTAAAATGAAATCTCTACCAACAAAACCCTAAAATGAAATCTCTATCAACAAAATCCTAAAATGATATCTATCAACAAAACCCTAAAATGATATCTCTAGCAACAAAATCCTAAAATGATATCTCTACCAACAAAACCCTAAAATGAAATCTCTATCAACAAAACCCTAAAATGAAATCTCTATCAACAAAACCCTAAAATGAAATCTCTATCAACAAAACCCTAAAATGAAATCTCTAGCAACAAAGTCCCAAAATCAAATCTCTGGCAACAAGACCTAAAATAAAACCTCTGGCAACAAGACCCTAAATTGAAATCTCTAGCAAAAGACATCCCAAAATGAAATCTCTAGTAACAAGACCCTAAATTGAAATCTCTAGCAACAAAATCTAAAATAAAACCTCTAGCAACAAAACCTAAAATAAAACCTCCAGCAACAAGACCCTAAAATGAAATCTTGGGCAGCAAAGGCTCAGATTTTTAAGCTCGAATTGAAAAAATAATGGAGGTTCAGATAACGAAATCCGGCACACAGGATAAACGAGACAACTTACCATTGCATCTTCTAACTTGTAGACTCGAAAGAGAAACGACTTACACTTGGAAAAAAAAAAAACACCTAACATAAGTCGAGCACGTGGAAGGAAAATTAGGTTTCCATTAACTTCCCGTTTCTACAGTAGGCGGGGCTGTTCATTTATCATGCACGGTGTAAATTAGTTTCTCTCTAGCCACCGAAAGAGGACGGATGCGGTAGGTACTGCATTACAACGCTGCTAGTTCTAAAAGACAACCTCACTTTTTTGTTTCTTTTCCTGCTACAGATTTAATTCTCGCCATGTTTCTCCAACAACGTCGCCTGTCAAGAATTTCTCCATCACATTAACGTGTTGTGCAACGTCAAGGAAACAATTAGCAACAACTTCTTCATGGATGCAAGTGATTTGTTTGTCTGTTTTACAAGATGCAGCCTACGCACTTCGACTCCGCTGAATGTGGAGGTTAAGGATTGTGTCAAACGAGACAAGACTTGGCAGGTTTCGTTCTCTATTACGCATTTTATATTTGTCATGTTTTTTTGTCAATATACTTATTATTTAAGCTAATCGCGGTATAGGAACACTCACAAAGGAACGCCCATGACCACGACGGGACTCGAACGTGGGACCACGGTGGCGAGATGCTGTGCCCTCAAACACTCAACGTGTTTGGTCACGGAGATGACTTTGATCTCTCTCTCTCTCTCTCTCTCTCTCTCTCTCTCTCTCTCTCTCTCACACACACACACACACACACACACACAAACTTACATACTTATCTCGTATATGAGAGAGGCGAACTTCGTGGTGTAATGGTTAGCACAGTGCGCTACGACTCCATGGATCCCGAGTTTGAATCCCGGCCTGAGCATGGCTGTTCTTTATTGAGTGTCCCTTCATCAATTTCATCATATCACCACTCATCTTCATCCTCCCGCTTAGCAAAAAGTGAGGGGAAGGAGATGAAAAATAACAGAAATGAAATCAATATGAGATTATGCGCGCGCACACACACACACACACACACACACACACACACACACAGTTTTATTTTGGGAAGATGGGGATGAGTGATGACATGATGAAATTGATGCATGGACACTCACAAACATCCATGCCCAAGCCAGGATTCGAACCCGGGACCTCTGGAATCGTAGCGCGATGTGTTAACCACTCCGCTACGGGGGCCGGCACACAAAGTTTTATCTTTCATTCTCTTTTTCTTTTCTTCTTTCTGGCGGTTCGCAACGGAACTGGGATCTTCTCATTCGTGAAATTAAAGTAAACTTTTTTATTTTCACGAAGGAAATGCGTGCGTGTGTAACTACACGGATGCACGATCATTTATGGACATGGGACACTATTCTGAGTATTTCTTATGAACACAATAACAAACCAACATAAGAAAAACCAACTTGAATTGTACTGGAACCTTCTTTCCAGAAGAAAATCATTATATACTATATAATATGTGACACCCACATAAACATAAGAACAACTAAACACAGTATGTCACCACACAAGAAAACAAGCTTTCACAACAGAGGCCTCGGTGGCCAGAGAGCGTCAAGTTGTCGACCTTCGTTCTCGCCACCTAAGTTCCCGGATTCAAATCCCGCCGTGGGCATTGGAGTGTCCATTCATCGTATCATCAGTCACATACATCGTCGCGATTAGGCACAAGTTGAAAAAAAGCGACGCAAAACAACAACAGTACAAAAACAAACCTCTGCAACGTATAGAGGTCATTAAGGCCAACAACTTTCTTTAAATAAAGTATTTCTGTTTGACACCTCGTATCGCAGCTACGATCTCTCGAAGCGGAAAAACTTAGACTTCATAGACAATAGCAGTGTGTACAGTTATTCTTACTGCATGGGTGTGTTGTATTCATGTTTCATGGAATCGTGCGTGTGAATATGTTCCACACACGAGGCTCTCGGCCTCTTTCAACTGAAGATCCGAAGGCCATTGAGGAATGCCGTTGAGAAGAAAACGAAGGAATTAAAATAGAGTAGATAAACAAAGCAGAAGAGAGTAAAGACGAGGTGTAAAGAGGTACTCGTGCGAGGTGAATGAGAAAATCCAATTCAGTAGATTTAATATGCAGCGAGGGTGTTCACGTGTGATGACAGAGGAGTAAGTACCATGTGTTGCATAACGGTACACAGCGGCTGTGCACGGTGCGAGATTATAGATAAACACGTCTATGTTCGTGGGTGAAGTTGTAACATATAACCCCCTAGCATTATTTCCCAACAGAGCTTTACGGAATATAAATAGGAAGAGTAATTCAGAAAGCGATTATTATCCCAATCCACAGGAAATTAGGACAAGACGAGAACTAAATTTGTTATGATATCGAGACATTTGCCTGTACCAAATTTACTTTTGCTGTTTCTTCAAACCAAAGGTGTACGCAAGGGGGGAGGTTACGGAAACCCCCTTGAGCTTTTGAAATGTTATGAAATATGCTGTGGAAGAAAATTAAAATAGCCAATTTATCACAGTCAAAGATCTGAGACAATACTACTACTATAATAATAATTATTATTATTATAGTTTGAAATATTATTTACATGCAGCACGGAAAAAGCACAGCATTCCAAGCACACGTGTCTTTATGAGCGAATGCCTTGAAAATAAAATGAGGATAACTATGATTTAAAAGAGAAAAAAAGTTGTTTTGTATCTCAGCTGCAAGAATGTTCAATGAACATATATCTTTTTGTTTGAACAATGAGCATTAACTAAAGAAAGTTCTTGGTTCGTTGTAAGCTGCTAATGTATAGACAAAGGCTAGGCAGAAAAGAATAGTCACCAGTTCGTCTTCCCATTGTTTACCACGACGCGGCACGTTTGAATTTCTGAATTCAAACGACAATAAGCATAACTATTTAAAAATTCTCTGTTGGTAAGAACAGCGAGACAATCCAGATGTGAATTAGACAAAGTCGGAAAAATTCAAATTCCGGGAATCGAACCCGGGTCTCCCGCGTGGTTGTCAGACGCCCTACCGATCAGACCACTGCAGCTTCTTGGATGAGTTCCATACTTTGAATATTTCAATATATTTAAATATATTTTCTTGCTTTTATGGATATTCTTCACACTTAAAATGTCTCACCTCGTTGACTAGACAATTATTTCGTAACAAAGAAAAAAAAATGCTTCCTAGAATTTGTTAAAAATCGAATGACTAGAAAGTAATTCCGTTCTATTGCTTTCATAAATACTATATTTATGTAGATCTCGACTACTTCATATTAGTAGTGGTATTAGTAGTATTATTAGTAGTAATTTAACTAATTAATTATAAGTATTATTAATTAATTATTAGTATTTATTTAAAGTATAATAAAACAATGGTAATGTGAATTTCGAGAAAGTTTTAGAAATACCCCCCTTGATGAAATCCTGCGTAAGCTACTGCTTCAGACATAGCCTACACATAAGACTTTTAACTGAGCATTTATAGAAAATTTTGTTTGTAGTCATTGCAAAGTGGTCGCATCCATATTCAGGATAAAATCCTGCTTCTGAAGAGAGTAGCGTCAAAACGGGCGTCAAACAGAAAAACACTATTAAGAAAAGTTGTTTGTGAATCCGCTGTGAAAATTTATGTTCTAACGTGTTGTTCATACTACATACCATCGGGACAGGTATTTGCAATCAGAGACGAGACAGAGACACTGCCAAGTGTCGTTTTGTCTCGATGCCATCACTAGCAATATTTTAAGCTAAGTACAGCAATGTCACTTTTTAATAAAACCTTCAAACTTGGATTACTTTAAAAGTTACCGTATGTACTTAGGTTTCAACAGACACTTGGTTCTTGAAACAGCGATCCCAGAATTCCACTATTTACAATTGATTATAAATTCATAGGATGCAGTACAAACCATGGCAAAACTGATATAAATCCACAAATTAGAAATAAACTGCAAAGATTCTAAGAGCCAGGATTGAAACGTGAAGAATTCTACAACTCAAAAGACAAAATACAAAATAATTGTAGAATTTATAATTTGAAATACGATGAATTCTAAAAATCAATAAACAGATTGCAAACAAAAATTGAAAGTCAGAAGATTACATGTAAAGAATTCTGGAAACCAGAAAAAATGCAGCATATTCTACAAACAACGAAACAAAATTCAAATAATTCTACAAACCGGGAGAAACATGGGAAGAATTTCACAAACCAGGAGACAATACTCAAAAGAATTTTACAAACGAAAAAATCATATTCTTCAGATCTGAAGGCAGAATGCAGAGTATTAATACAAATCAGGACACGGCATGTACAAATCAGAAGACAGAATGAGTTGAATTACACAAATCAGGATACAAAATCTACAAACGAGAAGACAACATTGAGTATTCTACAAATCAGAAGGCAAAAATCTACATATTGGAAAACGGAATCAGAAGGCAACATCTACAAATAAGAAGAAAAATCCACAAATCAGATGAGAAAATCTACAAATCAGAAGAGATAATGATACGAATTCAACAAATCAGGAGACAAACTCTACAAATCTTAACACGGAAAACGGAGAAGTCTACAAATACGAACAAAGCAAAACAAGTAACAACAAGGGCAAGTCAGCGATTACATTTACATTGCGTACGGTCCGACGGTGCACCTGGACGCAGCTGAGTTATGCGTCCACGCATGATTGCAAGAAGCGTGAAGAGGTTTCCACTTCTCGGACAGATATTGATAGGCTCTCACCTCTGAGGTTATTAACTTGGGCGAGGCAGGCACCGAGATGCCCCCATCCATCATTTCACTTACTGTGTACAGGGGGTGCATCTGCAGGGCGGTTCTTCACAGGAACGTAATGAGGTCCCATCTCCCTTGTCACGGAACGAAATTAGTGTAACCCGACACTTATTGCGGCTGCGGGTGTGTTTGTTGTATGCCTAATTCGGGTCCGCAGCAATCAAACACGCATATTAGCATACGATTCTACTGCGCACAGTACCAAGAACCAACAGAGACGAGACCGTCTGTAACGTGTAGGGTAAGCATAATATTTTGACCCAAAAACGGGACATTCCAAGGAAGTCAATTTAACCCCTCCCCCCAAACACCCTTACTGAAAAATAGGTTAGGTCTAATTATAAAATTATTGTTATTTTCATTATTATTTATTAAAGTATGGGGCCATATAAATGATACATCATAAGCATGAAAGATTTGGGTCAAGATGCAGGAATTTAAATTATAATTGCAGGTCACTGTTGACACTTCGTATAAGGTTCTTGGCCAAGCATATTCATTGCTCTACAAATAACGGAACACACACAAGGCAATAGAACTCTGTGCACGAGCTAACTGAAACAGTAAACTGCTGTCTGCTCGAACATTCTCGACTACAATGGAACATTTTGATTGTTATGAAGTGCTTGAGACAGAGTTCAGCTGTTTTGCCACAGTGTTGGCATGGCGCTGAAAATTCCATCATTTTTTTTAGCATGAAATGATTTCAAATTTAGATTTGGTTTTCAAGCTAACTCCTAGACTTTTATAAAACGGGACAAATAGTGGCTTTTTAATAATTTCGATGGGACGACCGGGACACGCCTCTGTAACGGGACTGTATGGTCACCCTAGTAACGAGACGAGAACGAAATTTACTCCACAAGACTAGTTTTGATCGAGGTTTAAGAAAAGAAAAACATGCAACAAGCGAACGCTTAGGTCTCTCACACTGCATCCCATTAAACGTCTTGGTTTACGTAACTGGTTGGTTGATTTGGTGTTTTAAGTCCACTTTATGCACAGTAAGGCTAATCGGGACTGGACCTACAGTTTAAGGTGGGATCCGAACCACTATGTGCCTCCACCGGGTATCGAACCCAGGACCCCTTGATCACAAGGCGACGACGCTAGCATTACGCCATCGGGGAGGCCCCTGTAACTGGGCATGTCCACGTTTCTGTTGTGACCTTGTAATAGATCGAGAATGTGTTGGCCCCTACCTCTACACCCTTGGCACGGTGCAATGCAGAGTGAATAACAGACCGTATAGTGTGTGTGTCCGACAAACTTTCTCAGCGTGTAGTGGACATCACGACAAACAGGTTTTCCTAGTAAATCTTGAAGTCTCGTATGGCGCTGCGGATCATCAAATTCAGTATTTTCTATCCTAGACGTGTGCAGCGGATAATATTTAAATTTATGCTACAATTTGGAAATATTCTCATGTCAGCAGACACACCGTTAAGGTGAAGTTGCATGTGTCGCCCCTCCACCCCGCTTTAAATCGTGTATGTGTCACCATCCATTCATAAGTTACACATAAGTTAAGAGCATTTTTGATTTGAACTTAATTGAATTTTCACAAAATATTTTCGAATTAGAAAAATGTATATGACTATTTTCAAAATAGCTTTAAACAGGTTTCAAAAATATGTGCAAATCTGGAATATATAAAGCCATCATTTTGTGAGAATTTAAAGTTTTTACTTTCCCCAAAATTTTACCGGGAGCACAAAACACGTGAGGAAACTAGTCCCACAATATATAATGTATTAGGTTCATGGTGGTTTCGATTCTTTTGGAAACTGAGATAATGTAGTCAATAGAAATATGCTTATCTGCGTTTAGCTACAAAAAAAAAACAAGATTATTTGAACGGCAACATCTTGAGCCTGTCGAATTATTATTTTGGGGCCACAAGGGTTTCAATTCTGGTGAAATTATTTAGGAGCACAATAAGTTAAATATAAATCCAGTCCTTCCATGCCATTTTCTCATAAGATAAATTTGATACAAATCTTCTACAAATGTAAATGAAGTGAGGGTTAACTGAAGATGATGAGATTTGATTGCAAGAATGTAATTCAACCTCGACTGCTTCAGAAGTTGTAACGATCTGAATCACATTACATGTTATGCGACACACACAACCCCTCCTTAAAAAAAGCTACACACCAGGTGTTTCGAAGATGCAAATATTATTAAGAACGACCCCAGATGTTTCCTTGTGAATGAGTTCAGCACATCGGATAACATTCATTTTTTTTTTTCATGAAGATGTCTTGAAGGAAGAAACGTGTAGAGTTCCTTCAAAAGGAACCAATAGATAGCAGTATTCGATTGTAGAAAGAAACAGCACTGCCGAGGCTTTCAAAGGCCCAACTGAAGAAATCTCAAACAACAATCTTGTTTCTTCTTTGTTGACACTGAAAGCGACAAGTTTATTCATGCCAACATTGTATAGTCTCTATTATTTTGAGGCTTGATCTGATGTACAGTTGGATTACTTTCGTAACATCTCTGGCTTTTGTGTATTTGAAGCTTGAGAGCGAGTCATTAGATCTTGAAGCCACCAATTAACAAGCGAGCTGGTGACGTCCTGCTCACGCTACACATTGCTGGTAGGCTCGCTAGCTAGACTCATGCAGTCAGCTGGAGATTCTCCAGAAATAATCTGATGTATGCAACTGTTAAGACAAAAAAAACAACTTATGTGCGAACTTTGTTTTCGGACCATATATTACACAAAACTGGGTAATGGAGCCCGATGCTACAGTTTAAAGTGATATCAGAGTTAATGGAATGTGCCTCCATCAGAAAACAAACTTCTTGAGCGGTCGCATTAACCAAACTGATACAAAAGAAGGTCAAGGCCGTTAATTTAAGGGAGAAATTATTTTCGTAGCGGAACTTGTCTTTGCGAGTGAAGCAACATAGCCGCAATAATCACGAAACTCGAATTCTGGATTTACATGATAGCGATCAAATTCTTAGTTAATACATAACCGCATTTTACGGATTAAATCCCGGTGGAAGTCCCAAAAATTTCGATGTTGACCCAGCATCGTTAGGATAATCTCGGTATAACCTGAAAACAATAGCCAGGAAACAGCGGCGATGATTCGATGGACTGACGAGGCACATTTTTTCTTTATCGTAATTGCAAAGTTACTTGAATAATTCATTAGTGTTAATTGTCAACGTATGCAGCATTTTTATATTAAGGATAAAATTAAATTTTTCGAAGGTTCGTAGCATCAAACATGGGCGTCCGGAAGGGGCAAGGGGGCCTGGAAAATGAAAGTCAACCTAAAACCATTTCACACATATAATTTCATTTCAGCCACAATGATATGTGTTTTTTATTGGACGAACATGATCAATTTAAATTTAAGCAATGTTTTTTGAGGAAACAACACTATTATTGTGGAAAATGTGCCTTGTTTGCCCGCCTGGGAAAAAATACTTTCCTTGCCCCTCCCTGGGAAAAATCCTGCGGACGTCCATGGCGTCAAACAGAAGAACGTTATTCAGAAAAGTTGTTATAGAAAATAGACACTACGCAACCTTAATACAGAAAAAAGCTACAAAAGGAGCCAAACTACAAATTAAACTGAAGAATAATGCACAACATAAAACCAAATGAAAAAAAATTACAAACCAGTAGAAGATGCTGCAGCCTTATAAGAAAGAAAACAACCAGGCTTATGTTCGTGTGATGGGAGATATTTTATTAAGTTTCATAACACCTTTCTCTTCTTGAAAAATAAGATACCTGGCAATCGAAGAAACAACGACTTCGAAGTTGAACATGCCGTAAATATCATCCCATTGTGAACAAGCGAACGGGACAGTGGGCCAGCCCGGTCCTTCTGTTGCAATGTTCAAACACGAAAGATAAATTGGACACTTAGGATAGGAGTGTCTCCACAGCGTAGGTGTAACAGCCACATACGGCAACCGTTACTCGATTGAGGCACTTGAGGAAGCAACGTCTGCGCTAAGTCAACATATCGTCTCTCGGTGACCATTCACACTCTCACCCCCTCGGGACAAGCCATTCGTTAGCCAGAGCTAAGAGTCTTTGGAGGGTGGGTCTTCGCACAGGGGTAATATATTAGTGGTTGTGTATGGGGGTGTAATTGCTAAGGTAAATTGTCGGTGCCCTTTGTGAGCCGGAGACGAACATGAGCAATGCTGAAACCAAGTGTATGAAACCTTTCCAGGCCTCAGGTGAGATTCTCGGAGCTTGAGATAGAAATCTCCAAGGGGATGGAGGAATTCGACGTTAACTGCCACGGCTACATAACGCTCTCTTAACTGATCGTATACCTGCCTCATCGATGATGTACGACTCGCTCTTATGACTTCTGAGTGCATCTAGGCTCGTCTGCCGTCTGGGCTGTGGGAGCAAATGGTTGTTTACTCGTTACAAAGCATTGTTGTTGACAGAGGAATACGGATGCGCAAGGCGGCGTGTCTGAAAGTTATGTAACATGCGTCTGGCTGTTGACTCCTGTTTGCATATTAATATTCTTTAACATGGCAGTTTTTATGTGATATTAATTTTGAGGTGGGGCAGAACAATTTAATTTCTTCCGATTGGTCAAATTCAAGACAAATTAGTTGTGTGCTTTGGAACTTTCACCTGTTTTGATTCAAACTTGAAATATTTAATCAATTAACAAGTTATACTATAGTGTTTTTCATGCACTGCTACTTTTAGTACCGAAAGGAGAGCCTTTTAGTTTCTTGAGTATTGAAAGGAGATCATTGTAGTGTCTTTAGCATTACAACAGACGACCTGGTGCTCGAGTGGTCAAATTTCGAATTCGCCATGGAAGTTTCCGGGTTTGAGCCCCGGCATCAGGGGCGCCGACTTGTCAATATAATTGGGGGGGGGTCTCTGATCACTGAAATAAATGAATGAATGACTCACTCCCTCCCTTTTTTAAAAATAAAAATTACGTCTTCGTATAGCAGTTTTTAAGCAGCTATTATATTCCTCATGCAAATGAAATGTAACATGAAAAACGTTTAGAAAATGTTTCAAAGTCTCATTAAGTTTTTGTGTATGCTCATTTGTTTTTTAGATAACAATTAACATTTCTATTTAAAAGTAGGCTATGTATTTATATTAAGAGGCCAACATAACAGTTTTATGCCGGCCTCTGTAGCCGAGCGTGTTGGGTGGTCGACTCAACTCGCTTTGATCCGGAGGTCTCGGGTTCGATTCCCGGCGAGTTCTTGGGTGTGTTTCAATGTCCGCAACAGACTTGTAAAGAAAGGACATGTGACGGGTGCAAATAATCTTAGTGTTGACGTACGCATAAAAAGAGCGAATATTTAGAATTTTTAACAGTTTTATTTAATTATTTACATAAATGCTAACACAAATCGCAGGAAAATTAGTTTTACTTTTTTGTTCTTGCAACAATATTTTACTTTTTAAATTTAATTTTGCAATTATAAAAGAACACATAGCACGCCGTGCTTTAGGAATAATGCCTTTGATCATAGCCGTTCCCGCTTTCGCAATACAGACTTTTCATAAGCTTTCCTTGCGTACTTTACTGCAAGCCAGTGTTAAATACACTAGAATTATTTTCCCCTTATTCTTTGGACTAGAGGAAGAAATTTCGAGGATAACTAAATATCCTACATATCAATATGCCTGCAAGTCGTGTTTACGACCTTAAATTGTTCAGAATTCACTAAACAACATACTGGTATAATTGTCATATCACTTCGTTATTTTGAAACTCTTTTTAGTAAAAATGTTAACAATACTCATAATTATATACTTAGTATATAGTAATAAGTCATGTGTTTTGCTGTCTCCGGTCATAGCCCCCCCCCAAGTTGATGGTTTAGCGGTCTCAGCCCACCAAAGTAGATGGTCTAGAACATTTCAAATGTGTATGTAAAGTTACGTTCCTGTTGCACAATTCAGAGTAAACTTTACAAGAGAAGCAAAATAATACATTAGATCCTCTTAACCAAAATTATCCCCCCCCCCCAAGCCCCATGGAGTCGGCGCCTATGCCCGGCATAGGTGTTCTTTGCGAGTGTCTATTACTTTCATCTAATTATATCAGCCATCCTCATCAACGTGATTAGCCAAAAGTGGAAATAACGCGACGTAAACTAACAACCAAACAAAGACATCGTCGCGGTTAGCCAAAAGTGGCAGAAAAATACCGTAAAATGACAAAAAATTGGCTCTAAAATAAGTTACAAAGTACCTTTAGCCTTGAAAGATGAGTGTCCTGAAATAAAGGCGGCATAGTACCTTTTGCATTGCAAGAAGGATGGATACTATAGTACCTTTATCATTAAAAGAAGAGTAAAACTGGGAGAATGTTGTGGTTCCTTTCTCCAAACATATAAACTCCATACAGCTACATTAACGGCAAGCTACTAGACATTTAGTTGCAACTTATGTGAGGAACATACATACCTTTTCTGTTCCGGCAGCCTCTCAGGCCTAAACGGTCTGTAGACATTTGTGGTATAGGGACCGATATGACTTTTAGCTGATCCATATGTTGTCCGTCCCGTGTCCAACTTGTCCGTATCTCTTGGCATCATCTCCTCAGTCTTATCCTGGCACTCGCATTCGGTGTGATTGAAAAACGCCAGCTTTTCAACCGAATTCCTCGCAAAACTTCCCACGGTGGCCGTCTGAAAGTAAAACAAAATTTTTAAAGTTCAGGTAGTCTCATCGAGATTGATGGTAGTGTTTCCTGGGAGGATGAGTTGGAATTCCCACCTTTGAGTTAAAATATTTACCCCAGGGGATGGTTTTTGGGGAGTAATCTTTAGAAGTATAGGTGGTCTAGTAAAATTTACTCATTTTGTTAAGCATATCATTTTTACCATCACATGCACTTGAAATTATATAATGAAAGTACCTGTCACGCTTTTCTAAATACATTAAAACTACTATTATTTGAAAACAGTTAGCCTATATATACCTACATAAATGAGAGTTATAAGAGATGTGTGCATGGCCCCGAGCCAATAAATCACATCTCTCAAATAAAATAATACTCAAATCCATATGATTTGACATTATTATTATTTACATACTTGAAAACCAGTTTCAAAGTTGCTTGATCCTCTAACACTCAATGCGCTGCAGTGTGATGTGTTAGAATATTGAAATATCTCAAAGAAACCAAACAGCCCAAATACTTTTTATATTCAAAAAAATAATGAAGAAAATAAATTAAATTTCGTATTCATTCGTACATGTATCGTCATTTGAATGGAGGGGACTCAAATGCATCTGCTCCTTTTATGAACACATGCTCATCCACAGGTTTCCCCTACTCACTGAACCACAATGCAACGTGCCTCCACTATTTTAGACCTATAAATATACAATAACGTTGCCCCACAAAAAATTAAATCAAAGACATATTAATAACAGCTTAAGTATACATAGAACTCTGTGAAAGATTAGTACAGCTGCATCGTACTGAAGTCAGGAAGGATAATTTTAACAACATTTTCCTGTAAGTATTTAAGTCATCAATGTTATAACATTCTGAACATCACTGACAACTCAAACCTGCCAAACGAAAAAGATTAGAATACGATATCTTTACACTACGACACTACTCCCATCTATCGTATCAATCCCTAAGATTGTATGTTTATTTTTATTAAAGTCTCTCTGAACGCTTCACGTTGACCAGAGCATTCACTTGTTTTTCTCAGTTGTCTCAACCTCTGAGGCATGTTTACAATGCATTGTGTTGTGCCATGCAAACCTCCTGAGCATTCAGGAAACAGGTAATACTTCTGGTTATAGAGTCAGCGGTTTGCATGGTAGCAATTAAATAACACGATTCGGCATAGAGGAAGAGCTCGATGGCCTAGTAATATAGAGGTGAGACAAGCTGAGAGGGGACTGACTTTTGGGATTGAGTGGAGAGAGAAGAGGTGGTCAGCAAGGCAGTAGGTCAGAAGTGGAACGACGCTCTGGTCGACGAATTGGAAAAGCTTACAGAGGACTTCGCTTATTTGATTCAGCTAAAGACTTCAGATAGACAGGTAATTATCCTAACACCCAGCCATGATTCAGGTTCAACGGTTCAGAAAACCCAACGAGTGACCATTGTCTTTTCTGTAGTCTAGTTCCTTAGTGTGATTTTGTACCTTTTGCATTGCCAAGCGTTAACTCGTCATGCCAATGACGAGTGGTCTCATTAGAGGATGAATGATGAGTAGTTTACATCACCCCAGCAATTAATTGCATAAACAACTGGTAAGATCCCACGAACTTTAAGGTTCGACACGTGGTGGAGGTGCGGGGCATTGAGATTCTCATCAGATAGATGCATCACATTATTTGAGTCGTAAAGACGACTGTACGAGCTACTTGTCGCATTATTTTCGTAAGTTACTCGGCACTTGGTTAGATTTTATTTTGAGCGCAACGCTGAGTTGCTGCAAATGTGAACAGTTCTTGCCAGAAACTATAAAGGATAAATGACGCAAGGTTTTTATGAAACCTCGTTCGTATTCAAGGCAGACATGTTATCGTGTGTGGCAACCAGTGCTCTTTTTGATGGCGTTGTGTTCGGCGAGAACTTTTACGCCTTCATGTCGCACTCTAAAACGGTTAACTGGACACTTGTCACCGGTGCAAATCGCTCGTGGGGAAGTGTAATTTTGCGGCTGGAATCTGTGTTAACAATGTTGTAAATCAAACAGAAGACAGGCAGAAGTAAGATCAGGAAATGTATATTCAGAACTTGGAGTTTCAGAAAAAGTACTTTTAGGTATCGACACTAAACGAAATTTCGTGACTAGGGACAAGTGGAACTATAGCAGGTCTTGTGATTCCACTTTCGTTCATGAATATACAGGGTGTCCGGGCTTGAGGTATACAAAAATACACACATGTACAGGGTGTTTCTGTGACCGTCTTACAGACTTGCAGGGGCGTACTACGGGGAAGTGAGGTTGAGTTTTGGGCGCCTTACCAGAATGTCACCCCTTACAAGCCTACTACAGAGAAGTTCGGTTGAAAGGTAATGATACCACTGTGGGTGATTCATACGTCATTCGTTACAAAGAATTTGGTTGGTTGGTGGAGAAACCCCCCACATAGAAGTGAACATTATAATCTTTACTGCAACTTTCTGATTCAGTTTCTGGGTGCGAGGTACTGCTCTATTTAAAATATTATCACTTGATTTTAACAGTTTGTTACAGTGATGTGCAGAGCGATAGTAACTTATGTTGTTGTTTTGGTAAAATGTTTAATGTCTCTCTGCATCAACATTACACTCAGGGGTATGAATGGTTCCGTACAGCGATGTAAACTAGGCATAAGCGTGCGCAGACCCTCTGACTAAGAGAGGGGGGGGGAGCAAAAGCCTTGATGAAAGTTCAGTAGGAGAATGAAAAACATCGTTCCATCTCACTGTTTTATTGTATAGCAGGGGCGTATATTGTGTACGCCCGGACCAACCGAAAATCACTATATTAGAAAAATTCCAGCTTCCGTGGCACAAAAATTCTCTGTACCTCTTCCCCCTTTATCTTTATTCTCTGTGGCTCAGATAAATTTACCATAAACGTGATTTCGTACAGCAGATTCAAAACAACTACACATAATTTATTCATTTCGAATGTGTGACCAATTTATTCGGCGACCACATAGGTGTAACACAGCTAGGCTAACGAAAATAAAATGCCTGAGTCTTCATAACAAGAAATTTGCTGGAGAGCGGAACCAGATTGTCCAATTATGTAGGAAATAAACCCGCCGTAGTTTCTCTACACTAAATTCCTAAGTGAGAGTATTAGGAGGAGCAACTGCCCTCTCTCTACCCCCCCCCCCCATCCCGTGGGCACGCCTATGAAAATAGACAGTTTGGAGGAACGAGTCTACAGGTTCCGTGTTCCTAAAAATCATCCTGAATCGAAGTTCGTTTCAAGTCGGCTCAGGTAGGCAAATCGGGCAAACAGTTGACTCAATATTATGTTTGTGAACATAGAATAAAATACCTACATATTCAAACTAATAAACCATATTTAGGGTAACTTCGGTGAATAACGCCACCAATTGGTCATTTTGTTCTATAACTCATACATTTTTATTGTTAGGAACATGAAACTTACATGTTTAGGAGAATGAACTTTCCTCTATTGTGTAATAATAAAATATTGATTGCACTGTTATAATGAAAGCAATAAAATACGAAATTCTCTGTTAATGCAAAATGGCGTTATTTCCAGAACTGTCGGGTAATAACGCCATGTTCTTAATTACAAGTAAAACATTCACATTATCTTCATTACAAATAAAACATTCACATTTTATTTACTAAACTTTACTAGGAAAAATAATTACTGTAGTAAGTTATTAGAAAAAGCAGGTCTTTTTTTGTCTTTTCGCGATACCCAGTCCCTCAAAGTTCTGCGAGGAATTTGGAACAAACGTGCAGCACATGCTATCTTCATTCCTTGTTTGACGGCTGCCATAGCTTGCCTAAAGTCATCTACTGACCATTTGGCCTGTATATTTCTACATTTTCTCGCCATCTGAAAGAGGAAATTAACCGAGAATAATTATCTGTACGCCTCGAAGGTAACTGAGCAAGAATAAACCTATTTTCGAAATCAACATTTCCTTAAATTTGAGTTTAAATTGAGTGGCGTTATTCCCCGACACGATGATGGCGTTATTTCCCGAAACAACAGATTGCAGTTTAACCAACTGTTCTAAACTTACGACACCGACCATGAAAACCGTACACACATCATTCTCTTACGTAATAAACGTATTGTGTACGTACAACATTGTTAACATTTAAAATCTAATCCTACAATAGAAAAAACACTCATCTTTGTCGGCGCGATGAAAATGTGGACCCTTTTTCCTCGAAACGCAACTCGAACGTCTACACTGTTCAAAGTGTTTCTCTTAAATGAAGGCTCGACAATGGCAACCGTTCTTATCAGCAATGCTGCCAGGCACCATTGTTTATCGCAAAACGGTGATTCACCCCTTAACTTTACATGCGTCCATGCTTTCAGAGTCGAAACTTTGAAATGGCGTTGTTTCCCGCCTGGCGTTATTCACCGAAGTTACCCTACGTAATTTGATTTATTGAAATGGTAATTGATGTTACCCAGGTTAGTATACGAGCTGTTTAAGAGAACATAAGTGACATTAACGGTTAAATAATTTATTAATTGTTAAGATAATTAAAGAAAGAAATGGCAAGAGACACTTATCCGGACCTAATCTAACCCAATGTATTATTTTATTTATAAATATTTCAAGAAGCTAGCTCCTAAAGAACTTTAATTTGCTTAGATTGCTAGTAGAGAATATATTATTAAAGGAACTAAAAATACAAAGTCTTTCCTACCGGATAATAAAACAGTGAAGATTGATTGATTATACCTACTTTTCTTGATTGAATCACTCCTATAATTGTGATTTAACACTCACATTGATGTGCGTGCCATCTATTGGCCAGATAAGTAAACAACTAAAGTTCCAACCTTACCCTTTGATGCAGAGGTGAGGTATAACACGCATCATTACAGAGCTACTTCATGACTTGCAAAAAACAGTAACCTGTAATTATCCAATTTGGAGAAAACCTGCAATTTCCCATTATGACGTTTCCTCATTCCTACCAAACGTGAAAGCCTCGTTTATCTTGTCTAATGGCCTTTTGTAAAACCAGGAAGACTCTCAAAATGCTGTAAAAATGACGATGTTATGCCTTGCGCAAATATACGAGTCAGAAAAATTAACATTTCCTTGAAAAACCGTAGAACGCAATATGACCTATGACACATCAGTTAATCAGAACTGCTATATTTATACTTTTGAAAAGAAAAAAGGTGCGTTGTACAGTCACCAGCAATAAAAATGCGACATCTACCTAGGTATATTCTGAAATATTCTCTACCCTGCAAGGCGTGTTGCCTAGTTCTACGGCGATAAGTGGATTTTAGTAGCAATTTTTCAATAAGTTCTGTCACTGCCGTAGAGTTAGGTAACGCACCTAAAGCCTTCCAGGGAAAAAAAAAATATTTCAGGATCTACTTGTCCCACTTTTATTACCTGTGAGTGTACATTGAAGTACACATTGAAGACATATGAGCTGTGAAGTTATGTATTCTCGAGATTTATTTCGGAGTAGTTGAAACAATAGAAATAGTAATAAATAAAATGAATTTGCCTTACTTTAGAAACAGAATCGGCATATGCAAAAATGTGATATGTGACAAAAATGAAACTTTACAGGAAACTCAAAAAACTTACTCAGGGTGGCTACAAACAAGCAGAAATGAAATTCCCTGACTTTTCCAGGTTTTCCAGGACAAAATTTACATTTTTCCCTGACAATTACACACTAAACTAAATCGATGTTTTTGCAAATGGAAATAATAAACTCATACAGATCCAGGTATGGATTTGTTAAGTACCAATATTATCTTCTATGAAATTGACTCAATTTTTCTATTCTCTATGATTTGAATTCAAACTGCAAAATAGTGAATTTGGAAAATTATTACAATTCACAAGCTAGGGAAGGATTACGGAATTTTGTCATACGCAGTAAGTTTAAAATAAAATACTTGATTATTTTTAAAGTTACGACTAAATGAAATTAGAGTGAAGAGTGATTGATTAAGAAGTACAATTTGTAATTTATCAGTCTCCTTAGCTATACATTCTCCGTATTATATGTTGATATTTCCACTGAGGTTTGGAACCCTCTGCTTGCAAGAACCATGAGTGCGGACTCATTTTTCAATGCATAAAGCTCTCTTCTCTGTAAAGCAAACAACTTAACTCTTGCATATAAGTGAAACAATTGAATCGAACAAAATAAAGTGTCATATTTCCTTACATTATCAATGGGATTTCTGCTTCAGTACAGTATATCCAATGAAGTACTGTGAAACTGATAACATGCAGTTATACCATTAATGCTGTCGAAAAGGGTATGTAGGTATTAGAAATTTAACGCAAGGAATTTATAGAATTGCATTGTATAGGTACCTGATTTAGCTAACCATACATTAAAACAGGAAAACACTAATAATAAAAGCTTCTGAAAGTTCATACACGAGGGGCATCCTGAAAAAAGCTCCAATGGTGTTTATACGCAGCACTGGTGGTCAGAGATAGACACACACCCATGCAGGCAGGAAGAAGTGCCATTAGCAGCAATCTGGTACAGTTGCAATGCAGCCGTTTTAGGACAGTTCTAGGTTAAAGATTGCAGCTCTCATACAGTCTCCCACCGACTGCGATGTAGCCTATATTGCACGCTCAGAATTTGGCACAGAGCCACCAGCAATTGTGTGAGGTGTGCAGACCGGACGTCGTGTATGGTCAGACGATGGTGCAGACAATTCACGGAAGGCCAATCGAATGTGCACAACCCCATACAGCTGACTACACACGGGCCCTTAGCATCACTTCAGGTGAGAGATCTTGGACCACTCCCTGTACAGCCCTGGCCTTGAATGTACCGACTTTCATCTCTTTGCTTAACTGAAGAGTTTCTGACAGGGCAAGGATTTCACAGCTACACTGCGGTAGAGATGGTTTCAGTCTTTGCTGTCAGACACATGCACCATGGGTATACAAAATTTAGTGCCATGCTACTACAAATGCCAGAATAACGGTGGTGATTATGCCGAAAATTAGGTTAAGACTCACTGTTACTAATGCAATAAATTACACCTGATATTCATCTTTTATTTATGCCTAATCGGTAGGGACCTTGATATTTTGTTATTTTTTTTTCAAATTGGTGTATTTTCTTATTTTTTATTTTTTACTAGACGGTGTTATTTTTTTTCAAAATTCACATTTTCATTTTAGCGCATTTTCTGGCAAATATCTGAAATTATTCCTTCATGGTGCTTTTAAACAACTATTGTAAGTCACATGGCTTACGCCTCTTCGTGAGAGTTTGATATTTTGAAAGTTCTTCTGGGAAAGTTATTTTCTATACCCCTTTTTTTTAATTTTAAGGTAAGGATTTTAGATAATGGAATTTTCACCGTATATATTGAAGGGTGCATAATGACCATAAGTGGCGACGCACCCAAAAAAATAAAATCAATCAATCTCACGTGACAGATACCGATATATTAAGCCACCAAAAATTAGCATTATCTTTTTTTTGACTTGTCAGTATTACGTTTCCCAAAATTCGCGTTTTTGTTTTAGAACATTTATCTGCCAAATATACCGAAACTTAATACTCCATTGTGCTATTATTTTAAATTGTAGATCACATGGTCTACGTATTTTCGTGACAGTTTGATATGTTGGAACAGATTTTTGAGGAAGTAAAAGTAAAGTGCTCCCCTGCACTTTTCCATGAAGGTGTATAAGGGTGTGGAGTTAGGGCCCCACACTTTCTTGATCACGGCTAAAGGTGGGGGTGATGTGATCAGTTTCACGCTCCTAGCTACCTTTATCCCTCAACGTTTCCTCAAGGTACCAGCTTCATATGATGCTGGGTGGGTGCTGGAGCAGTTTGAATAGGTGGAAACATCACGATTCTCCCCCGCAGGGGATCGACTCAGGGTCTCTCGCATAGTAGTCAGACACCCTAACGACTGAGCTCCATTATTACTCGCTCGACAAATGCCGATGGTGCGCACTTAGCTTCGAAACATACTATCTCGTGTGACAAATACGAAGATGTGGCTCCCGTGTGACGATAAATACGCACTCGATCTCCTGTTAGAACTCTGCCACTTTTCTCTGTGATGCAAATGGTTTTGATAGAAGTTGAAAAAATCGTGAGAAATACATGTTTTAATGTGGCTGTCGGAATTATTCAACGTACGTATAACTCTATAGTTTACTCTTGAGTAAAATGTTAAAAAACTTGCATGTTCTATGTACACAAACATGGCCTAGAAAAGACAAGAATGTTGGATTTCATGGAATTTTTCGTTGTTTTAGGTCATTTCTTTAAAAAAAATCGCTAAAAACTCCCACAATTCACATTTTATTCCAAATTCGCATTATTTCGATATTTAGAAAGGGCGAAAAATGTGTCCAGACATCACTGCACATTCCTAAACATAACTTCGCAGTAATTACCATTTTTCACGGTTTTGGCGTTTGCGAAAAATCAATCGGAAATTACTTTCTGGCCACCCCTCGTATAAATCAGTAGATGGAAAGTGAAAATTTAGCAGTGCTGGCAGAAAAAAGTCAATTCTTGAAGAAAGTGATTTGCTTTTATGATTGAATGATTCGAGTAAATATGATATTAAAATAATTTGGTATTTATTATTAGTATTTTATTTCATAATATTGGACATTAACCTTACTCAGTGAGCGATTAATGACCATCTCTCACGAGTTTAAACAGACAGGACAGAGAGTGGCGTTAATTTCATTGTAATACTAGTGTTGCAGTAAATTTGAGGTTGGGAGCATGCACTTGCCAATTTTTATAACTTTCACCAATGCAGATTTATGTTTCACTTTTTCGTGATAGTATTCAATATATATCCAGTTTTGTTGGATTATTCTTGATACCTAAGAATAGTGCAATGTCATTGTAAACGTATGTTAACTTGTGCGAAACCAGTAATACGTCAGGATGATGAAAGAAAACCTTTGTAAGCACTGCTACATTAAATGAGGTGAAGTGAGCCAGAAGAGTAATAAAATTCCAGCAGCATATTTGCAGTCTAAAGCTCTTCTTGTTTATGCATATGATTTTTGTTGGATGTTGCAGTCCGAAGACATCCAACAAAAATCATAAGAGTCCCATGCATGCAATTTCTGTCACATGTTGTAGTGAGATACTTTGTCGGGTGGCGATATTCGACAAAAATCGTATGTATCAATGGAACCTATTTGTTTTCATGTTCCTTCAGTTTGCCCAACAAAATGCCTTACTACGACGTCCGACAACTATCGGACGGCGCCACCCGTTCCCATCCCCTCCATCTGTTGACAGTCCTGTCTCCTTACTACTCCCATACGGACAAGAAAAATGATAATTCAATGCATTTTCCACGTAATATTTAGAGGCCCAACCCTTACTTCCCCGATGATATTATATGGTATCATCAGAGTAATGTCGTTCTGGCCCGATGAAACCATATGGTATCATGGTGCAGATTACGAAATAAATGTGCTTTTTGGACCCTCATACTCTTCTGTTTGGGTTGAAACTCTGACACAGGTCTGGAGCAAGCCTGGGTAAATTCATATTGATGACCAACCTCCCCTTCTCTCCGCAACACATCCATGACACATTTCCGAATAGTTTCACATTTTGGCTCATTATTCAACTTGTATGGCACCCAGGAACATGAAACAAGTTTCAATCTCTTTGGAATCGTCCATTCTTTGAAGAGAATACTAAGGTTTGCGCCTTCTCCCGAAAATAGCGAGAGAAGAGGGGGCAAACTCCAGATTTTTATGTTTTTTTTATTGAAATTCGGTGGTCACGCCCCCAAACCCCCCTTCCTCGGTTTGGCGATCTGAATTGTACACGGTTGCATGCGCTGATGTTTTAGCTGCAAAACAAAAGTTATCTGAAGTAGATTGCTCCCATACTGCCCGAGTTATAACAATTTTCCTCCAAAAATGCTAATTACCTAATTTTCGTTAAAAAAAATAATAATCACATTTTGGCTTATTATTCAACTTGTATGATACCCAAGAACATGAAACATGTTTCATTCTCTTGAGAAATGTCCATTCTTTAAAAAGAATACTAAAGTTCGCGCCTTCTTCCCAAATAGCGGGAGAAGAGGGGGCAAACTCCAGATTTTTATGTTTTTTTCATTGAAATTCGGGGGACGTGCTTTCCCCCCACAAGCCCCCTTCCTCGTCGGGTGTTCTAAATTGTACACGGTTGCATGCGCTGATGTTTTAGCTGCAAAACAAAAGTTATCTGAAGTAGATTGCTCCCATAGTGCCCGAGTTATAACAATTTTCGTCGAAAGAGTGTTCGAAGTCAATGAAGACGATATTCCCTGACATTTCCCTGACTTTTTTTCTCACCTCAAATTCCCTGACTTTTCCCGGTTTTCCAGGTCTGTCGCCACCCTGTTACTGGCTCTCAAATATGAATTTGTAAGAGCTAATAAGTAACCGTGATTTATTCTTATACGCCTTCTTGAAAATAATAATTAGTTGGAATATGCAGTTTCCCTCTAAATTGGCAGGAAAATAATAAAAAATTATGGACACATATCACCTTTTTGAAAATTTTTGACACATATCACCTTTATGTAAATTATCAAGATATTTGTGTGTTGAACTACATCAATAATATTATGGACACATATCACCTTTTTGTAAATTAACAAAATTTTGTGTGTTGAACTACATCAATAATATTTATTACAAACAAAATTTTGTCATGAAATAAAATATAATAATGTACCAAAATCACATTAGAGTAATGTACAATGCGAGGCAATAAAATAATGAAACATTAATCCAAACATTGCATTTTTTCATGGAAGTGTTTCTGTGCTAACACATGAAATGTTACTCGTTGTCTTCCATTTCATCTGTCGGATTGTTCTCTTTAGATGTTGTAGGCCACTGTAAGAGTTCGTTGTAGAAGTCCATCTGTGGAAAATATTTTACCACTTTCTTGATGTCTTCCACTTTCTTTATGTCAATTGGAAGAATCTCACGATATGCTTGTTCAGTTGGCAAATTGATGTCAACAGCACGGGATTTCAATGCAAATGTAAGTGACGTTAGTCCTTCAATAAAAAAATCTTGCAATAACCTTACCCTTCATATTGGCATCATAAAACAGGTGATTGAATTTACTAACTTGGAAGGATACCTTATCACTCTTTGAAATATGTCTTCCATATGATTCAACAGAGAGACAAGATTTCTTATAATATTTGGGCCACCATGATGCAACATTTATGATATTTTCCCTACACACTGGAATTGCAGAAAAACGATTGGTATTTGATGCTTTTAGCATTAACTCACTATATTGTTCTACAGTGTAAATTCTGTCCACCCGTCTAACCAATCTTTTAATCTGTCCGAAGTTCCTATCACATGGTAGGAAGGAATGTCCGCGTATTGGGAAGTAGTGTGTAATATGCTGGAACATTTCCAGTTCGGTTAGGGCTAGTAGCCTGTTCTGACACCCACAATTGGCGCAAATAAAATAGATCTTAAAACGACAAAACAAGAGTTTTTCGTGAGAAATCAGACCCTTTCGCACGTAATTTTGCAGTAACATCCTTCATTGCTGTGTAAACGTTCTTGGCTCGGCGCCTATGTACCATTAACTCTGCACCAATCCCTCTCTTACTTGCATCACACAAAGACTTGTTTCGTAATTTCTGACCCAGTTCCTCAAATATCACACACACATCAACTTGAGGTCTTCCGAAGGAATACCCAAAGTTCTCATTGTAAAATTTCCGAAAAAAGTCATATGATATTTTGATGTCAGGATTCTGTGATAGAAATGTTTCAAACAATATTTTAACATTTAATCTAGCATCTAGGTATTTTTTGGGCTTCCCTGCATAATGCGACTCCTTCACATCCAACTCACTCAAGAAAGTGTGTATTTTACTGCACACTGAACCGTCAATAGCATTAACACTCGACGTTTTCCCCCATAGATCTTTGGGAGATAAACCTTTCGATGACAAGACCACAAATCCTGTCCATCCTTTTACGCGTAATTCCATGCAAGGCCACGAATGCTTTCTTACATACCTGGATACAATGTCCTCTCACCTTTACACTGTACACATATGATTTATCCTTTCTTTTACTGCAAACTGCGCTGTCACTGGAACTGCCTTGCTGCTTTCTCCTGCGAACAATATCTCTTTCGATCAGCGATTGCAAATACACATCCTGCATGTCTTTGTTGTCTAATTGATTGAATTGCGTGACTATGTCCATGAAATCACAATCCTCAAACTTAGCAAAACACTGAAACTTACATTTGCAATCGTCGCCAGTTTTTCGGGCAGGTATAACTTTCGCACTCCAATGCACGTGTTCAGTGGCGCAGGAACGTTTTTCATTGGGGGAGGGGGGTACAAAATTCAGCCTCCCATATATATTATATAAACACAAATACTACTGCACCTAGAAATACATTTCGGGGGTCCAACCAAGTGTTGCAATAATAATAATAAATATAATTATAATAATTATATTTAATTAAATTAAAATATTAATTAAATATGTAAGTTAATTAATATTGTATTGTTGTTTTTACATGAATAGGTAAAAGATAGTAAAACAATAGATATAAAAGCATATATTCATTATCTAGCTTACGTGTAGTTAAGATCGCCAGGATTTGCATAAAAACAACTGCCCTGGCAAGGAATTTAATGTCAAATAGAAAAAGAATTCAATATTTATTGAATAACAAACAAGAAGTTAGATCCAATTAACGAAAAGTAAAGTTTCTGATTAATATTTTATGGATATTATTAGTTGTGTGCATAAATCTTTTGGAACCCTTCAAAGCCGTATGAGCCAAATTCCTTGCCTTCCAATACGTTCAGCGGAAATAACCATCGATTATATAACAAATGCTAAACAATTATATTTTGATTATTTACTTTTACTTCTTGGTAAGTCTTTCGGGGAAGTGTCCGGACCCCCTCTTTAATACGTCCTTGATAGTTAGGTATAATGTGAAGGCATGGGAAATATTCTATTTTAGAACAGCACACACGAATGTCCTGTTATTTAATGCAAAATTTTTAAACAAACCAGATAACAATTCTGAAACATATAAAGCTCTGGACTTCGTTCTGGCCTTATTTCAATTTAACGGAACGGAAAATCAGGAGTTCAAAATGTGAAAATTGCGAACAAAGATACATCTATTCATTTTAATGCAGGTTGAGATTAAAGGGGGTGAGGAGGATCTTGAGCCACCCCAACCAGGAATAATCATCTCCCACCCACTGACTACAGAAACCACATTATGAATATATCATACTTATAGAGTTCCACTTCAGTTCATTCTAATTTTAAATTCCGATAGCTACACAAAAAAAAAAAACGAGTTGAGATAGTTCCCGATCAACTCTTAAAGAAGTCTAACTTTGAAATATTTGTGAAAGATTTGACAAAGCATTTATTTGTTATATAATTAGCTGTACCTGATGACACTCTTCAAGCACTGAAAGTACTATCATTACATATACAAAACCGAAATACTTCAGATGTCAGAGGAAGCAAGGAAAGGCATACGCTCAAAATGTTTTGTTTTTTTAGTTTCAATCTTTGGTGGACAATATGAAGAACCGCCCAAGGTTTTCTTTCGTATGTAGTAGTATTAAATGCAGATACATGCGTGTGTTTTAGGGTGACATGTCAATTTCTCGTTTATGTGAAAAGGTAAACTTTAATGTCACAGTTAAAGATTTTCGCATCTACAAAGAAAATCCAAAACACATTCCCACCTCGGCGGCCTCCGTGGCGGAGGGGTTGGCATAGGGCGCTTTGACGCCAGAGGTACCAGGTTGGGCATGTGAGTGTTCATCAATTTCATGATATCATCGCCCATCCTCATCCTTGCGATTAGCCAAAAGTGGCAGAAATGCGAAGTAAAATATACCAAATAAATCAAACATTCTCATTTCACTCAAAGACCTTGCGAATCCAATCCAAAATCTACCAATAGAACCTGCAGTGAGTTTCATTTATCTCGTGCATTCATCTGACTAATGTAATTTTCTTACAGATTGACTTTAGGGTTTAACTTAAAATGGCGTTGGTGTTTGTGTTGCATTCTAATACATAGGTAAAAATAATCCCCCCCCTCTGATAATATCGCAAATTGCACCTTGTTTAA
Organism: Lepisma saccharinum; assembly: GCF_977018435.1. Lineage (NCBI taxonomy): Eukaryota > Metazoa > Arthropoda > Insecta > Zygentoma > Lepismatidae > Lepisma > Lepisma saccharinum. Next base: position 45,417,338 of record NC_139233.1, on the reverse strand, counting down.
ATGTCTAGCAAAAATTTCATTTCACCTAGGAATGATATCGCGATGAAATGAGTCAAAAATTGTCACAGCCTTATCTCGTCTCCTGTGTGGCGAGGTCCTTCTCGTTCTTGTTTGTGTTAATTTTTGTTTCGGTTTCCATTCGGAAGTCATTAAAACTTATTCTAGATTCACTTCATGCTCAGATAGGCTAATCGGGACTCTATTTTCAAAATATCTTAATATATAGGTTTAAGTATAGTTTTCCGAACACCCCCTTACAAAGTTATGAAAAATATGGGTGAGGTACAGCAGTACATTGTCCCCCCCCCAAGTTGGTCTGTAGTATCCCGTCTCGATCGTCTAAGTATTTCGTTTTGGAAAATTCTATTTTAAATATTCAAAAGAAAATGGGATCAGTCATATACCCCCTCCCCCCTTACGCAAAGGAGCATTCGTCTGCAGCGTGATTTTCTGAGAGCAAATCTGATTCCATCGTTCCACACACATTTTAAACAATTTTCATCTCCTTAAAGAGGTTTCCAAGAACTTAGGTCAATGAACTAAATAGTAGCGACCACAATGTATAATGGAACTACAAGCAAAACAACCTGAGCACACCAGCGACTCCTGTGCACCGTACTCCCCTGAGAAGGGGAGGGAGAGTGGACCATGCTTCCTTATGGCCCGAGCTGAACGGAAGAAGGGAAAGCTGCTCGGGGACTTTTCGTCCAAGGTTTTTTCCTTGTGGTCGCTCAATAGTAGAATAAGTTTAGAATGGCTTGAATTTCTGTGGTAAGGAAGATAATGTTTATAAGTTTTAAATCCCATGCCCAGAGCGGGATTTGAACCCGGGACCCCAGTAACATATTTAAAAATCAATTTGTGCAAGTGAAAGATATTTCCATATTATTATTTTGCACATGATCAAGAACTGGATTCATTTTTTTGAGTGGTTTGAAATTTTAATGTTGGATTAATCGGGACAAAGAAGAAAGGACGACAGAAAAACACTGAAAATGGGAAATTCAAGAAAAATAAATACATACTGCAGTGTGCACTGGTTACAGTTCCAATTTATCGTTATCGGCCATACCCGGGAACCCATTTCCAAACTCCCGTGAGCACCAAACAAAGACCTCAATCAGGGAACAGCTAAGAGTAAGAGAATGGGGGAAAGCGAAATATATATAGGTTGTGAGAAAAAATGAAAGAGGCCCGCTGGCATTTCAGATTAGGGGAACGGAAACAACTAAGAAAGAGAAACGAAGCAGGGGAAACGATATGTCCTTTGTGCGATGGGGAGGAGACGGACAAGCATATCCTACTGAACTGCCCTTCTACACGTGACCTAAGGGACAAATGGATGAAAAACTTAACAGGGAGGGAGGTGATAGAAGTGGTAGACGACAGAATAAAGATAAAGGAAGCGGGGCAGCGAGTGGGGAAATACCTGGGAGAAGTAAGAGAACGGCGGGGGAAAGCTATAAGAGAAGGGAGCGAAATGAGTGATCATGATCATGAGTGCAGGAAAAGAGAAGTGAAGTGAGGCGAGGAAGAAGGAAGAAAGACTGGAAGAAGAACTGTTGGGGGAGGGAAAGAAATGTGTATATAGGGGACAAAGTAAGAGACAGCTTTGAAAAAAAAACTAAATGTAACAACATATTGTAGATAAATCAAAGCTATGTAGTGCGTACAGCCTATGGATCGCACAAAAGGAAAATAAATCAAACTATAAATGGGGTTAACAACCGGCCTCGGGAGGAGAAGCCAACGAGGACGCCAAGGATCAAGATCGGGTCGCGAAGAGCGCGACGGTGCCGGACGGGGAGAATGGTCTACAGGGCCGCCCAGAAGCCGTGGGGCAAAACCGGGGTCTGTCCAGAGGCGAGACGGAGATAAGTATCTGCCCGTTTATGGTGCTAATCCCTTCGCACCTAACTTCCCTCTTAATCTATTGGAGTGCCTGCCAAATAAAACTCTGTCACTTAACTATTCAATTTGTGTTTCTCTAATTTAACAGATTTACCTCTGACTCGTCGCCCGTTGGTCAACGGGCCCTAACCTCAAACACAGAGGGTGAAATCCGGTACGACTAAGGTTTTAACGCCCCCAATTGTGTCTTCAGGGACCAGCCCTGAGACAGAACCTAAGCTCTTAACGTTATTAACGAGCAAGGGTACCTATGTTTTTGTTTAATGGAGTTCACGAAGGGGGAGTGGTCAACGAAAATCACGAAGAGGACGACCCACAAAAGCGATAATACAGCGCTTTCGAATTTTCCTTCTCATTTCAGAAAACTGCTACGAGATTCCAAACGATGAAAAATTACATCTGCACAGAATTCGTACTAGAGCATTCACGTTAATTTTCGTGTAATATAGATATTATTATCAATAGTTCAATAGTTTACGTAGCCACTCGAAATGCATCAAATCAAGGTTCACGCACTTTAAATGCATCAATTGACAGTTAAATGTCATTTTTTTTATCTTTAGCTTATATTTTGTTATCTTTGGGAAGATCGTGACTGATATTCCCAATTGATGGATGCATTCTAGTCCTAGTGCATCGCACGAAACAGAATCTGAATACCCTACATGATTTTCGCAAATATTGTATTAATGTTGATAATTCACACCATTGGATGGCTAAAGACGTTGCTTTGGAATGTGAGACATTAACATAAAAGGAACACGATAACGTCAACTCATCTTTAACGAAACGTGGAGATACGACAAAAGAGCATTCAGCCGGCGATATATGTGTGAATTGACATATTTTTCGGGTTCTGTATGCACGAAACTCTGGTCATAAAAAGAGAACCCGAATTTGTGTAAAGATCTTGAGCAGAACAATTGAGTTCACAAGACACGACAAATAATAGTCATTAACAAAAGAAAATAGTCAAAATGAGATCCACAATGCACGAAAAGATTAAAGCAACATAGACGCTATCCTATCATACTCTGCTACGCCGCCTCGCGGCAACGACGCAACTCTAGGGAGAGGGAGACCCTATGAAAATGCTTTAATATGTAGCTGCACTATTGAAGAGTATTAACAATTTAGCTTACACTGAAAAGAAAAATGTAGTGAACACCTACAAACAGGAACAGTCCTTTGTCATTTGTGGCTAGACGCAACGGGAAGGTTCCAGAAGTTGTGTCTTAACTATGAACAGTCCTAACTGCGAACAACGCCTAAATCGTCCTAATTGCGAACAAATAAAAGTTACAAATAACTCCATGTCCTAATTGCGAGCATATAGAACTGAAAAAACTGTTTTCGAAAATAAATAAGGGTAGTAGTCAAGAATTGTGCAGTATGTAGTCGCATAGAAAAGAGGCCACACTTATCATTAAATGATATACATATAATACTTCAACGACGCGAATAATTTATCAGGTCGGATTGTCTACGTTCCAACTGTGACACATAAGGCACTGGCTGGTCTCAAGTGTGGAACCGATCACTTAAAGAAAATTGATTAAAAGACACAGACGTTGTAAGTCCCAAAGTACAAAAAACGTTCGCAATTAGGACACAGCCCTTCGAGGATATTCCTGTTTCAGGTAGCAAGTGTTCGCAATTAGGACGACACCTGCTCCAGATATTCACGAACAGGAACGCCGTTTCGATCCTTTTCGAGCCCTGCCCAAAGATATTTCACCAACTCTTGAGCCCTTTCGAACGAAAATCTCTAGGAAAGGTCATCGGAACAGCAATATTTGTCAGTGATCCAATACTGATCGATAAAACATTCTGCAAAACATCCTTTCTTCCTGAGAACCGCATTGTTCAGTTTCAACCTCCCTTGCTCAATTGTTCTCGAAAGGAGAACAAAAGGTTACCCCCTGGTGGGCGTCAGGGTGGCGTAGGGTGAAGGGACAGCACGGAGGGTTGCTGAAACAAAGGATTGCATTGAGAAACCTAAAGAATCGACGACTGGGCAGAAGAAAGATTAATTAACCCCCGCGTTCTTTGGCTGACCTAGTTAAGTTCTCATCGCAAGAGCACCACCTGTTCTTACGCCGTAACCCAAAACCGTAACCATCACATTGTAATGGCAGAGACTATTACTATTGTTACTAATATTAAACAAATTTCAATATACAAAAACATTTTAATGATAAAATGACAAATTATATTTTTTCCCCATAGAAGTTACGGAATCCCAAAATGTAACGAAAAATATCATTGCCTGTTTGGATTCAGAAGCTCATTCAATTGCGAACGCTGGGTTTGAAAATTAACCCCCTCCCTCGCGAACTCTGCTATCGGAACCTTTCTCCGTCGTGGACCTCTCTCTCTCTCGACCGGCCCCTGTGGCGGAGTGGTTAGGACATCGCGCTACGACGCCAGGGGTCCCGGATTCGAATCCCGGCCTGGGTTATGGATGTTTGTGAGTGTCCATTCATCAATTTCATCATATCATCACTCTATCATTAGCCAAAAATTGCACAAAAAACGAAGTAAAATAGAGCAAATCAATCAATCTGATTTCGGAACATTCCTCTCTCGCGAATTCTGGCTTTTAGAACCTACCTCCCCCACCTCTCTCTTTCTCTGGTTTCGGAATCTACTTCCCTCCGTCGCGAACTCTGGTCTCGAAACATCCCTCCCTCACGAGGTGCGGTCTCGAAACATCCCTCCCTCACGAGGTGCGGTCTCGAAACATCCCTCCCTCACGAGGTGCGGTCTCGAAACATCCCTCCCTCACGAGGTGCGTTCTCGAAACATCCCTCCCTCACGAAGTATGATCTCTGAACATCCCTCCATCGGGAACTCTGGTTTCAGAATCTGCATCTAATTCTTTGTGCTGCATCCATTTGTATTCGGGTAATTCGGACGCTACTTCTGTCTCTACGGAAGACAGACTATCTGGCAAGGTGAGGATTAGAAAGCAGAAGAGGGCGAAAGTGAGGAGCAGGATTTGAGGAACAATATGGAAAGCGGAACTCATAAACATACAGGTCCCGGTGTCACCGACATATATGGCGAGTTCAATCACGCAATACGGCATGTGTGAAGAATAAATTTCCTACTTACAGAATCCTCCAGAGAGGTGACACGGCATCCTCGCTGATGCTACCGGAGGATCTCTCCGAACCGTGTATCCACCGAAATCATATCCACTCGAGAATCTCAAGATGTGGGTGCTCCACAATGCCCCGCGTTGAGATTTATGATATATTAAGGAACCCCTTGACTTCAAAAACGATGTGTATGGCTTTGGGAGTTCACATTTCACCATAACGCACTCCTTTCTAACGTCTCTGAAGAGGTTGGGCGACCTTTCTCCTGCGGACGTCTTCGTGCTGCTACTCAACACGTGGCACATGGCACGCTCGGAATATATGGCCGATGCGTCCACCGCCCTGTTGACCACCTGCGGTCTGTTGTGGGCGGTTTTGAAGCTTGAGTTATGTCGGTACATGAAATCTGACGCTTCACCGTGAGGAACGGCTGATTGTGACCATTTCGTGAGCAGTACAACGCCTTTGTAATGCTCGACTCCTTTTCTAAAGGGTTCGATCTTTGATGGAGTGTCAGACAACCTGGCTATTCCTTGTATTACCGGCGTCTAAATGTTATAACTCAAGTTACAATGAGATAGAGATGGTAGAGAGAAGAAGCTTCCAAACTTCTAGTTTCGTCTCGAGTTTGTTTGTTTGTTTGTTTGTTTGAGTTGGTGCTTTAAGTCCACTTTATGCACAGTAAGGCTAATCTGGACTGGACCTACAGTTTAAAGTGGGATCTGAACCACTATGTGGAGGCCTTGTTTACAAGGCGACGACGCTACCACTGTGCCATCGAGTTAGGTGGTTTCGTCTCAGTCTGGGTCTGCTCTAGTGTTTCGAAATACATGCAGGGTGGGGGGGGGGAGGGTCCTATGCATACGTTGCAGCACAAACTGACAACCAAAATATCGAAATATGTCCCCACACCGTTGTAAGGATACCCATTAGCTGTTTATCTGGATGCTATAAAAAAAATCCTGCATATCAATCAGAATGTTATGGAACCAAATAAGGGAAAATACTTTTCTTGATAAGTTTTTCTGTTTAACGCCTCGTTTCGACGCCATGTATACTCGAAATTGAATGTCATAATCTGAATTTAAGTAACCACTCTGCAAAGTTCACAGTGGTCACTAATGGATTAACTTCCCAATTAAGATGTGCAAAATATAGGAGTTATTTAAATAATCGGGTAGATATCGCTTGGTATGTCGCATAATAAAGTAATTAATTTACAGATTAATACATTTTATGAATCTCTGCTCGACATTACAAAGCGTTGCCTCGTTCTAAGTATGTCTCTGGGTCCAGATTTCTAATAAAATACCTGAACAGAATAAGGGAAGTGGCTCACAGAAAGAAGCGTGCTACTAATGCGCTACGCCTCTAACACACACACACACTTATATGTTGACATTAATGTGAGCCACTACTCAGTCCAGTAACGTGGAACACGTAGATCCCGAAATAATCGCTCTTCGGCATAGCGTTACGTGTGTGGCCTAACTATACGGCGATAGTTGAAGTTTCCATTGAACACTTGTCACTGATGTTCACTCATCGTGTCCCATTTTCATTGCTGGTGACTGTACATATCAGTCATTTAATGCCAAATCAACACAGAAACGTGCAATATTTAACCTGACCATCTCCGATTTTAATGAAATTTCGGGAGTTGATACTATGCATGGATCTTAGTAACTATGAAAATTTTGAGTCTCGTTTGTCTTTTAATTACATATCAAGTGCACATGCTCCATAAAAATATCATAGAATTCAGAAGGGCCAAGTTATGAAAACAACCCTTCGCTATACTCATAACAATCTTCTTATTCGGTTCATTCGATAATTATTTCCTAAATTTGTTACATCCTTGTTTTCGTAACTAAGTTACAGTCCCGATGTTCCAGCAACCGGGGAGATTGAAGATGATCTACACGGAAGCTTTCTCAGAGCAGAGGAAACGAAGATTTGACGATTTATTCAAGTATCTAATATTTAATCTCACCGGGAAGCCCAACAGGTTTGGGAAACCTGATGGTAAGAGACCTGTAGGAAGGCCAAGACGAAGATGGAGGGACAACGTTGAGATAGACCTAAAGGAAGTCGGTAGGGATGGAAAAGAGTATATAGATCTTGCTCAAGATAGGGACAGATGGAAGGCCTGTGTTGCTGCAGCCATGAACCTTCGGGTTTAAGAAGGCTAGGGAGTTAGTTAGTTAGTTAGGGAAGCCCAACAGTCGAAGCTCAGCTTGGTAGATGGACCGACGTGGCCCCGACGACTACAAAATTCAATGAAATAGATTGAGCCATATAATAGCATTCGACGCTTGAATTCCGGTTTTCATCTCATCATAATTACACAATTTGAATATACAACAGATAAGATTGGCAAATCAGTAGAATGAATTTAACATTCATTTAATATTTACCAACTTTTTAGTAAGGCGAGAAAAATAATACGCTGATCACATACAAGTAAACACATTATGACTTTCGAGCTGCTACAGTAGTATTATATCATCAAACAATTCCTATGTACAAACATAACTCACTCACTGAAATGACGCATCAAAAAATCCCAATTTAAATTTCAAATAGCACAACTTTTAGTATCATACAATTTGAATAGAATTTAAATTACAAGGGCGAAACAAATTCGGATAATATTGTGCGCCACAGCCCTGACGAAAATTATGACATGGAGGGCTACGTTCGGCAATACATGTCCGTTGTTTTGGTGCGAGTTTCCGAGTTTTTTGCTCCAGGGACTCTTCTGTCACTGCAGGGTGGCGGCAACCCTCATATTACTGCCACCCATGGAAAAACAAACCCGAGACAGCCTTCCATCACGAGTTCGTTTCTTTCCGGTGAAACGTGTCAAAAAAGAGGCCCAATTTTCCTGTCAACATGTGGAAGCCCACAAATAGTAAAACAAACATGTGCAGAGTGTTCCGTCATGGTTGTTCTTTCAACGTCGAAATGCTTCTTGCCTGTGAAGAGCCTTTGTTTGCCAAAGAGGTTCGCTTCTTTTCCATTTCAAATGAAATGTAAAAAAAGGAGGAAGAGGGGGGAGAGATACAGCGGAAGGGTTGCTTTCTTTGTGATGAGGGTGTGTTGAGAAACAATATGCTTTAAGTATTCCCTTACGAGCCTGTAACGGTGAGAGCCCGAAGCAAAACAGTGACTGCAAGAAACAAAGAACTCTGCAGACAGGCGGGAAAATACGGAACGACGTGAGGAAGGGAAAAATCTAAGTTGAATTGGCCAGTTTAGTACAGAAGGTGGTTTGACTTAAAAATATGGATAAAACTAAGATAAATTGACGCTCAAAGGAAGGAGTATAGACAAAAATTGATTGAGTATTTTATTTTACCTTGCTTTTCTGTCGCTTTTGCCTGATCGCAGAGATGAGGATCTATCATGATGAGATGAAATTGACGAGAGCACAATCACAAACACATATGGACAGGAGTGGAGCGGTTACCACAGCGCGCTACGACACCTGGATTCGAATCCCGGCATGGTTGCAGAGCCGGCCCTAGGGCGGGGCAACTGGGACACTCGCTCAAGGCCCAGCGTTTCAGAGGGGCCCGTGGCAGATAAAAATAATTGTATGCAGTTTGTTACGAGCTTATAGGACGCTGGTGCTTTCAGTTAAGCAACAGATCTGATTTTATTTACTTCATGGATTGTATGAATACATGAAGTATCCAACGCTTCATGGATTGTACAAATTTTAAACTGCAGATCCCTTAAAACAAAGATAAACTCATTTACGGGATGGAAGGGGGGGGGGGTCAATGCACAGGAAAATGTATTTGTTTGGCCAAAAACGCTGGGTGGAGATTTTTAGTAATCGTAGATATAATCTCCCCGATGGTGTAGTGGTTAACAATGCCTCATTGTAATCGAGAGTTCGATCCTCGGCGAAGGCAGTGGATTGGACCAGTCCCGATCCGAGCACAATGTGGGCTGAAAAACAAATTTTGACGGAAATTTTGTGCACTTAAAATTTTACGGGGCTGAGCCCATATCCCCCCTCGAGTTCTGCGCCAAACACGTGTTCTGTGCAGACTAACTTGAAGAAGGTCAACGCTCGTTACAAAATTGTCCACTCGACCTACAAGGGGGGGGGGGGGTCAGGAGGAGGATGAGGGGGGGGGTGTTCTCAATTTCGAAGAAGGGCGTGAAATTGTCCAGCAGAGGAATTTTACGACCCGTGAATCATTGTAGATGCGCCTAACGCTTACGTAACTGACCGCCAACGCGCGAGACGGGACGATGGCATGTGTGAGACGCATCTCAACCACTCTTACGTAGAACCTCATCACGCCTTCCTACGGAACCGTTAGCTTCGCTTCATTGACAATTGCCGTATTTACGTTACGCCCGCGCCCGCTAATCCTTACTTGCAGCTGGGTGTCCCGCGACAGCATCGTCGACTTTCCGAACGTGTCATCAAGTGGAGCAGGGTTGCCATGTACAGTGAAATTTCACTAAGTACAGTGTGTTGACAACATTGCGTCGCTTTACCACCTCGGGCCGAAGACACTTCTCTTTCTTTTATTTACTTGAAGGGCAAACTTTACGAACTAGGGAGAAATATTTTACGAGTTGAAGATCAAATTTTTACGGGATAAAGATCAAATTTTTACGGGATAAAGATCAAATTTTTACGGGATAAAGATCAAATTTTTACGGGATAAAGATCAAATTTTTACGGGATAAAGATCAAATTTTTACGGGATAAAGATCAATTTTTTACGGGATAAAGATCAATTTTTTTACGGGATAAAGATCAATTTTTTACGGGATAAAGATCAATTTTTTACGGGATAAAGATCAATTTTTTACGGGATAAAGATCAATTTTTTACGGGATAAAGATCAATTTTTTACTGGTTAATGAGTAACTTTATACCAAGTGAAGAGAAAACTTTTAACGAACTGAAGAGGGAAAATTTTAACGAACTGAAGAGGGAAAATTTTAACGAACTGAAGAGGGAAAATTTTAACGAACTGAAGAGGGAAAATTTTAACGAACTGAAGAGGGAAAATTTTAACGAACTGAAGAGGGAAAATTTTAACGAACTGAAGAGGGAAAATTTTAACAAACAGAAGAGGGAAAATTTTAACAAACAGAAGAGGGAAAATTTTAACAAACAGAAGAGGGAAAATTTTAACAAACTGAAGAGGGAAAATTTTAACAAACTGAAGAGGGAAAATTTTAACAAACTGAAGAGGGAAAATTTTAACAAACTGAAGAGGGAAAATTTTTAACAAACTGAAGAGGGAAAATTTTTAACAAACTGAAGAGGGAAAATTTTAACGAACTGAAGAGCAAAAATTTTAACGAACTGAAGAGCAAAAATTTTAACGAACTGAAGAGCAACATTGTTTAATGAGCTAAGGATTAAATGTTCACCAATTGAAGATACATTTCTAACGACCTGAAGAATATTTCTTTTACGAACTGGAGAGCAATTCTCACGTGCTGAAGAGTAATTTTAAAGTGCTGAAGAGCAATTAATACATCATATCATGGCAACACTGGTCGATACAACGCGTTTATCTCTAGGTTCCTTTCTCTACCTCCTTATTTGGTGGAACATGTCGAGGCCAGCTGGGTTTCTTTGTACGATAATCCTAATCCCTTACATACCCCTTCCTCTTGGCCTTATTGCATGCCTTACAATAAGTAAACACGATGGTGTATCTTTATCTAGCGGCCAGAATGTTTCATATCTGAATGAATATGCGGAAGTCTACACCGAGTCAATACAAGGTAACGGCGGACAAAACAAAACCAATTTGGGGGAAGGGAGGGTCAGTGGCGTATTTAGTTTCATTTAACTGTACAAGATAACAAATTTTTAAGGTAACAAATGAAGATAACCATTCTTCAAAATCGCATTAAAAAAGTGTCACATTCAAGGGTGGACAGATACATATATCATGAAAGTTATATCATGTGAACTGTAAGGACAGTGATGTGTGGGTTGCAAACGAGGACAGTGGAATGTGGACTGAATTTTGGGTCGGGTCATAGACCAGTCGCCACACTTTAAACCGTTACTTATTGTACAAGAAGTGGCCTTGCTTCGGAGTACAATATGGCTTCTGAACAAATATCTGATTGTAGTAAAAGCTAAATTCTGTTAGACCAATAAGAATCTGCATCAATTAGGAAGTAATTTCTACTGAACCAGCATGAAACTGCTTTCGTTACAGCAAGTATTTGGATCTAGTTGAAGACTGCTTCCGTCACGCCAAAAAGCATCTGCATCTAGTGGAAGACTGCTTCCCTTAAGTCAACAAGAAACTGAATAATGTGGAAGACTGCTTCTCTTAAACCAACAAGAAACTGAATAATGTGGAAGACTGCTTCCCTTAAACCAACAAGAAACTGAATAATGTGAAAGACTACTTTGAATAATGTGGAAGACTGCTTCCGTTAAGCCAACATGAAACTGAATAATGTGGAAGACTGCTTCTCTTAAACCAACAAGAAACTGAATAATGTGGAAGACTGCTTCCCTTAAACCAACAAGAAACTGAATAATGTGAAAGACTACTTCCCTTAAACCAACAAGAAACTGAATAATGTGGAAGACTACTTCCGTTAAGCCAACAAGAAACTGACTATTGTGGAAGACTACTTCCGTTAAGCCAACATAAAACTGAATAATGTGGAAGACTGCTACCCTTAAACCAACAAGAAACTGAATATTGTGGAAGACTGCATCCGTTACGCCAGCAAGAATCTCCACATAGTTGAAGACTGCTTCCATTACCCCAGCAAGAATCTGTATCGAGTTGGAAATTGTTTTCGTTAAATCAACAAGAATTTGCTTCGAGTGGAAGACTGCTTCTGCTACGCCAACAAGAATCTGCATCTAGAGGAAAACTGCTTGCGTTACGCCTACAAGAATGTGCATGTAGTGGGAACTGCTTCCGTTTCACCATCAAGAATATACATCTTGAGGAAAACTGCTTCCATTAAAAAACAAGAATTTGTATCTAGTGAAAGGCTACTTTCGTTAAACCAACAAGAAGCTGCATCTAGTGGAAGACTGCTTCCGTTACAACAAAACATGCCTCAAGTAGGTTTCAGAGCACGTGAAATACGAGGTAGAAGACAACACCAGAATTACGGAGACACGTGTTCTACCTTCCAATGCCAGACTTTCCCACTGGTAGATTGCATTGAAAATTAAGCAGAAAAGATACAAATTGCAGCCTCTGTGCGCGTGGCTATAAATCACACGTCGTTCATCAACTGCAACCTGCAATAAGCGCCGCCCAACCTGGCAAACCCACGCCAATCCATTGAAAACCAACGCTTTCTACGCCCTTGATCTTCGGGTGTCGTGAGGTACCTCAAGTCTTCAGCACAAAGCAAGCATTTTTTAGCACCCACCCGCGGCTTTGACATTAGGTGAAGGATAACTGGTCAATTTAATGTCACGCAAGGAACTACATTGTGGATCCTTTCTTCAGCGCTCCTTTCAAAAAAATCCTGTGGATTTTAACTTAGGACAGCGGGATGAGTCTCATCGTACTACCTGGGGCTCGGCTGTCAACCGTGGAGATGCCGCAAGCAGTCGCATCAGGGGATCCACGCTTGACACCGCTGTCAATCAGGTATCGTTTACACCCTCCTGGGTCTTTGCTCATCATATTATGCACAGGTAGACGAAAATCTGCAGGAAGTCGTGCGTCTGCATTCTGATGAGGGGGACGGCAGCTGTGCGAAGTGAGAAGATTGTAGGTTCAAGGATGCGGCTCGAAGTCTGTGTTCAAGTATACACTGCACACCGAAGCTAATCGGGAACTGACTCTTTCTTTCTCTATGATTCTGGATGTGATTGTGTCGTTTCCAATGAGCTATTGGGGCTACAGTTCTTGTTGTTTCTTTGATGCCGTAACAATCAGCCTTTAGTCTTTCTCTCATATTCATTCCAAATTCTGTTTCCAGTCTCTAAGTTTCAACTCTCTCTACCTCTCTGGCACCACAGCTCCTGATGAGCCCTGGCCCCCACCAACAGACACTCCAATTTTGTGTTAATTTTTCTTTTCCAATCGCCCATTTTTCTCTGTATGTGTGTGTATTTTTTAAAAATCTTTCTGTCCCTGTCTCTCTCTATCCCCTTCCCCCATAAACCCTCTACTTGAGAGGCTATTATTAAACGTAATAAATTCCCCATCAGCTTCTCCATATGGAGTTCTCCAAGAGGAAACAGCAGGTATAATAGGCCTAAATCCACGTGGAGAACTCAATGCCACTTTCAGATAGATAGAATCCATTTCATATTTCAGGGAAGTTTAGGAAGATGGGAAAATATATAGTTAAAATATAGGCCTAGTTTTGGTCTGGGTGCAAAATAACAATGTCTCTTCTATAGTTCCGAAAAGGACTTTATTCTCCAACCTATGAACTAATAGGACTACATTTAGAGTTTCAAATACAATTCTAAGTATAAACATGTACCCTCACGGGAAATAGACCACCGGACACCTTTAGTGCAAACTAGAAGATTTAGTTAGCTGCTACGCTATCGGCGTGGTTAACTTGTTCGAAAACAAGTTGAAGCAGTGGTCCCTTCTTGTGGTGCTTATGCAGGTATGATTCAACGAGTACACGAACAATCAGGTTTAAGATTTGGGCTCTCAATGTTTCATTTTTGCACTTCGGATACTTTCTGAGGAAACGATAGATGTCATAGCTGGGTACAATCATCTCATACGAGGAAGGCATTAATGTTGTTTCAATATCATTCAAATTAAATTTGAAAAAAAAAGATGAATAAAAAATAAATTATCTGCAGATACCCGTTAGCCTGACATCAATATTAGACTCTGTGAGGAAGTCCATGTAACATGCATTTCACAGAAAGTTTATTTCTGAACCACGAAACCTGAAGGTGAAATAAAACTATTTATATCAATCACTTTTAGTAAGTTATAGAGCTTTAAGGAATTTTAAAAATTAAAATTAGTCCAAGACCAGAGAAACACAACGGCTTGAATCCTCATTATGTAATCAATATCTCGATCAGGATCAGGTTATTTAATACAAGAGTGCCAGATGAAGGCGATGAAGCAGGGCTGCCAGATACTGCTGTCTCAGATAATGTCACGAGCACGTCTTTTAAACAACTCCTGCTCGTGGCGTACACTGGAGACAAGATATGATCTGAACGAGATAACAGGTAAGTTTCGTTCCTCCCAAGGAAAGGTTATCAAGGCGAGAGAGTACTAAAAGAACCGCTACCTGTCTAGTTATAGCACTTGTTCTTAACATGGAGGATTCGGCAGTGTTGCCATGTCATGTTGTACTCATTACAAGCACTTCTTTAAAAAACACGAACAGATAGGCGAAAAGACAGGGAAATGTAGCAGCAAATACGTGTGTGAGTGTGTATGCCAAAGTTGATTCCCTTTTGTTTCGGACATATCACACTCTTACGAAATTCCATGGCATGTCACTGCATTGACTAATATTCGAATCATTTTTTTTTATCAGACTGCTGGGTGAAAAAGAAAAGGGTAGGTAATAAGAGGAATAAGGGCGAACCGAGCCTACGCCGAACTCGCGAAGGGCGAACAGAATAAACGTTGATCTTATGAAGTGAAGTGAAATGGTAGCATTGGTAGCTAACAGGAGGCAAATTGTTGTCTGTTTATTTTTTTACTGAAAATTAAACGTTCTTTTTAAGGAATGGAAAGTGCCAATGCCGAAGTAGATATTGTTCTCATTGGCGTTTTGTCTCAAGTTATGACCCTCATATTGCTGAAAAAAGAGTAGGGCTAGGAATTTTATTACTTAAAAATCACCAAAATATGCAAAATAATATATGCTCTTATGACCTAAAATTTTACAAAATATGCATAATTTGAAAAATATGCCCTTATAACTGAACTGTTTCAAACATCAATATCTAAATGATGAGATTTTTTCACATACGTACTAACTAGGTATTTTTAGTTCACTTTATGGGTCCTGAGTTGCAATGCACAATGAATACTTTCTCTAAATTTTCAGATAGAAATGAAAAAGATTTTGCTACAGTCCAAAAAAAAAAACAACTCTCGAGTAAACATGGGAAATGACTGTATATTTCTTGAAAATGCAAAAATATGCTGAATATGACCGAAAATCCATCAAAATATGCTATATCACGCAAAAATGGCCAAATATGCCAAAATATGACCTTAAAAGCGCCTTAACTTAATTAGTTTCTTCATAATATGAATTTCTATATGTTTGGGGAACACATCACCCTTAACAAAAAAAAAAAAAATATGCTAAGTCATGAAAATCCTATAGCCCTAGTAATTGATCTTTGCCGTCCGCTGTACAACAGTCGATTCTTTCAATCGCGAATGGAACAACGAAACGAATCAAGTGCATATTTTTGCATTTGTTTCTGTGAACTTTGGAATTTAGTACAGGAAGAGTGCCTAGGACCACATACTCAAAAATCCAAGAGCGGCATAAAAACCACACACAAACACACACGACCCTCGACAATTAGTCCCGACACATCTCACAATCCATTAACGACTCCAAAGGGACACAACGCTGCCCTTTTAAGTGCACTGGCATCCCCTTCATCGCGTGGAACCAATTAGCAGTTAATAGCCGATGATGGCAACAAATCACTCTCCGGAATGACCACGGCAAACGCTCTCAGATCTTTATGCTCGCAAGTTCCAAGTACAGACAGCATAAATTCTCTTCCTGAGAAGTCGCAAGACTTGCCACATTGACCGAAGGTTAAACAGCGAAAAGATATCCACGCATGAGACGCGGCGCTTGCGCTTGTCAGCTGGGAGTTATAAGCTGGTCCCCGGGACGGAGAAATTTGGTGGAAGGCGTGGGCAGGATGTTAAGTACCACACCATTCATGAGACGGCGTCGAGGTGACCTGGCGCAAAGGGTTAAAGGCACTTTGCGATAAATATTTCGTCTGGAAAGTGCCGCAAGTGTAAATTGTGTGCAAGATATCTTCCAAGTGGTTTTGTGGGTACAAGTTGGCTATGGAGAAACACTGAAGGAGAAAGACAATGGTTACTTTGAACTGTCGCTCTTCTGATAAGGGCAAGAGGGAGGGGATTGTTGCAATTGTATCCATGGGCTTGGGAACGGGAGGTTGAACCAGTCAGTACCCTCCGGCCTCCTCCCTAGATAAATTGACATCATTCATTTCAAATTATTAGAAAAAGCAACAATGTTTACAACAGAAATCAAAACGAAGTTCGGTTAATTAATATTCCAACAGAGATAAGTAAAGTAAATAGTGCATTAGATCAAAAAACTTAGTGTAAAACTATACATGAGAATTTCATGTTTTCTTGCTGTACAACTTAATCCAAAGAAGAAATGTTTCCATAAGTTTTCGAAATTTCAGCAATGAGATTTTTAAAGTGAAAGATTGAATTGTTGTTTATTAATTCCACGTTATGCACAGAAGGGCTAATCGGGACTGGACCTACAGTTTAAAATGGGATCCGAACCACTATGTGCCTCCTCCAGGTTTTTAAGTAAAAGGTCACATAACAAACTTTGTTCAATTTATTTCCTCTCAGTTTCAAAACCATTTCTTTCAAACAAAACTAGGTGTGTAATAAAAGTTAATAACAACACACAATAACTATGCATTTTAGTATGTTAATTGCATGAAACGTAACAAAAAAGTTATGCTTGGTAATCGCTCATCTGGTGGATTGAGTAGAGGAGTCTCCCCAAAAATATGATGATGATGATGAAGATAAATTGGCAATAAAATAATAGTTTATTTCTGGCGACGCACATGACTGTAACTATTCTGCACTCAAAAACTGACTTTAATGCTAGTGTTAATTCAATCTCAGAAAATTAGAGATCACTTACATTGTACCACGCTAGTATTTACTATGTCTATCTGACTAATTGCTGTCTTTGCAACTCGAAATCATTTCCGAGACAGTGGAAGTATGGTTAAATTCTCAGGTTGCGCTAGGAAATTCTTGGCAGCACCACTGCTCTTATGATGACTGTCGGAGATGACCAAATTTCATGTTTGTATATTCACTTGTTTCAGAGTTATAGCTGTTGTTCACGAAGTAACCATCGCTGACTCCTCTGATGAGATCTTCAGGGTATAAAACCAAATTTCATCTTTGTACCCCTAGTACCACGCAAAATATATTGCTGACTATCGATTGTTCCACAATCACAGACTGTGTCTTTCAATCCATCAAATTTTCTCTCTGTAGCACTAGTACTTTATGAGTTGCAATTTAGATGTCGATTGATAGAAAGACAAATGGAAGAGATCAACCATGTGAAGTTGATGTGTGACAGGTGTTTCAAAGCACCAAGTTTCATCTTTGAGGCTCGAGCAGTTTCAGAGATATTGAGAGATAATAGATTAGTGATTGTTGATCGTTTGATATCGTTTTTCCAGAAGGACATTCTGATGGGGGTAAATATATTGCGTCAATAAATGTTCCTGTCCATTCAATATTTGACCATTCTTTCTTTTTCGGGGAGGAAAAATGGGATGAAGGGAGGAAATTGATAAGTTTTCTTTTTGAAACTCTTGAAGAACGTGATGAAATATTTGTTGAGCTTCCTCCTGTTATGATACTCGATAAAAGAAAATCTCTCTAAATTTAATTTTGCTGAGAAGTAGTAAGAAAACATGGCGTTTATTTTTCTTATATACGTATGATGTAAATGAATGCCACAAGAGTTTTACTTTTCTGGCACAAGGAGAAAAACAATTCTGGTAGTGAAAAAACTAAAAGGTTTCATTCTTCAGATATTAAGACTTGACATTTTTTGTGAAAAGTTTCATAAATACCTGAATATTGCGCAAAAAAGTGATAGAGGTTTCACTTTTTAAATACCTGATGTAAAAAGGGCTGAAAAGTTTCATTTTTGATATATATGATGCAAAAAAAGCTGTAAAGTTTTATTTTGTGATGAAAGTAAAGTGCCCAGTGGGGGCGTTGGAGGGGGGGAGTTGTCATACTCACCCCTCCACTTTTAATACCAAACCTTGTCTACCAAGATAAAATTGCCTTTGCCCTCACCCCTAGTTTTGGCGCACAATCGCCTCTACTGAAACTGCCAGTTTCATTTTCGTGTGAGAAGATGCTTATTAGAAAGGGGGAAATCCGAAAATATTCCTCCTTATTTCATCACGGTTTTAGAGGAAAACAAATCTCCTTTGATATTAAAAAAAAAGTAATAATAGATTGTAACGAACATTCTCGCTCGTTTGTATTAAATTCTGGTGCGGTGTTGACAACTGATGCACGCTTGGTCGGCGTGTCTTTATGAAGCTCCAGAGACGACTTGCCATACTATGTGCTGAATTATCGTCCTCGTAAATCTTATAGAGTAGAATTAGTTCATATGTAGCGGCCATTGGAGACGTCGTAACTGCTTTGTCAATTGCTGGAGTCAACACATAAAGGGTGGAGAGTTCAACAAGCGGGATCATCGTAGCAACAACTCGAGGGCATTGATTAACATAATGGCTTTGATAGAGCCGACAGTCTGCGGTGGGGAAAGTGGCTAGGATTTGGTTTCAGCGTGTGGCATCTCGTCCACAGTTCGTTTTTACGGCTGGAATATTAATAATCGTAAGGTTTCTTTTACATTTGACCACGAACCATAATGTGAGTTCATAACGTCTTCATTGGAAAGCGAAACGCCCACACAACTATGCTTAGGGTTACCAGACGTTCTCTTTTATCCGGACATGTTCTCTTTTTCAGGTCCTAAAAATGATTCGGCGGGTTTTAGGAAAATGGGAAAATGTCCTCTTTTGGGGGAGTAGTCAACAGCTTCAACTTCAAGATTTTTAACAACATTTTATATTCCTAAATAATTGTTAACATCGTTTCCGTGTTTAATTTCAAAGTAAGGAAACGATCTCAGTTGCAAGCGCAAAGACAAGAAACTTTTCTTCCAACAAAGAATGAATAGTTTATGCAGTTCATTATTATGTAACATTCTCCATTCCCCTGTTTCTTCATCTCTTTTAGGTACATTATTAGTATACTGAAACTGTCTAAAATTATTTTACAGGGGTGTGATCTAGAAGCTTACCAAAACCGTAGTAAACACAAAACTTGTGTTCGAAGTGCTGCATCTAAAAATGACCTCTTTTATAAAGTTTGACAACTTGTAACGCTAACTATGCTTTGCTCATACAGGCTACTGACGCCCCTGCAAGCTCACAGTTTAAATCATGCCTGGGAAACCCGCCGAATTTGTGGAAGAGCGCTCTCGTATGCAAGTTCGGATTGCAAAGCGAGCATCGGTACAGTAGCGTTGTGAGAGGGGCGGAGAGGTTGATTGATTGATTGAATTTGAAATTTTTTGGTGCGTCACTTAGCCTATTTTGGCCCGTCACATTATACGGGGTCGAGATCCTTACCAAACTAAAGGGACTAACATATTCTTACCTGGGTTAAAAGCTGAGGCTGTAAAGGGGCATTCAGCACACACAAGGATTATACTGGTCGTAGGTTCAGACGCCAGAGCCTCGTTAGTCTGCAAAGTGCAGTCCAGGGTGTACTACATGGAAGTGAGGTAGTACTACGTGGAAGGGTCACTCCTTACACCCCAGGGGCGGAAAGGAGGGAGTGAGCTAGGCAGGAGGCTTCGTCGATCGCGTTCGTGCACTGGAGCACATGAGAACGTCTTCGGCTCCAGCATTTTCACATCTCAATTCAAACAGCTCCCTGCTCCTCAGCTGGTGGCTGTTCTTGAGGTGTGGTGTGCAGTCGGGAAGCGCGCAACACTCTGGTATTCGCTGGGGTCGATAACTACACGCGAGATGCTCTCAAGCCTGGTATATACCTTCCCATAAACGGCGCACGTGTCTTATAATAGGTCCACCAACATAATAACTTATATATACACACATTATATAGAACGAACATGGTCTATGAAACAGTTGCTAGCCTATCTTAGACTTCGTGCGCTTGTTAGGAAACACCAGCACCACCTGTTGATCTATTTATTAGCAATATCGAGACAAGGACAAAAATCCGTGTTCCATTTGCGACTGCAGTCTAGTTCTACCAGATGGTTTCACCACAAACCATTTATTGAAGTCTTAGGCTTTCGAAAAAAAGAGAAAAGATCGCTGTCCTGACTGCCACATGGACGAATTAATCACTCGCACGGAACAGACTAAATCTGCGGCTGAAAACATATTAGCGTTCATGTCATGTCTGTAGCTGTCAATTACAGAGTACTTTCTCCATAGATTTCTTGTGCCAACTGACAATTAGAAAAATTACGACCTCTTGTATTGGGAATGCCAAATGCACTGTTGCTACAGCAATGCAATTCGTACGTATTGTTGGTTCCAAACGCATTTTCCGATACCATTAAAGAAGGAAGGATTTTCAAGTAAAAAGTCTCAGACGAAAACATAATTTGTTCACCAATTTGGTGAGGCTTAAACACGCTCTTTTTAAACTCCTCCGAGGCAGAAGTCGATGCTGGTCTTGTAACCCGAGGCAGAGGACCGAGGCCCGACGCGCAACCCGAACGAGGCAGAGTACCGAGGCTGACGAATAAACTGATGAAAATACTCACAAAATACTGTAATACCCCACACCCGCAACATGAGGTATCGAAATCATGAATTGACCACTGAACCTTCTCGACTAAGGAAGCGGATCTACACCTCATACATAGAAGGTATGTAGTAAAAATTAAAGTACAGACTGAGGAAAAAGTTCAGCACCACCCTATTAATTTCGGATTGACGGAGGACGATGAAAATTCGGATATGGGCAACAAGGTTGAGGGCACACCAAAGGGGCTAGTATGCATCATTCAGGCCATCTTGAAAACCGCCATATTGGAATTACCTCCAGATTTTCAAATGGGAAGGGCACATCATTTAAGATATTTGATGAGGATATTTTGACAGTTAAGTTCACATTTGGCGTAATGTAATGGGTTGTTATTTATTTGTTCCTGGTGATGTAACATGGCTCTAACCCTTCAAGAACGGATTGAAATTGTTGTGATAAGTGGGGAGCACAGTGCTAGGTTCGTCGCTGATGATTTCAACGCCGGGCATCCAGAGAGAGACGACATCTCGCATACTACAGTGTTGCGTGTGTTGCAGATGCTTAAAGAGACGGGATCCGTGCACAACAGAGAACAATAGTGGACGGCCGAGAACTGCTACCGACGAGGAAGCAGCAACGGTAATCGTGGTATCCTTAGTCAAGAGCTTGAAACGCAGTACCCGACGTTTGGCGTCAGTGTTAAGAGTCAGTCAGAGATCCATACTACGGGTGTTGCATACGAACAAGTGGCAACCCTCAAATGCAGCGGTTCTTAACTGGATGACCCAGACAGGCGGATACAGTTTGCAGACTGGGCTTTGACTCTGTGCAATGAGGATCCCATATTCCCGAAAAAGTTCTCTGTTTAACAATGCCATATTCTTTGTGAACGGCGAGGTATATAAACGGAATCATCGTTATTGGTCAGACACCAACCCATCGTGGACAGATCCCCAGTAGGGAAGTTGGTGCGGCAAAGGTATTGTGTGTTGTGGGATATGGAACACCCGAATTGTGGGACCTGTCTTCATCCATGGAAACTTGAATGGGGAGAAATATCTCAACATTCTTTAGAAAGATGTCTTCCCTTCAATGTTGAACCCAAAAGGTTCCCAGCCTATATTTCCAACAGGACGGCGCGCACCCGCACTACGCTTTATGTGTCAGACAGTGGCTGGATGATCAGTTCCAGGGTCACAGAATTGGTCGGAGAGGACCCACTGAGAGGCCACCCCATTCTCCGGACCTTACGCCCCTTGACTTTTACTTTGTTTGGTGTCATCTCAAAGCCCTGGTTTATCAAGACAAAATCAATGATCTCTGACATCTCCAGCACCGGATCCAACAAGTGTGCGACACTGTGAACCCTGCAGTGTTATTGCGTGTCCATGAGGACTGGCGGAAACGTCTTGCATTTTGTGTGACACAGAACGGGCAATACATACAGCACATCTTGTAGGATGCCAAATGTGAACTTCAACTGTGAAAATATCCTCACCAAATAAAGTTAGAGAAAAAATAACTGCATATTATTAATTCTGAGTAAACTCGCATCGTAAATGATATGCCACTGACCCGCTTCCAATTGACGGCCGCTATGATGCATACACTGAAAAAAATAAAGGTGTGGAAACTCACCTTTTGGGGTGAGTTTGACTTGTCACAAATAGCCGTCCCCAAAAGGTGAGTTTCCACACCCCATATTGGGGTGAGTTTTTCTCACCCTAGTATAGAGTGTGTTTTTCCTCCCATAGGGTGTTTTTTCTCACCCTAGTATAGAGTGTGTTTTTCCTCCCATAAGGGTGAGTTTTCTCACCCTAGTATAGAGTGTGTTTTTCCTCCCATAAGGGTGAGTTTTCTCACCCTAGTATAGAGTGTGTTTTTCCTCCCATAAGGGTGAGTTTTCTCACCCTAGTATAGAGTGTGTTTCTCCTCCCATAAGGGTGAGTTTTCTCACCCTAGTATAGAGTGTGTTTTTCCTCCCATAAGGGTGAGTTTTCTCACCCTAGTATAGAGTTTGTTTTTCCTCCCATAAGGGTGAGTTTTCTCACCCTAGTATAGAGTGTGTTTTTCCTCCCATCAGGGTGAGTTTTCTCACCCTAGTATAGAGTGTGTTTTTCCTCCCATAAGGGTGAGTTTTCTCACCCTAGTATAGAGTGTGTTTATCCTTCCATAAGGGTGAGTTTTCTCACCCTAGTATAGAGTGTGTTTTTCCTCCCATAAGGGTGAGTTTTCTCACCCTAGTATAGAGTGTGTTTTTAATCCCATAGGGTGAGTTTTCTCACCATAGTATAGAGTGTGTTTTTCCTCCCATACGGTGAGTTTGAGGGGTTCGTGAGGAAGAGGTAAATGATCTTCGTTTAGTATAATAATGCTTACCTTTAACCTTGAAGAATCAGTCAGATCTTTGCTATCTTATCCAATATGAATTCAGAATAAAATAGAGCAATCATAACTTCATTGTAATTTCTTCCCAGATGGCAAATGTATCAAAGTAGAGAAATGCAATGTTAACTCTTGCATTGTATAATATACGACATCACAGGGAAAACAGTGTTTCTTCATTTAATGCGTTCAGATTTTAATGTGATTAATTGTCTTCTTTATAAAAAGAATACCATTCAATTCAGCATTAAATTTAGACAAAGCTTAAAAAACTTAGAGGAAACTAGATGCGGCACGCTCACCAAGGTATTCATGTAGAAGAGCAAGCCATCCATAAATTACATGAAGCTTGCAAGGAATATTATGTATCGATTTCTAAATCATACAAAAAAGCCGCAACTTTTAATGTACATACATATTTTTCAATAAGTCTTTTTTGAGACTTCCACTTGATGATTAGAAGCCAATTGGGACTGGATATATGTACAGTCACATACACTGCTGGGTTGTAATGATTTAATTGAAAGTCAATGGTGCTGTTACAACCCAGAAGTGTCCTTGAGTGTACAATATAACATGAAGGGGATTGATCTTCAGAAGTCACACCCGTTAATTAAAAAATAACAACTTTTTTCTGTACTGATTGGAAAGCAACACTCATGCTCACATACATTGCTAGGATAAATAAATGACATACTTAACACAACAAAATACTGTATATTTGTATATCCGTAGATAAATTTTATGTATACGTTGGATGGAAGTATATACATACATGGTAAGGGGATAATCTCTGAAAAATACTACCTTGCCACTAAATGCATGCACATTAAGCAATAATTCAACCTTACCTTTCCTTTGCTGTTGGTTCTGCACACTCAGTTCAATGCCACAATCATTACAATGTGAGTGATTTTTGGTGCTTTTAGAACCACTTTCAGTACTTTAATAAATTAATTAGAAACGATAATGTACATTCCTAAGAAGGCAGAACAAATTTAGTAGAAGTTATAAATGTTCATATACATAATTTTTAACCACTCTATTTCAAATACAGAGCTTAATTTTTTTCGCCCCAAAGATTAGGTTGAAGAAATAATGTTACCAGTTAGCAAAAAATTCAACTTTATTTACAATATTCGTACATTTCATCTTGCAATAATTCAACATAGTTCTCACAATTTTATCCAAAAAAAGAGGATTGATTTTTCATTACCAATTTTACTTCATTGCTAAAAATATGCATGCTGTATTCCTTTAAAATGTCTGTATGGAAAGGCGTCCATGATCTGAAAGGAGAAAAAAATGTAAGAGTAAATAAGAATATAACCAAGAATGCATTTAGGTCAGAGTGTGATAGTTTAGAATGTACTTATAACATTTATGAATCTTAATACTTCCCTGAAAAGTATACTAGTGATGTGTGCATACAAAATGATTCAAGCTTAAGTAGCCAGCCTTCGTGGATGAGTGGTTAGGAAAGCATGCTAAAACGCCTGGGGTGTCGAGTTCGAATTCCAGCCTGAGCACAGGTGTTCTTTGTGAGTGTCCATTCATCCATTCCATCATATCATCACTCATCCTCATCTTCGCAATTAGCCCAAAATCAGCAGAAATGTGAAGAAAAATAAACAAAATCAATCAGTCAAGCTGCTCAATTGATAGATTGAGTTGGTGTTTTAAGTCCACTTTATGCACAGTATGGCTAATCGAGACTAGACCTGCGGTTCAAAGTGGGATCCGAACCACTATGTGCCTCCACAGGGTATCGAACCCGGGACCCCTTGATTACAAGGCAACGACCTACCACTGCCCCATCGGGGAGGCCCTCAAGCTGGTCAGTTTCTACATTGAATGCAGTAGCGCTAAATTGGCAATTTATTTTACACAGCATTTCCCATAATATTTAAAGCTCAGGGGGGGGGTTAAACCCAGTAACCCCTCTTGTGTACGCCACTGATTGAATGAACAGGTGGAGAGACTAAGATTATGTCACCCTATTATGCAAAGGTAATATAAACATGCATGCTTTTATTTCATAAGCAAGGGCCTATACAAGGAGGGTGATGATGAGGCTATAAACAGGCAGGAAAAAATATCGAAATGAGGGCTGACTACTGGGCACGCCACAGCATATAACTGGAAATGGCACACTTTAGGATAATATTTTGTGCTGAAACATCGGTGTCGGGATGGAGGTGGAACATATCCGTTGACCTCCACCCCCCACCCCACACCCCCCACCCCCTGGAATTGCAATCGGCCATTTCAAGTCACAAAAAGCAGAAGTTGTTATAACATAAATAATGTTTAGAAAGCTTTTATTGAAAAGTTAAAACTTAAAGATAAAACAGAATAACTGTGCATTTCAGTACACTAACTGTATAAAATGTAAAAAAAAAATTATAATAATAAGGAAAAGTTGTACTTGATATTCATTCATCTAGTTGTCCTGCCAAAGGATTTAATAATAGTAATAATAATAATATAATTTTATTTTTTGTTATAATAGTTATTACTGTAAAATTATTATCATAACCTTGATTCTTATTGTTAATATTTGTTCTACTATTAAGTTAAGTCAATGGGTTGCCCCCCAATACACACACACAAATACCTTTCTGGTGTCGCCTAAGAGCTCAAACACTACCATTCAATGTTGGTGTGAAAAATATTTTTTTACTAATTTTTGAGTGTTTAGCTTTAGCTTTCTTGTGTTTCTGTTAGTTCTGCAGGGTGCGAAATCCTGGGGGGACAGGGGGATTTCCCACCACCAACAATCTTGGCCTCAAAAATCCCCCCACCAAAAATTTCCGGGGGTAAGATTTTTTGTTATAACAAACGAAAAATAAGCAATTACTTTTAATTTCAAATATACTGTACTAAGAATAATATCGAACACACACAAATTAGTGTAGTTGTGAGTATTGAATGCTTTCTCTCTCAAGAGATCATTAACAAATCTACAATACGCACAATTAAAGTAAGACAAGAATGCAAGAAAATTATAACTATGAAATCTAATTGATTTATATTAACATAAAGCACAAACAAAACAAAAACTTACACATAATAAAAGCACTTCAACTATTTCATAATTTATAACATCTTTAACCAAGTTACTAAAGGAATTAGTTGGCTGCTTTACAATATCTGATATGTATAAAAGTAACAAATTAATTTACTTTTAATAATACACATATGTGGCGGAGGGGGGAATGTAGATTAAGAACTTTGTTCCCCCACCAGTTTTCAATGATTTCGCACCCTGTAGTTCTGTCCTGTCAAAGTGTATGTGTAAACATCATGTAGCGAAAAGGCAAAAAGATTTTATTTATTCTGTACATTATACTAGCATGTAACAGGCACAGTGCCAGAAGGAGATGTGAGTGGATGCCTCATTCCATCCCTTCACCCAGCAGACAAGAGACACATACCCTTGACAATTTTAAATATTTTCTATAGAAACAAGACATAGCTATATGAAAGTTCAACTCTCCAAAAATAAAATCATAGATATGATTCTGTTTTCAAGTAGCAGAAATAAAGTTATATTAAAAGTTTAGTAGGCTACGAAAGAAATACATAAAGATTATAATTTGTATATTTATGCTAAGGTGCATTTTGGAAATGCATATCCAAAGATTATTAATTACAAAATGAAAGGTGTGTATGTATGGTTCGAACATGCAGCATTATATTTTACGTTCCTAGTTCTATTTATGTGATTCTGACATTTTCAGATTACATACAGGTTAATTGATTTATTTACTTACATTTCCATTTACAAAATCAGGATCATCTTCAAACATCAGAGGTGGTTATTTTAGTTAAACAGCATTCAATGCCTGAAATAAGGAATAAATTTAAATTAGATTAATCTTGAAAGTAGCAAAACTTTAACTTCTTCAATACAACAGTTTATTGTACAACTATATTTGTTAATAGATGGAAGACTATTTGAAGCGTTCAAGTAGATTTAACATATAAAAGTTAATTATCATGCAAAGTTAGTATCATTTGGATCCCCCAAGCAATTTAAATTCTCCTAAGGAATGTCTATACATACAGTGGAAGATTGAATGAAAGAAACCCAGAATGATGAAAGTTTAGATACTTTTCAAATAAGAATTAATTTCTTTATCTATTTGTTTTCTTCTACATAACTTCTCAAAATGAATTTAATTTCCAAAGACAAAATGTGTATGTAGGCTTTTACAGGGTAACTGATAGCCAATAAATGTAGCATCACAGACCCTCACTTTGCAAGTTGAAAAGAGAAAACAAATAAAATGTAGGAACCACATCCACAAGAACACTAAATTGTACACAAGCAGCAATCGATTCTCAGAACTTAAAGATGCTGACACAGAAGTATATTTACTGTGTGGTCTAGTCAACCAAATTTTTTTTCATTGATCCTCCATGAAATTAATTGTGTAACAAAGATATTAGGAAAGGTATCTAAAGAGTGAGATGCATAAATATTTCCAGGAAAAGTTCAATGCAGTTCAATTCCTTAAATACACATAGGACGTCAAAAAATATTGAAAATTATGAACAACTTGCCTGGTAATATTTTAACATCTCGCTGTACACATTGTGTAATTAGTATGCCATATCAATTTCAAAATACTTCTGAAGACAGTCACAACAAAGTTTTACACTCCAGCCTACACTGTGTATAACTATTAGTACTGTCCTTCCCAGTGGCGAACACTCCCTTTGAAACAGAAATAACCGAAGCTATGAGACACCCACCCACCCTTTCCTATTTCCAGATTTGTTGTTTGAATTTGTTTTTAAGTCCACTTTATGCACAGAAAGGCTAATCGGGGCTGGACCTAAAGTTCAAAGTGAAATCTGAACCACTACCGAGTATGGAACCTCGGACTCCTTGATACATGTATTTAAGTATGCATGTACTTTTGACACTTTAATTTTCTTTTCACACTAACTATGATGACTAAATGTTCAATACTAGCTGACCACCTCTAGCGTGCGCTACACCTAGGTACGTATAGTGGTCGCCACTGGCCCTCCCATCTCAACATATAAGCTTACTTCCTAAGAGACCTCTGTCATTTCAAGTTCCTACATCTTAAAACTTATGAAAATAATGAATAATAAATTCCCTTGAAAAGAGAACAGAATTAGATTTGAACTACTCTACTTACATTGCATATCTGTGTAAACCCAACCCATGCAGGATCCTTGAAAAACTGCTATCAGTGATGAGTGGCGTAATGTTCAGTGTAGATTGGAACTAAGGCAAGTGTGTTTGTGGGTATTATCCGTATTCACTCCTCTCTATGCATGGCACATTCCTGAAAAGGAGTTGAAAATTAAAATAATACTTAAAATTTTATGTTACACAACCATATTTATGTGTAAAAGAAATCTAAGACAACACTCTAAAAGAAATTCTAGCTGCTGCTTGAAATTGTAAGTTTTCTTAACTTAAATTGTTAATGTTTAGAATCCCCCAAGGACCGAAAATTTGAAGATACTATGGACGCACACTACAGAAAACCTCACGAATATCAGCGTCTGAATGTGGGAAGGCGATCTTTGCTCCCGAAAATTAATGTCAAGGTATATTTAACTTTCACGCCCTTGTTTACAATGTGTCTTTTTTCCTTTAAAAAATTGTGAATTACATGCAATCGACTACAACGAATGAATGGAGTTTAAGCAGCAGCTTACAAATCTTATAAACTCTTACAGAAGCCTGTTTTGTAAATAATATTTCCCATGCAAATTAACTTTACGTCCCACAGTATCCCACTGCATTATTTTGGCCTCTTTACTTAAAAATCAATTACAAATCCCTCTGGGGTACGTTCCGACAGCCAATAACGAAAGATTATGAATTATGAAAGGGCGTGATGCTGATCACATCACCCCCACTCACGACCGGATCAAGAAAGTGTGGGGCGTTACCCCCACACCCCCTATACGCCTTCATGGCGTGGTGCTATGCACAGGGGAGCACTTTACTTTTTTTTACTTTATGAATTATGAAAAACGGAGAAAGAAATAAAGATGATAGAGAATACTAGTAGCAGTGATAATTGTAGTACGGTCAACCTTTGTGACGTTGTTCCCCCAAACATCCACACATTCTGTTTAAAGTATGTCATAAGATTATCCTTCGTTTGTACCGGATTGTATCGCATTTACTTTCGTTTGCAACATTACAGAGTTCGAGTATTCACAAATTGAACTTGGGGGGGGGGGACTTCAGGTAGCCCGTACAGTTTTATCCCAGCGCATTTTTTCTATTCTACCATAACGATTTGAGAGTAAATTAAATTAATATTTGAAGTTCCCTCGCCCCCAATTTTAAAATGAAGGACAAAATCATTACGTTTGTACCATTGTAATAACTAAATTAAACAACTAAAAGCTCCCCATCATGGAGGAAGAAAAAATCAAGCAACTTCTTGGATAGAATTTCGTTTGTGCACTTGAAATTTTATTTTTTTATCGTTATAGTTTTCCAGTTATTTCTCTCCAAAAATGGGAGTGGGAAGGACGGAAACGAACTTAAACCATGATTTCTCAGTCTCCGTAAACATAGGCGTAAATTATCGGGGACAAGGACCCCCAAAATTTTCACATTTGTTAAAATCTTCAAGTTAGGCGACCTGAGGAGCAAAGTAATAAAGAGTAATATTTGTGATTTCGCTAGTTATTTAAATGTCTTAGCACGTCGAGCTGCGACACCAGGGGTCCCGGGTTCGAATCCCGCTTGGGCATGGTTGTTTGTAAATGTCCATTCATCAATTTCATCACTCATCCCCATCTTCTCAAAATTAGCCAAGAGGCACAAACCGCGAAGTAAAATAAAACGAATCAATCAAATCAAATCAAACCATGACGAATGCCAATCTTCGGACGAGAACTATTGAAAGGACTCACACTGCATGCTAAACAGTGCCCTCTCCCCGCGTACTGTCATTATTTCGAAATGTGAAACACATTTTGGTCTAAGCATTTCGGATAGGACAATCTGAGCATATATAAAGAAAACTTACAGTGTAAAAATATTGAAAACGTTATTGAACTTACTTACCTTCGAATCCTGCTTTCTTATCTTCACTTTCAAATACCCACTCAGCAGACAAACTATTCTGGCCCACGGCACAGACGACCTCACACAATGTCAACGGCAAGTCTATTCTGGGATGGCGTCCTTCGATTGGTCCCCGCGAAAAGCGCGCCGTATACGACGCGTGACTCGCAACAAAAGACACTGGAAGTGTATGTCCTTTAAACAAAGCAACGATCTTTGGGGGTGGTTAAGACAACTTTTGTAGCAAGCGGATCCACTGGGAGGGCGATGGGAGCGATCTCCCTTCCCAACTGCCAGTTCTTGGATATGATATTATACCTGATATTTTTGAGACTCAGATGTTCCGCCTTTTATCCCCAAATTTAAAAGGCTCGATAATATTTATAAAATAAGTCAACTTTATGATCAAGGTAAGTTAATCGAAACTGACACTACAGTTTAAATTTGTATTGAATCACTGTGCAATATGCTTCAAATTAAATCGAACTGAGACCCCTTGAGGGAATAGGCTTTCGTGTTCTCTGCGTATTCACTATATTTCTCATATCTGCTCATTCAGTTTACATTGTGGCAATAGGAGGTCAAGAGGAATTATGATACAATAATAACCACCTATTCCAGTCCTCGACCTCTATTTTTGCAAAGGAATTCTCTATCTTCTTGAACACAAAAAACAGCTTCGTTCCTGTTTACAGTATAATATGTTGTTTATATATAGCAGTGCAAGTGTATGTTACAATTGAGGTTCGGTGAGGTGAGGCATTCGAATGAAATTCGCCCCTCCCAGCTGTAACTTCTGGATCCGCCACTGGTTTGTGGCAATTTGAAAGCGCTCTGTGGATACCAAAGTCCTAAGAAAATAAAGGACAGAATTTCTCTCCTCCACAAATTGATTAAGCTAGTTTATTTTATTTCGCTTTTGTGTCACTTTTGGCTAATCGCGAAGATGAGGATGAATTGATGATATGATTAAATTCATGAAGGGACACTCACAAAGAAAACACATCCCCAGGCCTGGATTCGCTGCGCTACCCACTCCGCCATGGAGACCGGCTTTCCTTCACAGAGATAAGTACTTCATAATAATATTAATGTAGAATATAATATTGTAATTCTCATCCAGGAACAGCCCTATAGTAGGGAGGTGGGAGGATAAGGGCAGTTGATTCACGTTCCGCAACAAACAACTTCAAACTTCCCCAGAACTTATTAGTTAATAGTTGACATTGATACTTTCTAATACACATGATTAGTTGACCAAAAATCTAGATTTTTACCCCCTAAAAAACTAATTTGAACATGAGAATGTTTTTTTGTCGCTTTTATATAAAGAAAACTTCAAACTGCGTTTATGCTGGTATAATAATCAGTTCGTTACAATAATCTGTAATGAAAATTTTATAATAATAAATGAGTATTTAATGTCTTATTGTTGAAAATATTGTCTTTGCATTTACTGTAGTGTCCTAATATACTGATTGGAACAAAGAACTCCAGAAAATATAACTTATATAGTGGTCGTTACCAAAGATAATGTACTCTTCCTGCGGGATTTGTAAGCAATAAGTTCTTCTCAATAAGGGGACTCCCATGGACAGGGTGCAGAGCTGTGGTGCAACGCTCTCGTCACTTGGTGTCCAGGTTCGAGCCTGGGTGAGTGACTGTTGAAATAGCCATTTCCATAAGATAAATTATTTTCCTGTATTTGTACATATTGCCAATGTACATGAGAACTTACGAAAAATAACATTTAAAAAAAAAATCCAGATAGTTAATAACAAGCGTTAACGTGAAGATATGAAGGACGTATCATCCAAAATACAATAAGTAACGTTGAATGCAAGGACTTGCACTACTAATAAAACTGTATCTTAGATAGTGGTAAGCAGGTATAATGCCGTTTTTTTCTTTCTCACTGGCAGGCAGACACGTCATTCGAGGTATTACATATATCGATTGTCTTCGACTGTTGACTAGAACAATAGAATTAAAGCATGGGCGTCGCCAGAAATTTTTAAAGGAAGATCGGCCGTTGGTATAAAATTTATTATTATTGTGATTATTTTGATTGATTGATTTGATTTATTCTACTTTACTTTTGTGCCACTTT
The DNA here is from genome assembly GCF_977018435.1 of Lepisma saccharinum. NCBI lineage: Eukaryota > Metazoa > Arthropoda > Insecta > Zygentoma > Lepismatidae > Lepisma > Lepisma saccharinum. The sequence goes on along the minus strand of NC_139233.1, from coordinate 45,385,169 downwards.
GGCTGAAACCCAGCACAATTTAAAATGAAGACAAGACCGAGAGTGACAGCCGTCTGTATAATCGAGACTCATACTGTCCGAAAGCCTTGTATTGTTCAAGGGTTTGGTAAATCGTAGTGTAAATTATTTTTAGAATTCGTTAAAATCAAAATTTCTTTAATATACAAATTGATTAACTTTTTATTTAAAGATGTTTAATGTTCTAAAATGTTCGTTTTTAAGTCCTATTACTAAATGTCTTTAAACATTTCTTATATATTTATTATTGAGATAATCTAAACGAGACCGAGGCTTTTCCTTCGGGAAAGAAAGAGCAACGAGAACGAGTCTGCTTACAGCGACGTCTGGCGAAGAACGAAAGGTTCCTTCATTCACGACTCTCGTCTCAGTTTGTAACCTAAATTCATTTTGCACTTTTATTAATTTTTGTAAAAGTAATCCTATGTTCAATGGCATTGATTCACTTCAGTTGACCATATTTTGAGAAATCTTACGTGCCAGTATAATGCAAACTGTCTGAAATAAATGTAATAAGTTAGCCGTGACCGAGCACGTTGAATAGTAGACTCAAGGATTTTGCTACCGAATGCTTGATGGTCAATTAGTTGGCTTATGAAAAGGTCCACGTATATATCCAAACCAATAATAATAATAATATCTTGATTTAGTAGGTGACGTGAGCGTGGATTACAAGGAAGCAGAATTCTTTATAGGGGTGGTCAGGCCAACAATAAAATTTAAACAGTAATATTAATAATAATAATTATCATGCTTATGATTATTATTGTTATAAACTAATTGAAATAAACCAATTTTATTTCAAATGTATTATCATTACTCCTATTATTATTATTATTATTATATCCTCCTTGGAGAGAATTTTCTTCTCGATCCACTTGATAAATGAATTTCCAGCGCAACAGTAACTTGACTGAGATGCTTATAGTCATTAAATTTTGTTATTAACTTCTATAATAATAATACCCGTGGCTCTACAGCCCTCGAAGGGCCTTGACCTATCTCCCGGCTGCCAGGCTCCATCCCACAATCCTACCTAGAGGTGTGGAGATCTTCAACCAGTAATGGGGTGACGTGGGGTCAGCATGTTAAACCCCTAGCCGTTATAGGAAATATCCGTGACCGGGTTACACTACTCACTCGTAGCTCGCCAATTTCCTCACGATGGTGGGTTGCCACCGGTCCTATGCACAGGCCGAGAACCCAGAGACTGAACCCAGGCGGACTCGAACCCATGCCGTCGGAGCCCAAAGCACAGCGCCTTAGACCGCACTGCCACGGACGAGGACAATTAACTTTTGTACAGTTTGTTCAAGAAAAAGCTTTCAAAACTAGTTAGAAATTTTAATCACAGCGTTTATCAGAGGAATATAATCGTGTACCCAAAATAAAACATTGCTTCGACTTGTAATGTCATTCCCAGGGAAGTCTTCAGGTTTGGTGCATTGACGCGTGACGCGCACAGCAAGGGGTTGCTCGTTACAAAGGAAAAGGAGAGAAAGTCCAGAATCGGAACTTTGGAGGATATTCACGTATGGTATTCAACACGTCGTTGCAAAATTTATTTGTTGCCACATCTATTTGAAGACAGTGGCTCAGAAAGGGAACCAACTTGCCTCATTAAATGTAGCGTATATTTGGAAATGAAACAAGAATAACAAATTGGAACTGCGTTTATGGTATTATGTGCTCATTGAAATGAATTAGCTTAACCAAAATTTCTTTTGAATACTTAGATAAGCGGACCTATTTAGAAGCTTTTATGATTTTTGTTTGTGCTGCTCTAAAGATTTCAAAAATATGGATAAGCATTTTAGGTTGTACATTGACTGTGATGTAGGAGTGGGGGAAAAGTAATGAAAGTTGAATGTCTTCTGGAGTTGCGGTCCCTTGCAAGGATAAAACGCAAAGTGGGATGAAACATTTTCTACTAGACTGTTCGTTGTTTGCGTTACCGCACTTAGGCATACCTTTTGAATAATTGCAAAAGATAGTCGTTGGTGTAGTAAACTACGAAGCAGAGGGTTCTAGGTTCAAATTTTGGGTAAAGTTTGAATATGTCCTTTTCTTTGTCTCATCAGTGTTATCCTCATCGTTACAATTAAGCCATTCGTCAAATTGCAAATTGAAGTATTCGTCACATGTCATATTGGTGGCGTACGTAAGTTGTTTGGCAGAGAACTTTAAAAAAATAATTTCAAATGCAGGAAGGATGGGAATTCTAGGAACATGACTATAACACAGGCCCGTTTATTTCGGGGGGGACTCATCCTTATCACCACAGGCGTCGCCAGAAATATTTGCAGAAGGGGACAGGCCATTGATTGGTAGAAAGAATAATGACAATAATAATTATTACCAGTTTACCACGGTTATAATTATCATTTTACAATAACAATTATTATAAGTTATTGAAAATAAACCAATTTTAATCCAAATTATTTGTTATTGTTATTATTATTGTGTAAATGGAGAGAGACTGCTACTCGATCCACTGTATGAGTGTATATCCAACACATTGTCCATTGTTTTTACATTTTGTACAGTTAGTGTACTGAAATTCATAGTTATTGTATTTTGTTATTATCCTTTACACATTCCGTCAGTAAAAGGCTTTAAAAGTTTTGCCCAAATTTTACTCATAAAGTTTATATAAATTAGTATGACTTGTCACAAAGAAAACTATAAATTTTGAGAGTTGGTGGATCCATTTATTCTTTGGATTAAATGGTAGAATATAAAAATATAAACTGGTTCCTCTATTATACACTAAACTTTTTTCGATCTAATGTTTAATCCTGCTAAGTAAGTAAAATTAATTACCTCTATGCACTATTTAAATTAGATATTTGTAGGATTTCGGGGCTTCAGCCCCCTTAGCCCTCCCCCTGGCTACGTGCCTCATAACAAGAAGGCATAGCCCTTCTCTTATGGTCATAATCCTTTACGATAATCCCAGTGACTTCGGAAATATTAAATTTTTAATTGTGGTGGGGTCACATTTTAAACATTAAGTTTATTTTACATCTCAGCACAGAGAATTGTCTTGACGCCTCTCGTTAAACTTACTGTAAAATAGTAAGGTTAAACAAATTATTTAAACGTTAAAAAATAATTCCAATTACATTGAGTACTCAGGATGTGTACTCATGGTGTTATATCTGTAATCTGTGTTTTGCATAAGAGCTTCCTCCTAGCCGAAAAAAGTAATGAAATAAGAATAGGAAAAGTGTAATGCAGCCCGACAGATAAGCGTTATGAATGAACACTAGAAATACCGACTCCAAGTAACAAAATTTACTTCTCCAAGATAACATTGATAATGAAGGCACATTATATTTTCATGATAAAATAACTACAAAGATACAGTCATACAGGTTCGAACAACAAGAAAGAAGAAATATTGTAAACTAAAAAACACAGTTTTTTATGCCTTAATTTGTATGCACTTGCACGATTGCATATGTCACACGTTCTTTCAGGCTATAAACATGTATTTCCTTTGTTTAAGTGCAGTAAGAAATGTAGCAGCAAATCTAAACCTCAATATGAAATGTGAGAGGAAAATCATATTTTTTCTTTCGGCTTAAATTTTGTTAATTACTGACGTAAAGCAGTGAAATTGTACTTGAAAATAAGAAATGACTATTCAAATAGATTATTCCTGAAATTTACATGTAACATACAGGTATTTATTTCGTACACTTTCTAGTTATTAAAACATCACAGGGATCTCAAAACTGATAGGTTTATTCCAAGGTCCGTCGACCGCTAGTTTTCGACCTATTTTGAAAGTGTTTCACGATTTAGTCATTCGAACCAGCGCCACTTGCAGTACAGCGCCTCTGCTGAATATTTAGAGAACTGCTACAGGGTGGTAATTTGTTGGGAAAAGGGTTCAGCAGGTAGACAAATTGCCTCGGAGAGCCTGGCAGGGGGTCCAGGACGACAAACGTTGTCATGTCGGCAAAATTCTTTCGCTATGACAAGGCCTGTGAGTGGATTTTCAGTGGGAAAGTTTGTACATGTGGCATCACGGTGCAGCCGAAACTCACCCAAAGGGGTGTATAGGGAAGGTTTTCACGACAGATCTGCACTCACCCTAGGGTAGGGAGGAGAAACTCACTCAAAAGGGTGAGGATTCCGAGTATTCTGACCTTCGAAGCCTCCAAAGAGCGAAACTCACCCCAAACACACCTTTTTTTTTTTTGCAGTGTACTAGCCCCATCTGGTGTCCCTACTACCAATATCCAAATTACCCCGTCAAGCAGTTTTTAAATTGAAAGGGTGGTGCTGGACTTCTGACTTTTCTTCATAAATATAGCAAAGAATAAAGGCGAGAAATGTATCTTATTCGACTAGTGCAGACACCGCTAAGATTTAATAACTTGTTCCACTGTTCCTCCAGTAAGACATACGATGAAGAGAACCTTTTCCCACATTAAATATCACTTAGTAAAATTTATCCCAAATTAATGCTGGAGGCTAAGCAGGTTTTAAAAAAGGGTTGAGGCTCTGAAGGTTAGGCTAATGAGACGTAAAACAGCGGGAGGCCCATTACCCTTTCAAAGAAGCCTTTCCAACTCGATGACACGTGTCATGCCTAAAAGTGTGCAAGAATTCGATCTTGGGGCGGGGAAAAATGCATTTACAGAAACTTTCGCATTGTTCAGTTTCTTCTTTGTGTGTCGTTCTGACGTATATGACTTCTGTTACAAATGCGAGACGCGTGTTTGATGTGATATCTGTTGCAAGACAATCGGAATGATGACGAAAGGGGACCATTTCTATTGTTCGTAGCTGCCACATTATTTTCAACAGGCTGTTTAAACACAGAATAGGGGAAATATGTGTCAGATGCCTGCAGACGGCTGTGCTCAAATACGGTAAGGTGTAATGTTTATCTTGTGAGTCATTGTTCTGATAAGATGTTTTGTTGGTTCCTGTTTGTGTCTGCGCCGAGACATGGCGAAAATGGATTTCCTCAACCTTAGCCATGAGTCCGATGACATTGTTGTGTGAGGTGAGGAGATAACAGTTGCGGGGCCAAGGGGGATCACAGTTAAAATGCTTGGGCCCCCTGTTGGTCCACCCTATCAAAATGCAATAGGCAAATTTGACGATAAAAATAAAATTAATGATCATATATAATGGACCATACTGTATATATTTTATCCTTTGAAGATCTGGCTCGCCCAAATCTTCGACAGCCATCCAGTGACCCGTTCACACCAGAAAGGCTTGGGCCACCACTGGGAGGGTGCTGACATGCTAGAAGATGCAATAACTGCCACAATATATGAACCTATCTCAAAAGGGTATTTGTGTTACTTTTGCGTCGCCAATCGCGGCGATGAGGAACCATGTTTACATGAAAATGGTGGAAGATCATCCAGGGTTCGAACCTGGAACATTCTGTTGTTTTTATAGGTGTGTAGATTAAACGTGGCAAAGTTTCGTAATTCTATTTTGAAGCCATCCTCTACGTTCTCGTGCGGTGCGAGCTTAACGCCTGCACACTGCGCCTCAAGGCAGGTGAGGAGCAGAGCAGGAGTGGAGGAGTCGCGTACACAGAGACGCAAAAATACTGTGGGGGGAGGGGCCCTCGTTTTCACGGAACCGCCTTGTGTATTTCTTCATCCCTGATTGCAATGTCACACTGCACTGTTACTCACGAATCAAGACGACGAGAGGTTTCCCACTGCGCGACCGACGAAGCCTCCTACCTCCCTCCTTTCCGTCCCTCTTACAAGGCTACAGCACCGCTGCTCCTTCTGCATACGAGAGAGCTCTTTCTCACACACGGTGGGCTACCCAGGCCTATCATACACCCATTTCAAGGATATGCCGAGAGTGGTATTTCGATGCCACCTCCAAATTACTTTCGAAATACTATTGTTCAAGCATTAGAAATAGCTTCTTTATCACTCCTCTTGCGTTACTAGGTGTGCGTGTACGATTTTAAATCTTATAGTATTTTCCCTAGGCACGCTCCTGTCTCGAAGACAAAGCTTTATTTTAAAAATTAAAGAATGTCGCATACATTACTAACAAATGTGTCCATTATGGTTATGTCTCATCAGATTCTTAGAAATTGTGAATATGCAATGATTTCAACACAAAAATATGTTTCTGTACAGACAGTTTCGTTTCCCTTGAATATGAGTTTCTAGAGGTCAAAGTAAAAGAAAGAAAAATCATCACGAAATTTTTACCACAAGGTCACCTTTTCTTTGTTGTTTAAGGGCCAGTATGTCACGCCATGTCGAGTCTGTTGCTTTTGGGGTATCTAATAGAGATGTTCCCTGCCTAAATGACATGACGAATCAGACACAGGGGCAAAAATTTCAAGGAACCAGAAACGCCAACCTTCCCGTCCACTGTTGAACCAAAACGAACATTTTTTGTGCGTGCGTGCGAGCTTCAGCCATGGAACTGAACAAAAAAATAAATTTCACACCGTGACGGAGGAACGACATGGATTTAAACGAACCAAAAAGAAAAACAAATGATGATGGACTGCAGACGGCATGGGGAATCCTGGGTAATTTGTGACTGACTGGAACTACACATTCTCAAGCTTATTTCAAGATTGCCAGGTCCGTGTTGTAGTACAATTAATTCTCCACAGATGGCACTGCAATTCCATATCGTTAACGTTCCCCAATATGCACGTCCAAAGAACAAATGGTGTTTCAAAGTCATCTAATTTTACTCTTAGAAATAAAGGATAGAAAGATAGCAGAGCACGAGGGGTTGAATTTGAAAGAAGGGTTGTAATAACCCTTCCTTATGAGTTAATTCGCCTGTCTCTTTTGTAACAGGGGGACGAAGGCAAGTCTGGACTTGTCATTCTTTGACGTTGATTTGCCTTATTATATACGTAAGCAGATATGTTCCTCCTTTTTCCTTAGCCGCGTACGTTGAAGATGCCAGAACAAGCGGCGTGATTTGGTAACGTCGACCGTGACAGATCAGCAGGGGGGGGTCCAAAAATAGCCCCCTTCCCCTAGCTTTGTTTTATACAAGACTGTTCGTATCTTCTTTCCAGACTGGTTATAAAAAAGAAGTAATATGCCTGATGGATTTTGTGAATGGCTTGTTGAGCTGGGGCATAACTTCAGTGTCTCACCCACGCCTGTAGCTTTTCAATTCAGATAATCTAGTCTTTGGAAGATTTAAAGAGTGCTTATCTAGCAGCATGTTGGTGCAATGCTATTTGGTTGAACCATGTCACTCTACGGTATCATTACTGTAAAGCAGATGTCTCCAAACTCACCGAGCCATTGAACTACTTCCCACATTTCGAAATACATGACGAGATACCAAGTGTATATTGAAATTTTTACTATCCTTTTTTTGGTTTTTTTAAAAAATTAAGATATGTAATCATTTTCTACAGCACTAAGACGCCAGGGGGCTCGGGTTCGAATCCTGGCATGAGCATGTGTTTCCTTTTTGAGTGTCCCTTTATCAATTTCATCATCATCACTCATTCTCATCGTCGCCATTAGCAAAAAGTGGCATAAAAGCGACACTAAATAAAAAAATTCAAATCGCATCAAAATATTATACATACAGAAGCTGTTATTTCTTAAAGAAAGTTCAAAACAGTTAATACTTTTCTTAGAAACACAGTAAAATTTAAAAACTTGCCCCTAATCATTATCATTTTGCTCCTTACCATGTTAATAAGGATGACAATCATTTTCATCCACAAGATTTGGTAGATAGGGTGAACAGGATGTCAGAGATATTGGAACATGTTGTCCAGTTGTCCATCTGCCCGCAAAAGCAGATATTTCTGCGCTCTTATCTACAGTCTATTCTAACCAAACCCCTCACGAGCTACTGGTAATGTACCGCGCGATCGACGGTTTGGCATTTGGTTTGGTAAATCATTTAAGGGGGAGAGTGTTACATGCATAGGCGCCAATACCTATTGATTTCTGGACGAGCCCAAGACAAATAATAATAATCAACCTCGTTTAAGCAATATAGGAAAAATACCCTATATTGTACCCTGACAGTTATTGTTCCTATCATTAATATTATCATCCCGGCCTCTATGGTGGAGTGGTCAGCATAACGCGTTACGAAACCAAAAATTCCGTATTCAACTCTTGGGTAAGGCACGGGTGTATCATACTGTTTGTCCTAACCATCACTCCATCAGTCCATCTTAATCTTCGTCGTCGCGTTTAACACAAGAGGTAGAAAAAAGGCATAAAATGACAAGTTATACATTCTTGAACTACTCATCAGTCAGATTAAAAGTGTCAGAACCCTTAGGCTACTGTCGGGACGCGCTAGCAACCGGCGTGGAACCACCCGCTCTGGTAGTGACGCGCCGTTGCCGGATTGACCTACTTCAGGATTTTCGCGAGCCCACAGAGACACGTGTAGGATTAAACATCTGGTTAAACATTCAACAACGGGGCACTCCATTGTTCTCATTCTCAGCAAAAACAAATGATTCTTTAACTACTACTTCTGTTCTTTCATTCATTTTTTATGTTTTTACATACAGGTAGATCGAAGCATTAATTACACATGTACCAAATGTATCATTAATGTTTAGGAATTGCCAAGCGTTTCGTTGTAATTTATTGAACTCTGTATTGTCATGTAGCTTCCAAAATTAACTCACTTCACACACACCCACATGTGCCTCCTCGATGGTACAGTGGTAGGGTAAGCGTCGTCGTCTTGCCGAGGTTAAAAATTCCGCCGCTTCCTTCCGCAACACCACTACAATTGGAGTGGAAGCGAAGTTCAGTGGAAGAGAACTTCTCTCTCCCAGAAGCCAGAAACTTCTCCAGTGAAAGAATATCGCCCTGCATCCGTCTCAGTGGGCGAGCTTACACTTGATTGCATGCATTTTTCTCGCGTCTCGTCTTATGCTCCGGCTCCAACCGGCAACCTTTTTAGTGCAATCTCGCCCACTTCTTCCCTTCGCTATGCTTCCGCTCCAGTGGGCGAGCTTGCAATCAATACTGCTTCCGTCGAATCATCCGCTACGCGCAGCCAATGGGAATCCAACCATAAACGACACAAAATTACGCTTTTCGAGGCCTCGTATCATCTAATTGAGGCCTCAATGTGCAAAACGTTGCCAATAAATGTTCCTCGTCTTGATGTCCTGTACGCACTGTGAAATTTATACGGCAACAACCTGTATAATGGATCTAAATTAATTATCTGTTCACGTAGTGGAAAATGTTCTACACTGGCACAGCATTGTTTTAATGTCCAATTAAGAGGAAATAATATATGTGGCTTTACCTTACAATGCACTTTTCTTTGTTTCACCGCCTCAGAAAGAAATTACTCTCCGTTACTATTAGTTTTCATTTAAGGAAAGTTGCTAGGTAAGCATTCGGTTAGAACCATTACTTATATCATGTTGCCATACGCTGAGTTCACCAATTACCCTTCAAGGTCATATTAACAAAAGAGAAAGAAAAGTTACGCTAGGGTCACACGTGACGCATTTTGTATCATGATGATAAAACTAGTTGGTAGCCTCTTCTAGCAATGTTACATTTCCTCGGTCATTTAAATTTTAAGAAGGATCATTTCACGGCCACGTGAAGATTCTAAGAGGAGTACTTTCAACAATAGTTGCACATGAGGCTAAGGTAAAGTTATTATTGTAATTTCATATTGTTAACTATTGGGGGTAACTGATAGCGATGGTGTCGAGACAGTCTTGTAAAAATCCAGACCAGAGCTATCGAGACTTGTGTCCGCTGGTCTCATTCGAGGCTTTGTTATAATAATTTAGCTAAACCAAATTTACTTTACTCTGTGACAACTTCAGACATACCAAGCGGATATATTGATACGTTCAATCGCCTGTATTATTATACTATTAAACGTATTATTATATTTATTAATAACTTAATAATACTCAGCAGTGAACGATAAGACTCTGTGAAGTACACAGACTCCTCTCAGGTACAGGGATAGTGTTAGGCAAAGACAATATTCACAGCACAGAGAAATAAAACCACATTACTGCAGTAGATAAACTAAAAGGTTTTATTCTTTATATATGGCAATTATAATGCAAATATACTTGAGACGAAGGCGAGGATTTCGCTTTTGTCGATGAATTGACTCAACTAAGACGCATAAACTCAATGCGTGGCTATCGGCATGCCTATGATCACATAGACCTAGACCTAGCTTGCGCCCCGAACTACCACACCAAGAGATATGCAATGATAACTGAGCCAATATTTGCTCTTTAACCTTTTATTTCCAAATTAATCCTTAGGCTAGCTTTATTATTTAATGTAGAATGGTTGCAGTATTGAGCATAGCATCAATGCGTGGCTATCGGCGTACCCATGGATCACATAGGCCTAGCTTGCGCTCCGAACTACCATACCAAGATGTATGCACAACACCGAGGAGTTCCTTTTAAGTTCAAAATCTTCGTCGATCCGTGGCGAAAGTGTGATATTTCTTACGCGATATCCTCGCTTTTATACTATTTTCGAGAACACAGATTCAAGTACAGATGAATCACTCACTATCTACAAAAGGATACTATCAACAAAACCGACATCTACACATGTTTAGAAATACAAATACACATAGTGCACTCTCGCAAACATGAAGATACATTAAACTACTCATAATAGAGCATAAAATACAATAAACATTAAACAAAAGATATACATTACAAACAGGGTGCAATATTACATATAGGCTAATAACACAACATTTACGTGTTCTTTCATAAAAGTATAATATATCAGTAACATATTTTAAAGTTGTGACGTCACATAAAAATATGGATCATATCATCATTACACGATCGTTCATAGATGTCATGTATTTGTAGCTATAGTAATTACAAAGCGAATTCATTAATGGCAATTTAGATCCTGTGCTGCTTGGTTGTATATATTCAGGATTAAAATTCCGTTTAGGCCTCCATACGTTGTGAAAGTTTATGCGGTGATACGATGCGTATATTGTTTACACTACATATTTGGAAACTCGAGAAGAGGCCGAGAATTGAACTAGACAAACATGACTTTATAGTGTCTGCATTCTTCTTGTGGCGTTGCACAACACCAATCACGAACCACTTTGACCATGAAATGTTATTAATACTTCAGAAGCATCACTCACAACCTTCGACCCTAAAGATGTATGCCACCCACTCCGAATCCAACTTTCCAATTACTTAAACACAAACAAACCTTGATAGCCAATCAGAAATTGCGAAAAAAAATATGCGGAATCCACTTCAGGACTTTTACAATATTGCCTAGGGTGGAAACAAACCACCATAGCTATGGAAAACTCCATAGCTTGAAGGTTTGCTAACAGCACAGGTAGACGCCAGATGACTTCCTATCCGTTATTTAGAAAAGAAACACTCCACTCTTTCACATATTTTGCCAACAGGCAGCTCTCTCGTCCATTATTAAAAAATATCACAATGATGAAAAATAAACATGTCGGCGAACTTGACTACTGGATAAACACTTGAGAAGACTACAGCTTTCACGTAGGTTAGTCGACTAGTTATGCCACATTAGGAAAGATTACAACTGTTTCTCCAAATGAACAATGAATATGCAGTCTAAAGAAAATTAAGACTGAAAATATAAATCGAAGTTATGCCAGAGGACACGCAATGTAAACGGCTAACGGCACGACAAAAAAATCCGTGAGTCTCTTAAGGTATTTCTAGAACAACATGCGTACAAGATATAACATGTCTGTATTAATGGCAAGAAATGTGAAGAAATAAAGAAAAACTGTTATGTCGGATATGGTGAATTCTCTCCCTTCTAGAAGATAATAATAATAAAGTGTCAATATTACATTATTATTAACTTGTAATAATTATTTTCTTCTGCTACTTTTATATCAACAACCCGGCCACTACCTACAAAATGTCCTGGTGAGATATGGTATGACGTCAGTCTTATAACGGAAGTGGAAACAAAATATTTTATGAAGAAAAGTGACATTTGAGTATTACGTTATAATGCAAGTAAACGCAACCAAAATTGTAAATTTAAACAGTAAATAGCATTTTTTCTACATTTGGTAATAAACGTAAGATATAAATTACTTTTGCATGAATTCTTATACATTTTATTATTTCTAATTGGTTCTACACAGACAAAAGTTTCATGGAGGAAATTTTGCATACAGCATATGAAAGCCTTTATGGAAACTTTCCACATTTTCAACTTCCAGACTTTAAAAACTCATCCATTTTATCTACAAAAAATTACGAGTGTTTAGAAAAAAGGTGGTACGAAAACAAAACCTTGAGAGGTTCCTCGTTAGCTCGTAGCGATCCTGTACCACCAACTCTGTGGACCCTTATCGCCATCGGAATTGATAAAATTTCAAAAAGCAGCAGACTCTTCAGTGAAAAAAAACAAAACAAGATTCTTCAGTGAAAATGAACGAGACTCTTCAGTAAGAAAAAAGATAGACAGATTGATTGACTGATTTGTTATGTCCACTTTTATGCACAGTAAGGCTAATCGCGACTGGATCTACAGTTTAAAGTGGGCCGGAACCAAGGCGACGACGTTACCACTACGCCATCGGGGAGGTCAGTAAGAAAGAGAGAGAGATATTCCTCAGTTTAAAAAAAGATAGAGAGAGAGAGAGAGATTCCTCAGTTAAAAAGAGAGAGAGATTCCTCAGTTAAAAAGAGAGAGAGATTCCTCAGTTAAAAAGAGAGAGAGATTCCTCAGTTAAAAAGAGAGAGAGAGAGATTCCTCAGTTAAAAAGAGAGAGAGAGAGATTCCTCAGTTAAAAAGAGAGAGAGAGAGAGATTCCTCAGTTAAAAAAAGAGAGAGAGAGATTCCTCAGTTAAAAAAAGAGAGAGAGAGATTCCTCAGTTAAAAAAAGAGAGAGAGAGATTCCTCAGTTAAAAAGAGAGAGAGAGAGATTCCTCAGTTAAAAAGAGAGAGAGAGAGATTCCTCAGTTAAAAAGAGAGAGAGAGAGATTCCTCAGTTAAAAAGAGAGAGAGAGAGATTCCTCAGTTAAAAAGAGAGAGAGAGATTCCTCAGTTAAAAAGAGAGAGAGAGAGAGAGATTCCTCAGTTAAAAAGGGAGAGAGAGAGAGATTCCTCAGTTAAAAAGGGAGAGAGAGAGAGATTCCTCAGTTAAAAAGGGAGAGAGAGATTCCTCAGTTAAAAAGAGAGAGAGAGAGATATTCTTCAGTAAAAATGAAACATTCTTCAGTAAAAAAGAAATATTCTTCACTAAAAAGAAAGTCTCTAGACTTGCAAATTAAAATTTCTACGACATGCTGGATCCATGGACAATTTTGGTTAGAAGTCCTGCGAATATTATTTACACAAGACCCCGCATTCAACTAGGTCCCGCCACCTCTGCATCAAGGTAGCAAAATACTGTACACGCTGCAAGAGTCTATTAGTACAACTCGAGGATGTAAACACTGTACGCATCTTCATACGCCTCCGACCACGTGCACTAAGCCTCTCCTTCCGATCAAGATAAGACGCCACAAAAAAATAATCCGTGGTTATAATTTAAGCTCCGAGACAAAAGGCTCCGTGATCTATTTTCCTCGGCCCCTTCCACCTGGATGCAAGGGTCAACGACTCAGGAAGACACATATGGCGATAACATATTACAGCATATTATTTTCTTTGACCTCCGAGGTGGAGATGCCTCTCCAGGATTCCTGGGGGGAAAGTATAGTCCAATATGTCTTCGGGAACAACACGTACATGATGATATCTTCACTAAGCCTGTGAGGTCGTAACATATCTTAATAAAGGTATCATGTGGGAGCTCGCAGTCATGAGATTTTACTGTCAAGTAGAATCAGAGATGCCTTGATGTTTTTGCTTTATGTTCGTCTCTTCCATTTTCTTCTTGTGAGGTAGCTATGAACAAGATTCCATTTCGTGTCGACAAGAGTTCCAACGGGGCTTCTCATGAAGGTGGTCTCAGTCACGAACTCTTAACTGAAGGTTTTGGGTTCGACTCCTACAGTGAATTTTCCCAAAAATTCTACAGAAAGACCCAATTTATATTCATTTTCGTACTAAGTTGACCTTAACATCACCTTAAAAACAGCCGTACACCCCTCAGGTGGAAAATTCTTGTATCTTCATCGCAGCGATCAGATAGAGTGGTCGAAAAATACCAAGAATCTCATCAGTGGTAGAACGCGAACGATCTCTATGTCTTAGGTTCGAACACCGACTTGGGCATAATGAGCGTCCCTTCATCGATCCCATGTAATCCATCTCCTTATGCATGAGACCATTTTTAAGATTTTTTTTTCCTTATCATAATGTCAATCTTTCCTACAGGGCAGGGCTCGCTACACCCTCGAAAGAGAGCTCACGGGAAGTCTCTATGGTTCGTGAATTTGCTGGCTACATACTACAGATTTGGCAACGATCGTGGGGAAACTTTTTCAAAAATCGCTGATTGAAGCCCCCCCACACGCCCGCCCCTCTGCCCCCCAAGGCAACGAGCGGTCTGGGTAATATTTCGAGAAGCAATAATAACAACAATTCTTCAATACATAAGAATCATTCTTAGTTTCTTCAGTAACAGGAGATATTCTTCATTAGGAAGAGAGAAGCGAGATATTCTTCATTAGGAAGAGAGAAGCGAGATATTCTTCATTAGGACAAAGAAGCGAGAAATTCTTCATTAGGACAAAGAAGCGAGAAATTCTTCATTAGGACAAAGAAGCGAGAAATTCTTCTTTAGGACAAAGAAGCGAGAAATTCTTCATTAGGAAAAAGAAGCGAGAAATTCTTCATTAGGAAAAAGAAGCGAGAAATTCTTCATTAGGAAAAAGAAGCGAGAAATTCTTCATTAGGAAAAAGAAGCGAGAAATTCTTCAGTAGAAAAGAAGAGAGAAATTCTTCAGTAGAAAAGAAGAGAGAAATTCTTCAGTAGAAAAGAAGAGAGAAATTCTTCAGTAGAAAAGAAGAGAGAAATTCTTCAGTAGAAAAGAAGAAAGAAATTCTTCAGTAGAAAAGAAGAAAGAAATTCTTCAGTAGAAAAGAAGAGAGAAATTCTTCAGTAGAAAAGAAGAGAGAAATTCTTCAGTTAAAAAGCGAGAGTTAATTCTTCAAATAGCGATAGATTCTTCAGTTAAAGGAGCGTGATATTCTTCAGTAAAAAAGTGAGAGATCCTTCAGGAGAGAGATTCTTCGGTAAATTAAAAGAAAATTATACATGTGAAGAAGTTTAATGTGACTTTGGGGGGCGTACGGCTATCTATTAAGAATCACAACTTCATTAAACTTTCTATGAACGATAAACTTGTAAAAAAAAATTGAATCTATCCTTGGTAGCTTCACACCACATGCATTTTCAAGTGTGGAAAATAGCTCCACGACTTGAGGTGTGTAGCGAACTATGCTGTCGGATATACTGGACTAGGCTCCAGGCTCAACCTCTCCCTCCACCTCAAATGAAAGTTGTAGGTTCCTACACTCCCCTCATTAACTCCATAAAATTATTCAGAAGGGGCCAAGTTTTGGTCCACCACACCACCTTAAATTCAATTATGGATTAACCCCTGTTAGATACACTACCGGTTTGAACGCCATGCATCAGAATGACCAAAAGAATTGGTCCAGAGAAGCAGAGAGGACTCACCCGCGGGAAAAGGCCAGTGCCTTCAATATCCCGAGTACCAGGAAGAGTTTTGGCCTTCTTTCAACAAGCAATTAATCTTCCCTTCCTTCGGTTTCAGGAGGACAAGATGCAAAGGGGAAAAGCAGTCTCCTGCAACAATGTTTGACAGGTCCCCTTCGCCATCGACAGCACCCCTGTTCGGTTACTGCGTGGGTGGCCCCCTCGGCATGGTTGCCACACTTAATTTGTGTCTGGTAAATGGATCCAAGCATTGCCCCCTTTTTTTTTCTCAAGAGGAAGAAGCTTCCAGACCTATCCTACAGGGTCGTATATTGCGGAAGAGGCATTATGTAAGAATTCTTGGCTCTTGGGAGTGTGATGGATGTGAGCATCGAGGCTGGTCGCTGTGTGGTCAAATCAGAAAGGTTTGTATTTGAATCCACGATCTAATGGGGAAGAGTAATGGTTCAACAAAAGCTATTATGCATAGCCAAGTATTGTCTCATTTTGAGACACAGGAAGGAATTCTTCCCCAAGCTTCTTGTGAGAAGCAGCTAATTTTATGAGTTTGTGAAAGCAGTGGGAAAAATTTCAAATAATTTTGCGGTAAGTAGAGGATTCAGAAGGGTGTGCGTGTATATTTTCAAGTTTGAGTCCATTTTGTACACACTTAGGCTAATAGGGACTGGGTATAAGGTTTAAACTGAGGGCCGACCCACTGTAGTAATGTGCCTCCACCGGAGTAGAGAACCACCGGACTTCTTGATTACAAGGCTACAGCGTTGGCCACGGCAACATCGGGGAGGCTGTGCGTGCGTGTGTGTGTGTGTGTGTGTATATATATCAGGGTGGGAAATTATCGAAGACTGGTGGGGGAGGAAGACCTTCATATCTCTCTCTCTCACACACACATTTATATATATATATATATATATATATATATATATATATATATATATATATTATATACACACACATACATGCATACATACAATTGTGTGATGTACATATGTATAATGTTATTAACTATAAAGTAAATTACTAAATATTTAAGAAATACATTATTATTGAATACATATTAAGTAAATAATTTATTAATATATAATTAGACATTTGTAAAGTAGCAAACTAAATCCTTTATTAACTGGTTAAAGATGTGAATAAATTACAAAATAGTTTAAATAGTTTTATTATGTAGAAGTTTTTGTTTAGTTTTGACTTTCTATTCATATAAATCAATTAGAGTTATATTTGTCTTCCATTCTTATTTTACTCTTGGTGTGTGCATGTTGTTATTGGTGCATACGAGAGAGAGAGAGAGAGAGAGAGAGAGAGAGAGAGAGAGAGAAAGCATTTCAACACTCACACCTATACACACACTGTATATATTTCTAAACTGGAGATTAAAACGAGACGAGACGATACTTGTATTTTCGATATAAAGATGAGAACCAGAAGGATGTTTATAAAATCGAGACAAGAACGAGAGAGACAACCACAAATCGAGACGAGACCGGGACACTGGCAAGTCTCGTCTCGACACAAACCTACTCGAAATTGTATTTTATCTTTTTATCTTTATGCAACTTAAATCTCATATTAAAAGAAAACGCCATGCCATCAATGTTGGACAACTCTCGAATACGTTAAACATTGGAATGAGGTGTGTTGAAAAAGACAATAGCCCAAACAGTTTCCTTCTTTTATTATATATAAACACTGTCAGATAAAATTACTCAAAGATAGTAATGCTTTACCATGAGACCTGACCTTTGCCTAATTACCTTTTAGTTAAGTTCCAAGATTGCACAACTTAAAACATCGACACATAATAACTTCAAATATGAAACTACAATCAACACATTTGTACAATCACCATGATAGCATTCATTTAACAGCTATTCTTAGATGCTCAATTTTTATCAACTATTTGAACCAATGAAATATGTATCAGTGTTGCGAACACCTTAATTTCTTCAAGAAGTTCATAATAATTGTAAATATTAAGTGTGGCAGTCACAAGCTACTTTCCTTTTCTGTCTCACAGGGCGTAAATTATTACATGTGTCAAAGTCATTTGCCTCTGTTTCAAAATTGGGCTTAATATTTTTCCCCGCGACAATTCTGCTGAGGTGCTCCGAGGTTTAAAACTGGCAACGTCTACTGTCACACGTCAACAGTATATTCTTAAGAAAACTTCCACCCGAGTGGTTTGAAAGTCTCTCAAAACTTAATAGATTTCCCAGGTTCTTTTGCAAAGAAGTAAAGCGGCGCTTCTTTTAAAGAAGAAACTAGTGCACATGCGGCCCCCAGAGACTTCGAGGGGGAAAGCTAAATAAAGGAATTATTATTTTTATTAATCACACTGCTACATGGGATAGGATGGGATTCTGTTTTGCATGCTGGTAGAGTATTTTGACGGGAATCGTAATCGCAATACAAAAAAGTCAACAAAATAAAGGAGTGGATAAATCAAGCAAGCGTGTAAACCTGGTTTCCATCGTGTATTACATAGATTTCACTAGGATACTGATGTGCAAGAATGGTGAGGAAAAAACACACACCCTACAGGTTCCCAACATTAAAGAAACAGCACCCGCAGAGAAGATAAACTAAGAGGGTACAACAAAGCTTGTGTTACTAAGAGCTACTTGTGTGCATTCATGAAAATAAGGCAACCGAAGATACGTAAATGGTATTTTACTCAGCTAGAATATTAACTAATAGAACTGAATACCTTTCTAACGAACACAGTAAGTTATTTAATATGGAAACTTTTCCTAATTCTATTTTTATATCTTTCTTTCTTTAGATTTTCTCCATCATGTCTATGTTCAAAAAAAAGTTTTATTGTTGCTTGCTCCCTCTCGTGTTCATTAATTTATTTCACCAGCTTTCTCTTCGGTTTTCTCCTTTAATTTCTATCTCTTCACTTCTTCAGGGATATGGATCTCTATCACCAATAATGAGTAACCAATTGACGCAGAAATCCAGATCACGAGCGATAAGGAAACAATTCAAATACACGTAAAATATTTTAACAGGTCACCAGCAATATGTAACCAACTCGATTAGAAATAAAATCTGGCAACAAACTCAGTAAGTTATTTAATATGGAAACTTTTCCTAATTCTATTTTTATATCTTTTCTTCCTTTAGATTTTCTCCATCATGTCTATGTTCAAAAAAAGTTTTATTGTTACTTGCTCCCTCTCGTGTTCATTAATTTATTTCACCCGCTTTCTCTTCGGTTTTCTCCTTTAATCTCTCTCTCTTCAGGGATATGGATCTCTATCACCAATAATGAGTAACCAACAACATGTCAACAGGAATATGTAACCAAATCGAGTAAAAATAAAATCTGGGACAGGTCACCGGCAATATGTAACCATTTGAGGATAAATTCAACTAGATGTTTGTATTAGAATCATTATGGTTAAATAGGACATATCAACGTTCTGCTCACAGCTTGTAAGAGATTACGATGAGTGCAGTGTACCCATTCCGTGCCCGCAGCTTCATACATGCTGCAAGCCGAAGGCACAAGAAATTGAGAACTTAACACTGGCCTCAGCACATGTGCACGTGTGAGTGTGCGAGGTCCAACACTTATTACCTTCCGCTTCAAGGGAAGAAAAGAAACACCGGTGATTTTTGAAACGTTATGCGGTTGTCCAAATAGGTTAAGAGTTACTCCGTGGGCCGCAATCCATTTGTTGTTTTTCCCTCCCACCCACTCACGTACGACTTACGCTAAGTACAAATCCGTGTCTCTGTGGCCAGTCTTGTTATTTTTACCTGCGGCTCCGACGTTCGCTTCCTGCATTTGCGCGAGACTTACACGCATTTACGCATGTCTTCTCGCGCCGTTACGTTTTGGCAGCGATAGCCTTTACTGACATCCACTGATTCAAGATGTCTGGCAGATAACGTACAGACTCGCGGGTTTCAACGATCGGAAGATGCAGCAGTGTTAGGCTGCTCAGCTTGCGGCTATTCGCGGCTGGAATACGAACCACTGTACGATGCGCCTCCATGTATCTCCCAGCGTGGTGCTAGAGCTGATGATACTAGGCACCGTCGACGTCATCAGTGTTATGTCATCATCCCGATAAGTCTGTCTGAGCAGAAATTGACTTGAAACAAACGTTGCCACACAAATCTTATTAGTGTATGTGTATGTATTTATTTATTTATTGAGAAAATTCCAGATACAGCACAGTTGGCCATTTTACACTGAAGTTGTCAACAATGAAAACGCAACTATAATAATAATAACAATAAGCAAAAAAATATTAAAAAATAATAAAAGCACAAAAATAACACAAAAGTGAACAACAAATTAACAAAAAATAAGTAAAAGATGGCACTATGGCCATGGCATTTCTTCTAATAGATGACCGAAAGGCAAACTCGGAGGAAAATATATCGATTCTTGATGAGAGATCATTGTAGTGTGTGGCAAGTCTGTGAAAGATAGATCTTTTTTGAATTTCAAGTCTAGTTTTCTTGTATAAAATAATCTTGTATTGCGAGTTGTGCGCAGAGGTACTCTAAAGTGGAATTCATCAAGAAGTGTGTTGCAGCGGATTTTGCCATTCACAATTTTGTATAAGTACGAGTAACTGAAATCATTCTGCAAACGTCGCTGATAAGCAGTTTGTAAGTTTAGTAAAGACAAGAGATGCGGAGATGAAAAAATGCGTAATGAGGGAACCCTGTGACGGACTATAGCTAGGAAGAAGTGAAAGACTGAATCGATTCTAGAGAGATGAGTGAGACATGCCATGGGCCAGACGGGAGGGCAGTGTTCTATTATTGGGGAGATGAATGATTTGAAGTACAAGGTGAGGGCTGAGAGTCAGTAATTTCAGTGAAACGGTAGAGTAAACCTAAGAGACGCATGTCACGGGCTGCTAATTTAATAATAACTAATTAACTCAACTAACTCAACTGAGCTGAGCTTAGCAACGCAACAACGAAGAATCTCTCGTCTCACCTGCTGGGCGAATTAAACATTACATGAAATATAATACGGTCAGGATAAGTGCCTAACAGTCGGAGTTACCGAGAATAAACCTAGGAGGATTTGATTTTAAATACCTGAAATGACGTTACATAATACTACGGTGTTTCTGAATATACACATATATTAAAGCACAGATAAATACACATTACATCTTGCCCTCTTTCACTCGATCTCACATTCATTCTCTCATTCTATGGCATATTGCGACAATATGACAAATACAAAGGCTAGATTATTTACTACTTTGACCATACTCTTGCTATGTCTTGGCTGCATTGCCTTATACGATTTATCGTTTAGGATTTTAAGTATAAAGTGAATAATTGTTCCTTGTGCGGACCCCTTCTATATTTTCTGAAGGTATAAATATATTCAATGAACTATTGTTTGCTGTTAACATAAACTCTCATCTTTAACATTTGATTACTCCGCCGGAAAACAGATGTCTAGGGTTGCCATAGCACTGATTTAAGTTATGCAATGATTTGATTTACGCAGATTCGCGGTAGATAGTCGTCATCCTTCTCACACACGCACATGGTTGGATCTTACCTTAGCTGCATTCCCTCTGACCTGGGTTGGGCGGAAGTGGTCCTACAGTTCTGGAAGACATCTGCACTCCAGTGTTGCACTTCACGATTATCCTGGTTGGCGAAAGTGGATCAGTCGGCAGCTCCATCTGGCATCCTCTGATCCTGGCTTCACTCGTTCACTTCGCAGGGACGTCCAGGACGATACACGCCCACTGTCGACTCCATACGACAACTTGCGCAATAATAGGTCAGTTCTTCGCGGTCACTCGTAAGTACAGATTCGTGACTTGGGCGATGAGACGAACATACGCGATGAGCCATTCGCGGTTTCACATGGATATCAAATGTTATTAACTTTCACTACTTTGGACGTTGTTTCGGACGATTGACACAGGTGGACGTGTCTGGCGTTATTCTCACATAACCACACGTATGTGCACGGATGCGTTGACGGTGAAGGGGAGGAGGACCCCCTGGTTCTATATTCTGCTCTACTCCATGGCTCTGAAACACTCACTCGTGGAAAAACAAATCCAGACCTCGAGTCTGCTTGCAACTCGCAGCTCGGTCGTGCGTAGCTCACACTCCGGTGGCGATTCTAGGCAAAACTGTGGCAAACTGTTCCAAATCATCCCTTTTATTCCAGATTTGAACGTAGTGACGCGCTACCCTCTATGATCAGGTGCTTGTTTATTGTTTCTGGTGCTTTGACCGTTGTCCTCCTATCCTGGTCAATGCTCACTCAGGTCCTTAACCCCTGGCAGCAGCCCCTCGCGCAGAGATTAGGCTAACTCTTCCTCTTTTGTATTCAGTCACGAAAAGCAAGAACAACTCGGTAGGGTAGCTTCTCCCTTTCAATTCAGTTATGAATCTTTAATAATTCATAACTCCCGTAGTTCTGTTCTGATTAGGCTCAAATCTTGAAATCAGTACTTTCATGATGTGGTCTTCCGCTGGTGAAAATCTCATCCAATTCGGTCCATTGGTTTAGAAGTTGCATTTTTCTTGATATTCCCATAAGAATGCATGTAAATCCGAATTCGGGCGAAAAGCAAGCTAGTGCTGGCTAAGACAGTTCGCTAGACACCTGTATTCGCGACGGATATTAATATTGCCAATTGCAATTAATTCATACTAACGGGCAATTAGATTAATTACTTGTCACTCAATATTTGACCGTTATAACATTCCCCTCCTTTTAATTATGAATTTTTTTCAGAACGAACTTGCGAGTGACAGGAAAAAATTCATACCACATATTAATGATATTTGTTAGTGATCGCACACATAGGCGTCTGAATAGGGACTCGAACCCTGGACTGTATAACTTTTAACTCAACATTAGAATGAAGTTATACTTTCTGCAATTGTACTATAATTATGAAAATATAAACGAATATAATAAAGTATACAAGAATACAATATAAAGTACATTTTAACATCAAAATCTCAACGTATATTACCACATACATACTAACTTTGGATACACCCTGTAGTTTTATACATAATAATGTGAATACTGAATAATAAAGTAAATAAGATACAAGTAAATATTTGATTTGCAATTTGTTCCCTCTCACACATATGTTTGCATACTTCTTGCATTAATTATAAGAAAGGTCTACATTTTTTGCCTTTTAATATATAAAAAAAATAATCTCTAATTTTCCTATTGTTTACTTTACAATCGGGGTGGCTCTAGTGCAATATTTTCTTCAGTGTCTCCTTTGACATGAGCCGGACTGACAAAGGAGTCCGCTAGTTTCCCGTCGGGCCTTGAGTATCGGTTGTCTGCTCCAGAGATCGCCGTTCTTGACTCAGTCTACTTCGTCCGGGTTGGTAATCCGGGGAGAGTGGGTTCACGCTACGGCTAGTAGACGGTCTATTCCAGTCGGGTAAATTAGCACCAGTCTGCGGGGATACGACTGTTCTAACCGCATTCACAGCACGATTCCTCTCAACTTGACTCGGGTTGTTTTGACCCCTGCAGTGTTGCCATCTCGCGTTTTCTCCATCCCTATCGTCTCTGAAGTGTTGTTGTTGGCGGTGATTGCTGTACTGGCCTCGCTGGGGATAAGCTTCTCTATTGTTCCTCCCAGAGTTCTGTCTCCGACTATTGTTTGTCGCCCAGTTTACTTTCGGGAATCCCCCTTGCCTTCCTTCATCAAAATCTCCAAACTTTCTTCTCTGATTCTTGTTTTCCCAGGATGCTCGTTTCTCTTGCTCCAGCGCGTCCAAATCGCAAAGAATCATCGACATCGTGTCCAGGTTGGAAAGTGCGTCTCCGGTTAGCTGACGTTGCACATAATGCGGAAACATTGCGCGTATTGCGGCTAACATTTCAACTGGCTCAATTCCGGGCTTCAGGGCGTGGAAATCACTCACTCGCTGCCAAAAGAATTGTTTATAGGTGATTTTCTGGCTCTCATCAAACCTGCGATTTCTAAGCAAAGTGATTTTGCGTTCTACTAGCTGGCGACCTTGAAATTGTTGTAGAAATGCTCGTTCAAATTCTTCAAAGCTATTGAACTGTGAATTCCGCTGCTCTAGCCAGATCCTTGCACTCCCTTTGAGTAATTTTCGCATTAGCCTCAAGCAGTCTGGGCTATCGACACCGTACAACAAACAATCTCTCTTGAAGTCCCCTATGAAGATTGACGGTAAAATCTCGTCGTGATCGGGGTTGTACGTTTGAAAATGATCTAGGCTGACCTTTGAGAAGATTCCGCGAGTACTCGACTCCGGGTTGGAAACACTGCGTGTCTCCTGCTGGGCGAAAGCGTTCAAGCTCGGCGAGCTCCCGCTCCGGCCGATGACGTCACGCGCTGCTTGGCGATCCAAGGAAGTTGGTGCTGATTGACAGGTCAGCTGGTTGGTCACGTCTGCTGCGACGAGCAAAGGGGTTGGGTTCGCATCCCTGGACGTTGTCTCCAATCGGCGAATCTCTTCGTCCTCGTTTCTTCTCCGTTGCGTGATTTGGAAACCCTTCAATTCACGTGTCTCCGCTTCCATTCGTTCCAATCGGCTGGTTAGGCTCGTCCGATTCTCGGTCATTCTTGCGTCCAATGTTACCATAGCTTCTTGAACTTGACGTAACTCTACACGCAGATCTTTCTCCATTGTGACTACATTGTTGCTAGTCTCCTGATGCCTCTTTTCGCATTCTTTCTCCGACTGAAGTACTTTCTCCTTCATTCGGTCATTTTCGGATAGCAGTACTTGGAAACGGCGGTCCCATCTATCTTCCCACTCTTTTCTTCTTCTTTCTTCCATTTCTTCCTTCCTTTCTTCCTGCTCTCTCCTCTTCTGATCTCTTTCTTCATCTCTGGCTTGGATATAGCTGATTAGCTGAGAGAACATGGCCTGCACGTCCATCTTCTCTGGAACTGGCAACCCTGTTACCGACTGATCTTTCCCTAGATCCTTATCAACGTTTCCGGCTGACGAAGCGCCTGCATCTGTAGAATTCTCAACCCCTAGGCGGTCCATGGTATTGTTCGTTAATCTCTGGCGGAGCCGAGTAGTCCTTTGCATGCCTCTCTCCCTTCTTCTTCTTCTTCTTCTTCTTCTTCTTCTTCTTCTCGTGGCTGGCTATCGCCGAAGGAAAAAGATATCAAAATTCTTTTCCTGGTTTCTGGTTTCAGATCCCGGGGATCGCACCCCTCACCTGCTTCCGTGTGACATAACGCGTGTCCTTTTGTCCTTTATCGTCCGAAGTTAATAACGCCCATTGTTAATAAAATAATAAGATCCTCTAATAATTCTGCTATGGAAAAATGCTATAGTCGCGACAAAGTATTTTCACTATTACACCATAAAAAACACACAAAATGGTTCTAGCTACACATCGATTGCATATTCAGTTAATTAAAATCACCGTACAAATTACACATTAATACTTTAAATGAACACGTCTTTATAGATTCTTATCAGGATTTTCAGTTACAGGTTGCAATTATTTAATTTTCAAAAAAAAATCTTAGTTCCCCCTTAGCGTTAAATTCTGGTACCCTGTCGTAGACATTCGTAGGCTGAAAACTCTCTTTAACAACAAGTATTAAATCCCCTTGGGTAATAGACATAACTGATTGTTAACCATTACAATCAAACTTAATAAAATTCACATTGAGTAGATAAGCAACTAATTAGAATACTCGTGACCTCCAGGTTCCTTACTAGCCTGCCTGTAACATTGTTCTACGAGCCTAATTCCTATTTGCTTCCTATTTGCCTACTCTTCTATTTGCCTATTCGTCGATTATTCGGGCCTACTTTTTACGCCCCTACTTGTCTATTCACATACTCGTCGATTATTCGGCGTACTTTTTTACTTGCCTACTTTCTTATTTGCCTACTCGTCGCTTGTTCGGGCGCCATATTTTGTCACTCTTACTTGTCTACTTTTCTATTTGCCTACCCGTCTAATGTTCGGGCCTACTTTTATATGCCTACTAATTTATTTGCCTACTCGTCGAATGTTCGGGCGCCATATTTTGTTACGGGCTTCTGCTAATTTAATAATAACTAATTAACTCAACTAACTCAACTGAGCTGAGCTTAGCAACGCAACAACGAAGAATCTCTCGTCTCACCTGCTGGGCGAATTAAACATTACATGAAATATAATACGGTCAGGATAAGTGCCTAACAGTCGGAGTTACCGAGAATAAACCTAGGAGGATTTGATTTTAAATACCTGAAATGACGTTACATAATACTACGGTGTTTCTGAATATACACATATATTAAAGCACAGATAAATACACATTACATCTTGCCCTCTTTCACTCGATCTCACATTCATTCTCTCATTCTATGGCATATTGCGACAATATGACAAATACAAAGGCTAGATTATTTACTACTTTGACCATACTCTTGCTATGTCTTGGCTGCATTGCCTTATACGATTTATCGTTTAGGATTTTAAGTATAAAGTGAATAATTGTTCCTTGTGCGGACCCCTTCTATATTTTCTGAAGGTATAAATATATTCAATGAACTATTGTTTGCTGTTAACATAAACTCTCATCTTTAACATTTGATTACTCCGCCGGAAAACAGATGTCTAGGGTTGCCATAGCACTGATTTAAGTTATGCAATGATTTGATTTACGCAGATTCGCGGTAGATAGTCGTCATCCTTCTCACACACGCACATGGTTGGATCTTACCTTAGCTGCATTCCCTCTGACCTGGGTTGGGCGGAAGTGGTCCTACAGTTCTGGAAGACATCTGCACTCCAGTGTTGCACTTCACGATTATCCTGGTTGGCGAAAGTGGATCAGTCGGCAGCTCCATCTGGCATCCTCTGATCCTGGCTTCACTCGTTCACTTCGCAGGGACGTCCAGGACGATACACGCCCACTGTCGACTCCATACGACAACTTGCGCAATAATAGGTCAGTTCTTCGCGGTCACTCGTAAGTACAGATTCGTGACTTGGGCGATGAGACGAACATACGCGATGAGCCATTCGCGGTTTCACATGGATATCAAATGTTATTAACTTTCACTACTTTGGACGTTGTTTCGGACGATTGACACAGGTGGACGTGTCTGGCGTTATTCTCACATAACCACACGTATGTGCACGGATGCGTTGACGGTGAAGGGGAGGAGGACCCCCTGGTTCTATATTCTGCTCTACTCCATGGCTCTGAAACACTCACTCGTGGAAAAACAAATCCAGACCTCGAGTCTGCTTGCAACTCGCAGCTCGGTCGTGCGTAGCTCACACTCCGGTGGCGATTCTAGGCAAAACTGTGGCAAACTGTTCCAAATCATCCCTTTTATTCCAGATTTGAACGTAGTGACGCGCTACCCTCTATGATCAGGTGCTTGTTTATTGTTTCTGGTGCTTTGACCGTTGTCCTCCTATCCTGGTCAATGCTCACTCAGGTCCTTAACCCCTGGCAGCAGCCCCTCGCGCAGAGATTAGGCTAACTCTTCCTCTTTTGTATTCAGTCACGAAAAGCAAGAACAACTCGGTAGGGTAGCTTCTCCCTTTCAATTCAGTTATGAATCTTTAATAATTCATAACTCCCGTAGTTCTGTTCTGATTAGGCTCAAATCTTGAAATCAGTACTTTCATGATGTGGTCTTCCGCTGGTGAAAATCTCATCCAATTCGGTCCATTGGTTTAGAAGTTGCATTTTTCTTGATATTCCCATAAGAATGCATGTAAATCCGAATTCGGGCGAAAAGCAAGCTAGTGCTGGCTAAGACAGTTCGCTAGACACCTGTATTCGCGACGGATATTAATATTGCCAATTGCAATTAATTCATACTAACGGGCAATTAGATTAATTACTTGTCACTCAATATTTGACCGTTATACGCATGGCCTTTTTAGTGGTGCCTAAAATTTCTTCCTCAAATGTGAGCTTTTGGTCGAAAACAATGCCTAGGTCTTTGTGAGAGGATACTGCTTTGATGTTATTGCCAGAGATGGAGTAAGATGACTTTAACAGATTCTTCTTGAGAGAGATAGTGAGAGTAGTACACTTGTCAGGATGTAATGTAAGGCCCTATGTCAGACACCAGGAAGTAAATGTTGTTATGTCATTCTGAAGAAGATTAGTATCGTCGGAAGTTGAGATTTATCTGAAAATTGTGCAGTCATCTGCGAGAAGAAGGTAATTGCTAGAAGGAGCTGTGAGATGGTCAGCAAGGTCGTCGGCGAATAGTATGAATAAGAGAGGTCCTAGAACACTGCCCTGTGGAACTCCAGAGAGGACAGGAAGAAAGTTAGATACAGTCCCTTGAAGAACGACACGTTGTTGGCGATCGCTAAGATAACCTGTGAGAAGGGTTAAAACATTGCCATGAATGTTGAATCTATTGCATAATTTGTGAATCAGAAGGCGGTAACTAACAGTATCAAAGGCTTTGGCCAGATCAAAGTATATTACATCTAATTGTGAATTATTTGAAATACATTTCATAGCAGACAGACAGGTTTGCAAGATTGTAAGATTGTCAAGAAAGTTCAATAGTAAATCAGTTTTCATTTAAGTGAAGTTTCCACACACTCATACACATACATTAAATTCTCAAAAGAGACGAGCCTATCGGACACGAAATCTTATGGACGCTTTCATCGCTCTCGGTCTCGACACGTCCTGAAGAGGTTGGTGGTCTCGTACGACACATATAGAATCTACCCCTACCCCCAATCCTAGGTATAATTTCCCATAGTTTCTCAGTCATTGACAACGCCATTCAATGCTTCACCTGTTGCGAAACCTTAATGCTCGTAATGTACCAATCAGCGTGTTGGGAGCAAACATGCGGTAGAAAGTGCGGTGAGATCTTCACCTTGCGGTTAGAAAGTGTTGCCGGGTGCGACATCTGACACAAACCACTCTTTGTATGATAATTCTCAAAGCAGGACCGTGCACCGAGGTCGAGTATCCTTGGAGAATCATGAAGCACACACATTAGCTGCTATCGCCTCCCTTGTGAGCGGTTGTAGAAAGTGGGTGAAATAATCAAAAGCTTCGGGGTGAAGAAGTGGTGAAGAAAGAGGTCGAGAGGAGGAAAGAGGTGAACGGCGAAGAGGAAACGGAAACAAACAAAACGAGGCTAGTTTGGAAGATTATGTTCCCACTCTCTCACAAGGAAAATGTCAAAGGTCGAGGTTCGTAGACAGCTTGGTTCCTCCCTCGACACACTCATTCAACTGCGGGTCTGAAGTTGCTTGTTTTGACAGGTGTTTTTTTTTTCCTCTCCTCTTATCGGTTGATCGGTCTATTTTGTTCTCTTCTGCCTACTCAATCGACAGTTGTTATTCGCAGATTCATATACAGGGTAGTCACAAAGTGTCCTCCCCCTTTGTTTCTGATACTACAGTGGTTGTTGTTGCTATAGCGATGTAATCCCGAACCTGATAGTTCAATTGCCCAGGACATCGGTATGGAGACCATCAAGATCTTAGCACAGCTGAAAAGGGTCCCGGGTTCGAATCCCGGTCGGGCTTGGTTGTTTGTGAATGTCCATTCATCACTTTCATCATTTCATCACTCATCCCCATCTTCGCAAATTAGCCAAGAGGCACAAAACGCGAAGTAAAATAAACTAAATCAAATCAAATCAAATTAGCACAGCTGAATTCTGCTGCCATGTCCTGGTAGATGTTTTGCGGAGATATTCTATCAGCATCAGAGAGTTCATTAACGTGACAAGGACGGTACGGCTTGCACTTTAAATCAAGTGCCATGTGTTTCATCATGGTCGAAAGATTGCAAATCAACAACAATTAAACATACTTTCGGAAGAAAAACCAGGGGTACGTCTACTTTGTGGCCACCCTGTATAATTAGGACGTTCTTTTGTCAAAGTAAGAACACTGCAACTGTCCGCGTACGATTCAAAATGAATTGAAAGAGCCTGTCCGAAGGAATAATGGTAACTGTCAAGGGGTCCCGAGTTAGATACCCGGTGGAAAGAGGCGTGCCCAGGATTTTCCAAAGAGGATGGGGTACGTATGCTTTTCTTTCATTAGTAAGTCCTCAATTTGCCATCTTTCCTGCCTTTGATGTTCTTAGGAGTACTGGGTCAAAAAGTGGGGTTACGACCTCCGCCAACCCCCCATTGGGCACGCCGCGCCGATGCGGTGGAGGGACACACAGTTTGTGTCTGCCATAACGGTAGAGAAGGAGAGAAAGCGAGTGGCGGAGCAAAGCAGTGCGCACTGCTGCAAACGGCTGGGAGCTGCGACTGCCTTTTCCCCACCATGCATTCACTTCCCTATAGCTCGACCACAAGGAAAAAAACCTTCCGTCCAAAGCGTTCGCGCAACTTCCCTGCCGTTATCAGTGTTCGGGGCAGTGTTGCCAGGTCAGATTTGAAAAATTCTGGAGATTGTTCCTTGGGAACGACGTTCTTGGGGGGGGGGGGGGGAGGGCGGCATAGGTGTGCGCACTGGGGGGGGCAAGGGGGAGTGGCGCGCATTGTTTACGGTGTAAACGTCACAGATACTTTTGTAACAATGGTGCTAAACCCAGCACCCTCTGTTTGGCGAAAATATACCGAAGATCTCCATTTCAGGAGTGGACATGTTTCAAACAAAAGAAAGTAAACTGCCCGAAGGAACCGACCAACATCTTTCATCTCTTCCGCATTTTCCGATTAGATGGTGCGTGGAAAACACCCTCAAATTTGCCCTTTCTCAGCATCGACACAAGGGGTTGGGATGCCTCTATTATCGCGAGGAATTTTTATGACAGGAAATGGTAGAAAGTTGTGTTCACAGATGAAGCTAACGTGCCGCCTTTCGTTGTCAGCGATTTTCCACAATCTTTCAAGTCGAATGCTAACAATAACAAATCAATTTGCCTTCTGCTGGTGTTCGGTGTACAGCTATCGATAGGGGTGGGCACGCGTCCTGCACCATAATGAAAAAATGCATTACGTATGTGAAATATATTTGGTGAATTAGACAGCATGTCTTTCTCAATAATTCAAGATAGCAACGCTTATGCTAGGGTGCCACCCATCCTCCCCAATCTGCTAGAAATACACACACACACCCACAAACACATATATGTATAACATAATTTGCCCACGCTACGAAGTCAGTGTCTCTACCTAGTAAGGCAAGGACGTTTTTCACTGTGTCTGTGTCACTTCATCCATTTCATTAGTTTTTCATTCATCCATATTGTCGTACTTACCCGTAGAGGCACAAAAGCGACGTAAAATAACTAAAATAGAAATAGAGTTTAGGGTGGGATAAAATACAGCCATCTAAAAATAGTATTGTAGTAAAAGTAATAAAATAATTTCCTAGCACAATTGAGTAGCGTTTGACATAATTTCACAGTTCAAACAGCACTTTTCACGGCTGAGTGGAGTTCCACTCCACATCTCCCCTCCATGTTCAAGTAAAGATGAGCAGGAAACGTGTTTTTGAGCTGGCTGTTGGAGGTGCCATAGCAATAGTTTATTATGGAATCCTACCGAGAAATCAATAGGTCTGGCAACACTGACGTTGGCGACTCTGAAGGCTCCTTTCTCCTGTCTTTTTCCCCCACCCGCCAGCGCGATGGGGTCTGCGCAGGTTTCTTTCCTTGTGGTTCCACTATAGCAAGCCCTCTAGTCCAGCTTGCTGCAGATTACTTGTTTTCGTTCGCTTCCTACAGAGATTGAGAGACAGAATGTAAGTGGTTCGGATCACACTCTGAGCCACAGGTAAAGTCCAGATTAGCCTGTCTGTGCACAAAACGGACCTAAACCTTGACAAACTTCGACCATTACTATCCCTGTACAACTCCTATGAACGCAAAGGTGTCTATTCTGTGTTTACTATAAGAACGAAGTCAATGTGAACTACCCGATAAATTCTATTGGTTCTTGGAATGGCTGCTGCACATGAATTAAACAGGGGTGCCCTCCCCCCAATCCTATTACGCACTCCCCCCCAAAAAATGTAGATCATTCGCCCCCTTTGTGCCGAATTATTTACTCAAATTATTTTGGTCAGACAAAATTTGCGGAACAATATAATTAGGTACTTTAGGCTCACTTTCATGTTTGCTAAGATGAAACGTACAAAACTGCTCAGGCTCACTGTCATTGTTAGTGTACTGAACCTTATTCTTAGCAGTTTGTCTGCTTGACAAACCTTGTATTAAAGCGAACAGCACGCCCCCTCCTCCAACCAAACCGATTCTAAAGGTATAAGAAGTTGTTTTTCATTTCAACCCCATCGCCGCGATCACCACAGGTATGTAGAAAAACTGTATATAATAACCATAACTAAAAATCAATATGTCAATCAAACGAAACTACCCTCCCATTTTTGTGTGAAGGTATATAGAATTGGTATAAAATTTTGTCTCACACCCCCAAGATTTCCCATGACGCAGGCTCGTCATGAAACCCCCCTGTGGGCACCCCTGAATCTAAGAGTACAGTGCATGTGATAAAAGATATACCAACGTAACTGCTTTATTGAAATTGTCGGACCTTATGTACAGCTAGGACCAACCAATACGTTCATCCATGCCCAAAGTAATACCAAAACAAGAACATAGGAAATAAGCCATTTATTAGAAGTCACGTGGTTTTGTTTATATTAGCTTCGTTTTTACAGTGAATGGAGAATAGAGGCAAGAGGAACGTGATGTACGAACCCTCTCACGCAACGACACGCCGACAAGAATAATATTGTCCCAAATCCCACTGCAAATATTTTCTCGGTCCCCTGCACCAGCAGGAATTGTCACATCATAAACATTATCTTTACGTGACAAGGGGTTCCCTGCTTCCATGTCTGTGGACCAAACGGTATCTGGGGAGAAAGGAGAGACGAAAATACCGTTGTACAAATGACCTTGAAATCTGCACGCTCGGGAAATATGCTAATGGTGTGGCAGCGTTGAGCTAATCCCCAGAAATTGGTCCGTTTGTCTTGTGCACAGTAACGTTGGGCAAACGGCTGCGGTTAATCTGCTGGTTAGAAGTATTCCTGCCCCTATCACAGGATCTTGGATTTTAAAGTTGTTTTTGTTAACTCCTGAGTTTAATCGCAACGATGAGGCTAAATGCTGACGAAATTACACCTTAGTAGCCTCGCGTTAGGTGCTCGATATCAAAACCGAAGGTTCCTGGTTAAGACCTGGCCTGGTCGTGGCTCTTTCCTTGGAAATGTTCCTTCATCAGTTTCATCCAATCATCAGGGGGGTCTCCCTGATAGTGCAGTGGTAACGTCCTCGCCTTGTAATCACGAGTAATAGTTGATATAAGTTTTGGAATGGCTATTTAAATTTTTCCGAGACGGAAGGAGAAATTGAACGAAAAGGGAGAATTTGCATCTTCAAAAATGAAAATGTGCTTACTGGTTTTGCCGGTTCCCCTGCTCATCTCTAGTTGATTGATTGATTTATTTAACAGGCGTAACTTGGTGGGGGCAAAGGGAAGCACTTGCCCCCCCTCCCAAATGTTCATGTCCATTAAAATTTACAAGTTAGGTGTACTTTTGTTAGCGTAGGAACTGAGAAGCTAAGTAATATAGAATAATATTTGTGATTTAGTAAATGTCGCAGTTATTTAGCAAGTAATCCTGAATGTATTTTTATGAAATGGAAAAGCTTTTCGAATCTCCCCCCCCCCCCGAAATTCAAAATTAGGCCCCAAGTTACGTTCATAATTTAGTTTATTTTACTTCGCTTTTCTACAACTTCTGGCTAATCGTGAAGATGGGGATGAGTGGTGACGAGATGGACAACAAAACACGAGCCTCGCAGCGGAATATACTGGCTGAGAGTCCAGGCGCTCGCTAGTGTGCAAAATGCAGTCCAGGGCATAACGCCCACTGAGACGCGCCGGCGCATGTTGTGCGTCATATAGTGCACTGTTTCCAATTCAAAACTACTTCTGCAAAATACGCCCGCAACAGCACTGGAGCGCAGGACCGCAGTGTAGCGTTGCGCAGTGCTTGAGAGTAGTTCAGTGTTTCTACTGTTGTATTGTAATAATTTGGAGGTGATTTAACTTGTGCAAAGATGGACAATACAACTCTGGCGGGTTTTGTGGTTTTGGCCGAACTGGTGATTCCACAACACTGACTTGTTCATATTGCTGTATAAAATTTTACTACTTTATCTTTCAACCACAAAACGAACACTCGCGTATAACTAGACAACCAGCTACAACAACTACACTCAAATAACAGGACGTTGTGTCGTGACACCGCTTCAGTCTGAACAGCGAGTACATGGTTGTAGTCGCGTCGTCTGTTTCTACTCTAGTGCGCATACTCGTGCCCCAGGAACTTGTTGCAGGCTGTTTCCATTGTCCGCGGCGCATGTTGTGCGTCAAAATAGTTTCCATTTCAATAAATGCTTGGCACATGCCGCGTCGCATGCCGCGCGTCATGTAGCGCGGCCCATTTGTGGTAATGGAAACGGGGCTTTAGGCTTTACGTGGAAGAGAGGTTGGCAATTGGTTGACTTCGGAAAGGCCGCTCCTCTCTGGTGTCGCCGCTGTTTCCCTTTCCTCATAATATAGCCTACCCCTCCTTCCCGTCTACCTATCGTCTTTCTTGGGATCGTACTATGTGGCATTATAAGCAAGATGTCTCTGGTTCTATCTATGGCGGAAACACCCTTACTGACTCCACCTCCTATCTGAGCACCCCCCCTCCCCCCCGCACATTTGCAAAGACAAGCAGCACCGAGGTTCACGTTAAATTTGCACAATTGTCTGCGGCCAATGCAAATAACCAGTTCTCGCTCAACCTAGCTTTCGCATACGCTGCACAAACATACATGACGTGTGCATGCAAGAGGAATTTGCAAACTGGATCCTGGTGTCGCGATCCCCCGCTGTTTTTGGCGCGATATTGCGTTACCACGTGGTCCTACCATTTTGCTTTTTCTACCCGGAGACCAGTTAAGGAAATGATTAACGACTTTAGGCCGAAGCAAGACGTACAGGAAAAGTATTATCGACTGGCAACAAAAGAAAGAATTTGACCTTCAATACCGGCTCTCCCTCCCGTTAAAAGCTCCCAATGTTCAACCGATGGACTCGAGCTTGCGATGTACGCACCAAATTAGTGGTCAACTTCAAACCGTAGAAAAAAGGGCATTCTTGTTGCATTCGGGCTGACAGAGATTAATTTTCATTTAGAGCAAAGTTGTTTGTACAGCACAGCAGTAACATGTCGTGGACATTCTTGAAGATCCAAGCGCGAGAAAATGTCTTTGTTAGACATTGTGATTGCTAATGAACATTCAGACAAAGTGACACTTACTTCAACTGTTCAACCTTATAAAATGTGCCACTTTATGTCAATACGAGGGGGTGCTGGTAAATTCTTAGCCTTACCCCCTTCATGTTGTCGTATTTTCATGAATTTGGTCTTAAACTGCAGCTTAATGTCTGTATATTGTTGGTAGAGAAAAGTATATTTGTACGTCTAATGGTTTTTCTTTATTTCAGATGTGACTGAAAGATGGCAGCACCTGAAGCAACATTTACAGTGAAAGACCATAGAGTGGTGATAAAGTTTTTATTCCTGCAGAGAAAGTCCGGCAAGGAGATACATGACACGTTGGTACAGACTTTGGGGGACCATGCCCCTGCATATGCCACTGTTAAGAACTGGGTAGCTAAATTTAAAACCGGCCATTTCAGCACAGATGATGAGCCACACACAGGAAGGCCAGCATGTGTGGTTGTTCCGGAAGTAATCGATGCTGTGCATGATCTAATTCTTCAAGATCGGCGAATTTCCACTAAAATCATTGCTGAGTCTCTAAACATCTCCCGTGAAAGAGTTGGTGTTATTATCCACGACCATCTAGGTAAGAGTAAGGTTTCAGCAAAGTGGATCCCGAAACTTTTGAACGCTGATCAGCACCGTGACAGGGTGAGGACATCCAAAGTGATTCTGGATTATTTTCAAAAGGATGCGTCCACATTTTTGTCTCGATTGGATGATCCTGAAACAAAAGAACAGTCAAAGGCATGGACCCACTCTGAGTCACCACGCCCAAAGAAGGCCCGTGTGCAAAAGACGGCAGCCAAGGTGATGGCCAGTGTTTTTTGGGACAAAGACGGTGTACTGCTAATTGACTTTTTGGAAAAGGGTGCAACTAATACAGGGGCATATTATTCATCTCTTCTTGATAATTTGAAGCAGACAATTAAGTCCAAACGACGCGGAAAATCGACAAATGGAATTCTGTATTTGCACGACAATGCCTCTCCACACACTGCAGGCATTACCCAGCAAAAATTAAAGGATTTGAAGTTCACAGTTTTGGAACAACCTGCTTATTCACCAGATCTGGCCCCCTCTGACTACTTCCTATTTCCAAATCTCAAGAAATTTCTGAAGGGGGTCAGATTTGGGTTACTTTCTGAGGCACAGGATGCTGTACGTACGTGGTTTGCGGACCAACCAAAATAATTTTTTTTGGGGGGTTACAACGAGAAAAGACTTGGGAAGTGTGTTCACCTCAGAAGGGATTATGTTGAATAAAAAAAATGATTCCCATCTCTGTCTCATTTGTTTCTTGCAAAGGCTAAGAAATTACCAGCACCCCCTCGTAGCAGTGTACATATGCACCAGATCAACAGATGGCCCCAGTGGATTTTAAATCTTTGGAACAATTTAAATATTAAAAAAATCCATGAGTATTGAATGCTTAGAGCGGCAGAAATGATAATTCGTGGAGGGAAAAGTGAATGTAGGGTTATACCTAAATAATTTCTACTAGACCAGGGCAGCCAATCGTCCAGCTAGAAAGACAACGTTGGAAGCTCTTAGAGCGGCTGAAATGAAAATCGTCAGTCTTTTGTTTCGGCCAATGCAAGTCGTGCCAATAGAAGGTGGAACACATGCGATGTCTGATGAGGCAGCTGTAATTTGAGCCCCGAACCTTTCCACACTTGTATCACTATTGTCGTGTTACAAGCGAGGTAGGAAAGCGATTTACTGCGCCAATATAGTACTTTAAATCCTATTAATACATTCTAAAGCATCTGAAGATTCTGAAGTGAACTCTTGTTGCATATTTGTTCAGTACCAGTGGCGTCGATTAGGGTGGGGCAGTTGCCCCCCACTTTTTCCCACTTTTGCTCCCGCACTGTGCTACATCATATATATCAAGGGAAAGTAAACTGTTCTCGCCCCCCCCCCCAATTTTGGCATCTTGCCCCCAGTTTTGGAACCCAATCGCCGCCACTGGCTGTCAAATATGTCAACGAACATACAGGGTGGCTCAATAAGTCACTTAACACCCCCAGAACAAGGCCACTGCAGCGCGCAACATGGAAATGGTGATGACCAATCGTTATCAGGCCAAGGGGGAACCACATTGACGCCACCCACACGGTCGGCGGCCATCTTGATGTCCGCCATCTTGAATTCAACTTCAGAATTTTAAATGGGAAGGGGGTCGTGCGACATATCAAAATGGGCTAGAATTTCACGAGAAATGCAATGGTGAAGGTTTTTTCGACGTATCTTTAACCATTAAAAAGT
The DNA here is from genome assembly GCF_977018435.1 of Lepisma saccharinum. NCBI lineage: Eukaryota > Metazoa > Arthropoda > Insecta > Zygentoma > Lepismatidae > Lepisma > Lepisma saccharinum. The sequence goes on along the minus strand of NC_139233.1, from coordinate 45,347,962 downwards.
TATGACTGAATTATGTACCAATTTGCTCCTTTTCGAGGTGTTAGAAAAATGCCTTAAAATTTGTTTAGCGCATCGGTAATGCATCGAGATCAAAGTGATGTCTAGGGAGAGAGGTTTTCCTGCCATTGCACACGATTTTAATCAGATACATCCACGAAGAACTGCACATTATGAATGGTTGTCGCGAACAATTACAATGTGATGCTTCCATTAAATGAAAAGTCTTTCACAGTGACAAGGCTAATGTTTATGTTCATAAGGAAGTTCATAAACAGAATATTCGATGACTTTTATCTGATAACCCATTTTCGACAGATCAAAGCTGAATGGTTAGTGTTGGTAAGTTAATGGTGTGGCGTGCTGTGTGGAACACGATTGGTTAAGTCAATTTTCCATCAACGGAACCTTAAATGCTTAGGGCTACTTGGATTTGTTAAATAAACAGTTTTTTTCATCCTTGCTTATGGAAGAAGGTACTTTTTACAGAGTTTTTTCAATAGGGAAGAACACCAGAACACTTATGGGAACGTTATGAACCAGTTTTTGTCCAAAGTTAGTTATCAGATGACAAGGGTCGCATATTCTGTTTATGAACTTCCTTCTGAACATAAACATTAGCCTTGTCACTGTGAAGGACTTTTAATTCAATGGAAGCGTCACACTGTAAATTGTTCGCGACAACCATTCATAATGCACAGCTCTTCATGGATGTATCCGATTAAAATAATGTGCAATGGCATGCGAACGTCTCTCCATAGACGTCACTTTGATCTCGATGCATTACCGAAGCGCTAAACAAATTTTAAGGCATTTTTCTAACACCTCGAAAAGGAGCAAATTGGTACAAGAATTCAGTCATAACTTTTTACTGGTTAAAGATACGTCGAAAAAACCTTCACCATTGCATTTCTCGTGAAATTCTAGCCCATTTTGATATGTCGCACGACCCCCTTCCTATTTAAAATTCTGAAGTTGAATTCAAGATGGCGGACATCAAGATGGCCGCCGACCATGTGGGTGGCGTCAATGTGGTTCCCCCTTGGCCAGATAACGATTGGTCATCGCCAATTTCAAATTCCATGCCGCAGTGGCCTTGTACTGAGGGTGTTAAGTGACTTATTGAGCCACCCTGTAGATACCGAACCTAAATTCCAGATTTTCTTCTTTAACCATTTTAATTTTACCATCTTTAAGATGAAAAAATATATAATTCCTTCACCCTTTCAAAACCGTTTAAGTACTCTCTTCTTTGATCACAAGCATAATGGTTGTGTGAAAGAAAAGGCTTTGTACGGCCTTAAAAACAAGAAGTTAATAAATAAATACATCATATACAAATTCAATTTTTTAATGTAAACAATCAAATTTTTGTAGAGGGCATGGATTTAGGTAACAATTCTTTCCCTTTCATATTCTAACTTGGAGATAACGTACACATCTCTTCAAACACAAGTAACACGGCCTTGTTATTGGATAATTTTAATACAAAAAAGTTTCATAATAATTTTGCAACGAAATGGGTGTAGAGAATGCTTTTATCCGTGGACCATAAGAACACTGCAATATTCAACAATAATTACGCATTGTTGAAAAACTACAGCTGTAGCTGTGCAACTACAAAAATAATCTCTTTTTTTATGTAATGTACATGATAAGTACATGGCAAGATAAGTATTAGGCTTAAAGTATTGATGATAGTAGCGTAATACATACTTTAACGATTACTTGGTAAAGCAATATTCATGGTAAGCTATCATGAGGGCATATTAATAGTAATGTACACTTTCATGACCTGCATGATTTCATGTTGTTGGGGTTTTATCATCTGTACTTATCGTTTGGTTATTTCTTTGTTTCTGCCGGTTCCTTGGCAGAGTGGTTAGCACATCGCGCTATGACGCCAGGGGTCCCGGGTTCGAATCCTGGCCTGGCATGGATGTTTGTTAGTGTCCATTCATCAATTTCATCATATCATCACTCATCCTCATCTTCGCAAATTAGCCAAAAGTGGCACAAGAAGCGAAGTAAAATAAAGCAATTCAATCAATCAATCATTTCTTTGTTTCTGTTTATTCTGAAGCATTTGAAAAATATCAGTATGCGTTTGCCTCCCCGATGTAGTAGTGGAAACGTCCTCGGTTTGTGATCAAGGGGTCCGGGTTCGATACAGGTGAAGGCACATAGTGCTGATCCCACTTTCAATGTAGGTTTAGAAGATTTCAACAATATGAAAGGCGAAGACAACTTGTTAAATACGTAGGTATATTTTCTTCTTTATTATTTCAACGTGAGGCGTGGCTATAAACACAACCCCGACAAAAATACAGATAAAAAAATCAAGGTGTGAAGATATTATTAAAACATTAGCATTTAAGGATGTGCTGTAAAGTACAATAACCACTACCGAAACTTAGGAGTTTATAATAACATATTCCATTTAACTGACATAACGAGAAATATTTAGGATTTCGTTTTATCTGCCTTATGTCTTTCTAATTGTCTTCTCAAAATTTATATTTCCTCCCTTTTGTATGCACGTATAATTGATTTCAAATTGTAAAATCTAAAATTATAATTGGTGGCCGCGGTGGCTCAGTCGGTAACGCGTCTGACAACCATGCTCAAGGTTCCGGGTTCGATCCCCGGCCGGTTCAAATCCGGGAACTTTTCTAACGATGGAAGCGGCCCCGGCGCCTACCCAGCGTCGAATAACAATGGGTACCTGGGGGAACCCTGGGGGGTAAAGGCGGTCAGGGGCGTGATGCTGATCACATCATCCCCACTCACGACCGGATCAAGAAAGTGTGGGGCGTTACCCCCACACCCCCTATACGCCTTCATGGCGTGGTGCTATGCACAGGAGAGCACTTTACCTTTTACCCTCATCTATTGTAGCAATAAAGTATTATTTCTTTCATTTATATGTAAGGCGTAAAGAAATTGCATCAAAACAAGATGGATAGATAAAGGTGAACCAATGAAGGATATTAAATATTTACTGGCTGATAAGAAACGTTTCTATCTGAAGTTTGGTACACGCAGTCACACAGTTAATCTTTCGAAAATTGTGTAGAACAACCTCACGATATTCTTATAGTTACAAACTTAATGGTAACACAAAATGCACCTTACAGATCTTATAGTTCTAAGGCAAAGTTTGTCTAAGTTCACTTCATGCTCACATGGGCGTTCTGGACCCACAGGCTAAGTAAGCTCCCTACTGGGGATCGAACAAGGAACATATTGATTGAAGGCCGCGTGGCTTCTGTTTACAAGAAAATTTCTCCACATTACAAAAATGAGTTTTTGCAAAAATATACACTGATGTGGCAGTTATTATTAAACGGTGTGAAGTACAGTTACCGGCAATAAAATTGTTACATTTAGATTCTGAAATACTCGCTTCCCTGCAAAGTGTTGCGTGTGTTGCCTAAGTCTACGGCGGTGGTAAGAGTTGTCGAAAATTTGCTAACATCCACTCATTGCCGTGGAGTTGCCTTGCAGGATTTAGGTGTTCATTTTTATGTGGGTGACTCTGCATAAAAAATGATAAAATATTATTATTAATATTATTAAACAGAATGGTCCTTCATTTTGAACCTGCAAAGTAATTTGTTAGGTTAAGTTACATATGTGGTGCTTGGATTTGTAGTTTTTTGTAATCGCAGGTTCAAAATTCAGAATATACCATGATCCGTTCCATTTTGTTAACGGGTGCAATCTACATAGTTGCCAGGTCTAGCGTACAGTGGCGCCAATTAGCCATTGCGGCGTTCCTGGCAGTTTGTTCTCCGGCGCGAGGCTGTAAGGTACAAATGGCCTTGCGTCCCTCTTCCAACTGAAATAAAGAGGCCCTCACAGATGGTAGAGACGTTGACGTTCGTTGTGAGGCTTTGAACTAGCATCTACCTGTACCAATACAAAAACAAAATCTCATCAGTTGGAGATTTAGGACCGAGGGCCAGATCTGTAGTCGAGGTGATACGCCGAATTTATTTGTTTGTGTTAATTATTAATATATATTATATGCACACCACTATAAATGGGCATTTGCCTGCAGTGTGAAGATTTATAAATAAATAAATACTTATTAGTAGGGCTCGGAAGTTGATGCCTAACTAATCTCAAACAATGACCTAGAGAATGACCTTAAAATTATAAAAATCATAAATTTCAACAGAGTAGTTGAAGCAGTCAACCTTCACCTGATTGGTGTTTTAAACTACTGAAGCAATGGGGAAAAAATGTTTAAGTGATAATCGAGTTTTCTTTATTTTCACTTCAAGGTACAGTAATGTACAGTAGTTGGTCAGCATCTGAAAATACAGTTGTGTAACGCGTACATCAGATTATAATTGTTTTAATATTATGACTAGAGCGACAATTTAAAGCGCTTTAGTGGCCAACAAAGGAACCTTAAAGTAGGCTTCACAAAGTATTTTAAGCGTTGCAGGAAAAATAAATGCACCACAATTGATAATTTCATCCCCTGCCAAACATTTCAGTTAAAAATATCTTGTGCATTTCCATTGATCGTCTTTTCGACTAGTGGAGAGCATGCTAGAAGGACCATGTCAGGAATACATAAATTATGCTAGGAAATGCATTTAAAATTCACGACGCAACAGAGGAGAAGAAAAATAGACCTCAAAAATGAAGACAAATGCATTAAAACGACAGAAAACCGAAAAATGACCGGAAAGCCGAAAAATGAAAAAAAATTGCAAAATGATTGTTTGATTTATTTATTTATTTTGGCTAATTTACGAAGATTGGGATGAGTGATGATATGATGAAATTGATGAATGGACACTGGTAGATATCCATACCCAGGCCAGGACTCGAATCCGGGACCCTGGCGTCGTAGCGAAAAATGCAAAATGAAAACGATGTTTTCTGGTTCTAACGTAGCTAGAGAAACGGACTGACATTAAGTTTAGCAATGTTTTCAAGGCTCAGAAAAAATATGATTTATGAACTTCCAAGCCCCACTCATTAGCGTATATCTTCTAGGGAGGGACGTACCCTTCCTAAAAGGAAATACTAAATACGCAACTGTAAGTAATAACGTAGTTATATCCCAAGAAACAAAAATTGTTCGAACAACATAATATGATACAATCCTTCAATCATAACGTTTTCCAGTCAGTCAAAGAGTAAGGTGAAGTTTAGCACAATTATGCTAATCGAAACTAGAAATCGAATCTGGGTTGTCTTGAATACATAAAAATCATGTTAATACTGCACCACTTTGAAGGCCTGCAGAGAATAAAGCATGGAGAGAGATTTAAATAAATTGACACCAGTTGGTTTGATAATAGGGGGGCGTGGGGAACAGTTCCCCCTCCCCACGTTTATCACTTTTGCCCCCGCACTATACTAAATACACCATATACTTGGCACCGTGCCCCCTAGTTTTGGAACCCAATCGCCGCCACTGTTCAGTACAATTGAAGTATCGCCGTCGAAGTTTACACGTGGTCTTGTGAGGTTTTGCCTATTTGGCCAATTTATTTCTGCTGAACCGAGTTCCAACTTTCTACGCCCGGAAACGGTCTTCGGTTGCCGCCCACGAGAAGATCCCCAAACGAGGGGCGACGGAGTGCGGGGGGTATAAGGAAGGACCTGTCCATTTGCAGATTTTAGGGGTAACAGAATGTCTTCCGCTCCGGTCTAGTGTTCTTTTGGAAGTTTCACCGCAATACGTTGCTTCGATCGCGGGCTCCGAAGTGCTCCCAGTAGGAACTTTAATTGGGTCCAACCGGTATATTCCGGTTCGTTTTAATATACGAAAGAAATTATATGGACCACTTTAAAGTTACTTGTGAGAGATTTTATTATTTTAATGTTTCGAAACAATTATATAGATACATATATTATTTAAATTCACTTGACGCTAAGATAAGATAAACCGGACTGGACCTATAGTTCTAAAGTGGAATTCGAACCAATATGCCTCCACACTGATAGGTACCAGGGAACCCTTCACAATCATTATTGTTAATAATAATTACATGCATCTGTTTACATCCAAATCCAGAAATAGATTTTCCAACGATTTTCACCACATTTCTCCACGGCCTTGTTGCACTACAGTTAACCTTGAGTTAAGTGCAAACCTGCTGTTAACATTTAACGACTATCCAGCTCAGAGAAGCCAGTAATTTTGCAACCAGCAGCAATTACCGCTCAAGACCGGCGAAGGATGTGCCAGGAGGTAATATCTACACCGAGCCATCTCCAAAATAAACGCAGCACTTGTTTATTTACATGTGGATATGTGTCTGCGGGTACCTCCAAAACTTCCCCTGTACTGGCCTGCAGGCAAATCTTACTGTGGTTGCAGTTGTGGAAGGGATAATTCTTTGGTGGATTCCAATTGTAATTCATCCGTGCGTGTTTGTGGTTTTTTTCGACGATGAAAAAAGTGCGAGGGACAATTGAAATGTAGAGATGGTAGGGTGGGATGCAAATTGTCCATGGCTGTGCTAAGTCGTTTCCATTCATACGTAAGACTCAAAAAATGAAAGAAAACATCAAGGTCTCTTTCTTCCCAAGTATTGTCTCGAACAGTCGTAAGCGTTCGTCTCGTTCTCGTCTCGAGTAGTCGCAAGAATCCGTCTCGGTCTCGTCTGCATAGTCGCAATCACCCGTCTGGATCTCGGTCTTGGCTCGAATAGTCGCTAACGTCGTCGCCTTGTAACCAAAGAGTTACGTGTTCGATACCCGGTGGAGGCACATATAGTGGCTCAGATCACACTTTAAACTGTAGGTCCAGTCCCGTTTAGCCTTCCTGTTAGGGTGACCAATTTTCGGTCATGAATTTAAGGGAGATTTAATCGCGACAAATTTTTCGCATTTTTATCACTCCAGCAAATGTTTATGGAAGGCATAATATTAAACAAAAATATACATACTACATAATATTCAGATCACAATAGAGAATAACAATTTTCAAATTTGCATGTTTTAGTCCTAAGCCATACGTATTTGTCCACTGCTACTGCAGAACTAAGCATCAACCAACTACTGCAAGATGTGACGTCACTTCCGCCCGCCAAAGATTAAGTGTCTAAGATTTTGCACTTGACTTGAAGTTTTGTATGGTTCATCGAACTAGGAATGAGTTGAAATTTCGCAATCTAAGCTGTTAATGAAAAATACGGTAGCCGGGAGGAAAATAAAGAAAAGCTCTAATACGGGAGAACCCGTGAAAGACGGGAGAGTTAGTCACCTAACTATCTGTCCATAAAGTCGACTTTAAAAATAAACTTGAATAGTCGAAACGACCCACCCCATTCTCGGTCTCGTCTCGAGTAATCGCGAGCGCACGTCTCGTTCTCGGCTCAGTTATTCCTTTCGCACTTATTCAAGTGTTCAGGTTTCCTTAATTCTCATTCCATTCCACGTTTTGCCTTCAATTGGTTATTTCTTTTTAGATTTTCCGTAACACACTGCTGCGACGACATGGGGTGACAAAACAGGGGAAGCTGTATCCCTCCATGTAATTCATTGCCTTTGAGATCCTCTTTCTCTTTCTTAACGCCTTTCAACCCTTCCACATTACCCTGCTCATGTCTTCTCGCATTTCTCTACTCATTTATCCCGCGTCAGCTGCTGCGTCACGCGTACCTATCGCCAGATGTCTCCGCAATCGCAGAAGTGAGGTTGCACGGCATATCACGTTACTCTTCCTTACCAGGAAACTAAAGGGAAGAGCATTTGCTGCGTTCCTTCGAAGAATGACTACACCCTGCTTCTGTTCGTGGAGCATGGAAGGAATGCGTGTAGTAATCATGTTACTGTCCATTAATGTCGACGTTATGTAACTCATAAGTCTTCTAAAAACTATTTTTTTTCAATTCGTACAAGTCTAGTGTTGTAAAGCATTTCGATGAAATTTATTGAGTTCTGTGCTGTTCTTCAATCAGCAATGACCAGGCCTCACAAGTCAGGTAATTTTGATTACACTGACTTCGTTCTTGCTCTGGACGGAGAGTAGGTGGATACGAAGACTCGAACCAGACGGGAAGTTTCGGACGCTAAGTCTCGTCTCGTTCTCCGCACTTCTCGGCAAGTCTCGTTCTTGTGTCGTTTTAAAAGGCCGTCTCGGCGAGATCGAGACTTGTCTCGGTACAGTCCTAGAAATTAATCGAACTCGGAGCGATTCTTCGATCAAATAATCAGTGAAAATAATTACTCAGAGATTCTTCTCATCAAATTATTAGCGATTCTTCGATCTATTAGTGAAAATAATCGAACTAAACGTTCGATCAATTGATTAGTGAAAATAATCGAACTAAACGTTCGATCAATTGATTAGTGAAAATAATCAAACTAAAAGTTCGATCAATTGATTAGTGAAAATAATCAAACTCTGGGCAATTCTTCGATCAAATGATCAGTGAAAGTAATCGAAGAGCGATTCTTCGATTAATTAAGAATTTTGACCCTATTAGGTAAGGAGCAGGTTTCTAGGATTTCCAAGAAATATGACTTAATGAAGTTTGAACAGTTCAAGCTTGCAGACAATTCCGTTCATGCTAAACCACAGCAGCGCAAAACATTCTGGGTGGTACAGAATGTTTGGGCATACCCCTCCCCCTTTCATATGGAGATATGAGGTTCGAATTTATGTTATGTCTAGTTAATGAAGACCATTAAATCCCATCCAAACTCGCAAAAGGAACTGCAGGGAACGTCTTCATCATGCAGGGAGTCCAACCCGGACCACCCAAATCACCAAACGATGTACCCTTTTTGTTCTTCGAACATGGCGGCGTTTTTAAGAATTACGACAAGCCAGGCGTCTTAAGTCAGTCGGTAAGACCTCCCCCTCCTCATTTCTGTAGCACTACAATCTCTTTTTTGTTCGTTTTCTTTTCTTTTCGTTCAATCCTGTCAGCGTCGAACTTGCATGTCCCATTTTTATCTCTTTATTTTTCTCTTCTTCTAATGGCAGGTCTAGTTGTTTTGGACGTTCAAGAACGAACAACCATGTTACGTGGGGTACATGTACAGAAAACCAACCCCTTTCTCGCATTAAAATTACACAAAGACGTTCTCAAGTTACACACAGAAAAAAAATTGATATGTTTTCCCTGACGCGAGGTTTATTTATGTTGTCGTAATTCGAGCAATTAACATATAAATTGGATTGAGATTTACTTAATTATCAGCGATGAAGAAGGTCTCCTTCGAGCGTTTCTATAAATCATTAAGAGTAATGAGATGTTATTATTTGTTATTCTCTTCAAACAGAACTTGTTTGCGCCCGTTCACCAATAGAAGCAAATCTTCTAATTGCAAATAACACAAAATGTAGTCTAAATAGAAGAGTCGTGCTGTATTGTGTTGCTTTACACAAATTCTTTCTTTATTGGATTTAGCTGTTATACCAGCTCTGCACCAAGTGTCCTACATAATGTCACATTGCTACATTAAATTACAATTTCTTAAATATATACAACTGTCATATGTCCCTACCCCAATTTCATGGAAAAATCCTAAAAATTATAAATGGGGCATTCCATGTGAAAGTATCCCTGAACCTCATTTCTTAAAATCAAATGCAATGCTGTAACTTGAGCCTACTTATGAGTAGACCTCCGATTTTTAGGTTCTAAAAAGTGTGCTTTTTAGGTTCCTAAAATAGGTTCTAAAAATCCTAAAAATAGGTTCTAAAAATCCTAAAATAAGTCCTAATAATCTTAAGTTAGGCTCGAAAAATCCTGAAGTAGGTTCAAAAAACTTAAAATAGTTCAAACTTATGAAAAATGCTGAAAGGTATAGTCACCGGCAATGAAAATTGGACACCTATATCCTGAAATACGCACTATCTTGCATAACGTTATGTGCGTTGCCTAACCCTACGGCGATGACAGAACTTACCATTGGAAATTTGCTATTAAAATCCACTCTTAGCCGTTTAGTTAGGCAACAATCTTTTTCCATGTTATCCACAGTCAAACTCAGCAATTTTGTCTGCGAGGATCATCTTATATGCTGAATGTTTCAACAAAAACACATTGTTGCAAACTTCAATGCTGAAATGTTAGTTTCCAAGGCGTGAAGCCACCATGCACCGAAGTGACGCGAAAGTGATCAAGACACGGATCAGAACACTCTGGATTGTACAGGTAACAGTGGCACCAGACATTTGAGCGTTGAAAAATCACCATGGACTTGGAGGAAGGGAAATCGACAGAGAGTACGTTTCAAACACGTTTGTCATTGACATTTTTCGTGACCAAACAAAGCAAATGCCTCTGTGCGACATAAAATCCTGTAAAACCTTAAAAAATATATGAAAACCTAAAAGAAAAGGCTTGATTTAGGCGCATAAACGTAAAATAGGTTCTAAATACCAAAATAGGTTTTTAGGCACTATAAAACCATCAGTTGTTGCGTTTTTTTTAACGAAACGCTGACATGACTTATTATTTCTTACATACCTGTAAAGGTTACAAACCTAAACTTCCAGGTCTAATTATGAGTAAACAATCTAAAATTGTCACTTGCATAAAAAATCAACTAGCTATTATATAATATATAAATATACATAATTAAGTAAGAAGGTAGAAGATATTTTACATATTGTTAATTTATTTTAACTCTTTGATTTGCCTGTATTTTGCATTGTGCCCCACCCGTGACACCAAAAAAAAACAATTGATTTCTCCTTTAACTGTTATATTTCCCCTTCAACTCCAGTAGAATATTTAGAGGTCAATGATCTTCTCTAACTTAATTATTATATTTTTCATCATTTGGAAATTCATAGAAATTAAAATAAATTTTATGAGTTTTATCTTCTTCTATATATATAAAAATGGATGTATATGTATGGGTGGGTATGTGTGTGGGTTTGTATATTTGTTTGTTCCGGCATAACTCTCGAACGCCTGGAGCAATGTCAACCAAACTTGGTACACGTATCACTTGCAATCTGGAAATAATATTTTGGGGTAAGACACCTCTGGAATCCATAGGGGTGGGGTGGGAAGGGGTGACATGTAAAAATAATCGAGAACCACCGATATTAAATTCCGCACAAACAGACATCCGTGACTCTATGCAATCCGCACAACGATAGTGTTTCTCGGGTTGTCTACCATTCAGGCTGTGTTGCGAATGGAATCCATAGTTTTCGTGACACTCCCAATGCGGTTCAACTCCAAGTTCATCACCTATCGGCATGGGGGGTGAGAGAGGGGTGAAAAATAAAATGCCACAAATGACCTATATTAGTGTCGAATCCATAGTTTTCGGAGTAGCTAAGCTAATTGGTGACGTTCACATTTAAAATTAGTTATATTTTATACTATAGTTAGAACTCAAATTTCCTGTCTAATTCGAGATTGGGATAAATAAATACCCGGGAAACGCCGGGTAATCAACTAGTATTTTGATAATAAAGAGGCAGGTCCCACCGTGACACAAAATTGTTCACTTATAGCTACAAATCTGGGAAAGTATTTTAAGGGTAGTTATGTTTAATCAACTGTGTTAAGTTTCATGTTTAATTGAACAGAAGCTGTAAGAAAAATGTTGCTTAACTGTCATTAGAATAATTACTTTAATATTAAAGAAATGTAATCCGTGTGTCCTACCCGTGACGATGGAATCCCCCAAATACAGTTGTCTCATCTGGTACCGATATTAAAGAGTTTTTTTTTAATGAAAGGTTTTATTTTGTTTGGTATAAAGAGGACATTGAAAATAACGTGATGAGCATCCACCTGATCTGGTTTGCATTTGCACATTGGTAAATTTACTAAATTTTTTTTTTTATAAATGGTGATTTAATTTTATGTGACCTGATCTCAATCTTAATATTAAAATTAAAACGTTTCTAGGTATATTGAATGTATAAAACCGTGATGTCCTATGTAAATTTAGTTCATAGGTATGAATGACCCATATGTGTTAATTTTTAACCCATGCCTCCCAACCAGCCTGAATTTTATTTTTTACACTTTGTAACAATATATGTTAGCAATATATTCGTTCTATGATCCATTATTCTTGCTTCTTTAGCATTTTTATCTGCCAGTTCATTATAATGAAATCCTGAATGTGCTGGTATATATGCGAATTGAATTGTCTTTCACCAGAGCTGTAAGATACATCTTGTCGGAGCGTTGGTCTCCACAGACTACTCGTCTAATTGCGTTAGGAGCCTACTACAGCCTTGCAATCTGATGGCTGCCATCTTGGCTCCAACTATAATACCAATTGAACATAACTCCATGTTTGCTAATACCATTCTTTTGCTAGAGAGGGTGCTAGGGCACTTGCCTAATAAAAAAGTTAAATTTGGTGCTGCAGATAGTCGATGAAGAAGAACATAAATAACTATTATAAATAACTCTCTATAGTAGTTGTTGAGATTCAAGGTTTTTCTTATGTTCTTTTCCCTGTTTGTGTTGTGTATTTTATATTTCACAGTGGAAACTTGAGGTTAGACATATATTTGTTGGTATTAAATTATTAAACAAACTAATCCCACCCAAACGTTTACGCCAATGCATCCTATGCAGCTATAACCTTGTGATTCCATTCAACTTCTTCATTTGAACAGAGAAACACTTCGTCCAACCACTAAGGCCAAAGAAAAGTTTTGTCAAAGTTTGTTTCAAGTCCATTTTGCACACAAAATTTAAAATATGAACACAAAATTTAGCTATTTTATAATGCCACCAACACAATAAACATATATACTGTTAATTATGCACTTTTCGTGCATCAAAATTTACAGATAAAGTACATCAAAGGGTACTTTCATCAGCTGCATCTCCCTGGCGATGCACTTAAATGCATAAATTGAGAAGAGCAGACACTATCATTTGAAATAAATCATGCTCAACTAGGATGATCAGGATTGGATCTCCAGTTTAAAGTCCGATCCGAACCGCTATGTACTGTGGCTCCACCGGAAATAGAACTCCAGTATCCGGTAAATCATATAGATCCAAATGGAATAGTAATATACGCGGAAAAACAAAATGTATTATTTACTGAATTTCTTAGGGTATGACAGTCTAATACTTAGTGGGAAAATAGTAAGCCATCCCGTCCTTGCATCCACGTGCTGTCCGCGACGTAGTTACGTCACCCAATCATTCCGAACCCAGAGCACAGCTCCAGTGGATGCTGTTCTCACGACATTTTCCACGCATCGCTTGGAATGGAATGACGCGACAGAATTTCTCCGCCGTTCCTTGGAGGGCGTGCTGTTAGAAGAAAACGACATGCGACGCATTGTCTTTGTCGTTGATCGTGTCCTGAGAGACATTTTCTGCGTCTGGATGTTGTTACTTGTGAAGCCGGTTGTTGTAGACGTCAATCATCCACGTGGTCTCTACCACGCCTGTCGTTTTGGGATATTCCTCACATTCTTCCATACGCAACGCAAGACAAAAGGTGGAAGGCGAGAAATATTTGGATACTTGTAGTATATTGTGCATAACGCAACTGTTAAATGCTTCCCACGCTTTTATGAGATTCCACTAATCCAAACATATTCGAAGATCGAGAAGGAGCGTCCAGTTCAGTCATAAAAATACGTGGAAGGAAAACTACCCCAATTTTACCCAAAAAGAGAGAAAGACCCTTGTCACCCCAACTTGCTCCAAAAAGGACAACGGACATTTCATTGATCCAACCTTATTATATACCGGGTTAGTAAAAAAGAAGGTGAAGATTTCAAAATGTTATTTCCAACAAACCAGACACGACAGGAACATAATTCGCACTTCATTGGATCGAGGAAGGTTCCAAATTTGAAGTTTGCTTTTGACAAGTCGGATGTTTGTTGAATCTACGGCGGAATTCACCTTGCACTTGCACAATTAATTCACACTTTGCAAATTTTAGCACACCAAACGACTTTTATTGTGGCGTCGTCATTTACATGCCACGAGAAAAAAAAGTCATTGTTAGTGCACGAAGAAACTAAATGTTATACAACAATACTTTGAAGCTTCATCTATCTAATGATGTGCGGATTATGTTTCTGTCGTGTATTGTTTGTTGTAAATAATATTTTTAAATCTGCTCCTTCTTTTTGACTAACCCTGTATATATATATATTTTTAAAAAGAACTCTAAATACATGGTAACTTATTCCAAAAAGAACACCAGATACTCTGTTAACCTACATTTCCGCGAAAAGAGAGACAAGACTTGTTGCTGTTAGTTTTGTATCAGCAACTAGTACCAATATATTATTTGTTTTATGAAAGAAAAATACAGAAATCTACTTACGAATTGGTATATATTACACTATATCCCATAATACATAATTAGAACAGTAACAGCGATAATGAAATGTCTTTCTTCCTATCAAAGATTTTTATCATTAATACAACTTAATTGTGAATATTATAAAAAGATGACAGTCACAGACTCCATCATACATTGGAACCAGGCAGTGAAAGAAACCAAGTTTGACATGAAAGATGTAAACGTACTTAGGATGAAAAAAGTTTCAATCCGAAAATACCAAAAGCGAGGAATAATGATTATCTCTATAGGTTTTAGAATTGCGATGCAATTGAACAGCTCAACTTACATTTAATTTTATTGTAATTATTGTATTGTGGTTATGTTACATCTCTCTACTGTCTGTGAAGGTCATCAGGACGAAGATGATGAACTGATGAAATACACGAGGTAAGAGGCAGAAGGAAAGCTCTATGCCTGATTTAGAATTCGAAACCTGAACTTCTAACTTTGCAGTGTATTACCATTTTCGTTACTGCAGGATTTCACTTCTACTAGTGTTGCCCACGGGACGAGACGGGACAGGCTTTTTAAAATTCGAGACGAGACGAGATTGACCATGTGTCATGAGACAAACTAATATTTTCGAGACGAGACAGCATTTCCACGAGACTTCCACGAGACGAGACAGGCCAAAGTCTCGTCTCGTGGGCAACACTAACTTCTACAGACATGCCAAACGGATATTTACCTGATTATTTACAAAACCTATATTTTGTTTATAATAATTGCAAAGTCAAATCCATGAATTTGCCTTGTGAACTTAATTCTGCGTGCTTACAGTTATAATCAGGAAAGAAATTCCGTTTTTCGAGGGCTCGCAGAGTCTAAGCGAAGCGTCAAAGGAAAAGTTACCAAGAAAAGTTGTTTAGCCTGAAAGTGTGTTGAGTAACTCGATTTGTATGTTGTTTACACTATATAGACGAGAACGAGACGGATGGATATTGAAGCGATACCGAGCACACGAGACAGGCATTTACAATTCGGTGTCTTGTCTCATTCGTCACTCCCTACTAAAAACTGTACCAGGCGCATTCAAATGTGCATATTTTCGGCGGTAAGCAAACAATACCAGTGGCAGAGGAGAAGGAACATTTTGATGACACGACTAAAAATAAAAGTTATTGATTACCCTTCATGAAGCTTACAGCAAATTACGCACTTAATGCGTAAGCGCAGTCGTAATTTGTTTATTCTTATCGCAAGACGAAAAAACTGTCATCCCACAGACAAGGTAGCCATTCTTACCTGCGAAACAGTTCGCATGGCTAGCAAATATAATCCTCCTCTTTCCATGGCAAACAATTCAACCCATAGTGATGTCACGTCTAATTGCACGAGAGATAAATCAACTACCCAGAAGGGAAAAAAGCACTGTTAAAAAATGACTTTACCTTGGCCACATCGCAAGAAAGGTACCAAAAGCTGCATGCAGCCTCCCCGAAGGTCATCCAGTTCGGCCGAAGACATAAATAACAGGAGTCGCATTTCCGCTCCAGAGAGACGCATCTAACGATCTACAATGCCTAGGGCTTCATGAAAGGCTACTTGAATTTGCTTTGGAAGGAAGCATCATGGAGGCTATTATTGTCATACAGTATGTAATTGAAAAATTTCCACAGAAAGGAAATTTTCACTTACTTCTCTTGAAACATGGGAATGTGCACAAACAGAGAACCGAAAATGTGTAAATTGACACAAATTGGTTGATTATAGTAGTAGAATATAGTGCATAAAGTGCTAACGATGCACTTTTGGTGTATCAAAATGCACACAGAAATGCATTGAGGGGCACTTTTATCAGCGCCTCTTCTGTCTGATGCAAGCTACAGCTTGCTTCAGATTGCTTCATTACAACAAAAATACAAGTTTATAGCGCCTCAGATGGCTTAGTGGTAACGTCCTCTCTTTATAATCAAGGGATCCCCCGGTGTAGTCATAGAATGGTTCGGATCCCACTTTAACCTGCAGATCCAGACCCAGTTAGCCAATCGCCGACCCCCGTGGCGTAGTGGTTGGCACATCGAACTAGGACGCCAGTGATCCCGGGTTCGAATCCTGATCTGGGCATGGATGTTTGTGAGTGTCTATTCATTAATTTCATCATGTCATCACTCATTCCCATCTTGGCAAATTAGCCAAAAAAAAAGTGGCACAAAAAGCGAAGTAAAATAAAGGATTAATCAACCAACAAACAACAAGCTCAAAACAACGTCATTGAATACATTTTGCTTTGTCCTGTTTGAGGTATAGATATATTAATCATAAAAAATATAACTTATTGCTTGAAATAAGCTTGATCTTACTACGATTTCTCATTAATGTGTCAAGAAAAAAGAATATTTCCCACAATTTATTGCAGCATTCAATAGCAGCGTATAAATAGGTGAATAAAACTTGCACTATTCACTGTAAACTTTTCCTTTTTTTCATAATATAAATTCCTTATTTCGTGCTGCCATCTGTTAACAAAAAGGACAAAATTTTGATCAGTGAAATTGAAATCCTTGATCACTTGGAATGATGTCTCCCAAGCACATTATAAGATGAGTGTTTGAAACGTATATTCACTCCTTAGTTTTCTACTACTTTTTATTACTGAAGAATTTGTGTTCTCTGATTGACTTCAATTTGCTGAAACAAGATGTGTCGGGCCACTTAACAGGGAGGCTGGTGCGGGGCACATTCAGCTACTCTTACGGCGGGTGTTGTACATGCTGGCAAGGGAAGTGGGGAGCGGGGAAGCAGCCAATCCAGCACGATAAGAAACGCAGCAGCCTGTACGAGGTTCACGTAGTACGTCTTTCCGCCACATCGTAACTTTCGGCGCCACCGCTGTTGTCTGGTTGGTCTGTGGCGCATTCCCCGCTCCCCTTGCCAGCATGTAGAGCGCCCGCCGTAAGAGTAGAAAAGAGCTATAACATTCGCTATTATTTTAGAACTAAGCGGAAGTGTAGATTAGAAACTGTTAGGTTAGGATCGCCAAGTTTAGAGCTCTTAATATTAGTTTTAGCGATTGCTAGTAGCTGGATGTGCACTGCACCAGACCCCCACTGGACGCCCAAGCATTTGATTGGACTGCATCATCTCAGAAAATATATATTCATCATTATCTATTTCGTTTTAATTTTTTTTTGGCGAAATTAGCTTTTGACAGGTTGGAGCAGCTTGATTTTGACAGGCTGTGGCCCCCTCTGGCCCTCCCGTGGTGCAGCCTCTGGAATTTGTGAATTACCGTGGAAGGCTATTGACCCTGTAGACCTGCGCATCGAATGTCAACGTTAGATCAAATAAGGCCACCATGTTTGAACCCGACGCACACAAACACGAAATCTGATCAGAATAATGCATTACACAGATAATCGTGACAGAAGAACGTAACCACACACAACACCAGTGCCCTGTTGCGACGGGCAAGACAATAATGGTACGAAATAATCTCAATGTGGTCTCGTACCAGCTGTTACATCTGCATGAACATCTCTGCGCGCCAGCACGCGTATGAGGCAGGATAATAAAAAAAAAAGACGTCCTAACAAACGGTGGAAAAAGACTCTGTCTGTGTTATCGCCCGCTCTATCACGACTCTCTCTCTCTTCACTTACGCCCACATGTCAAGACCATACGCACAACGTGCGTCACGCATGTCTGATCTTTGGGACGTCTTGCTCACTCCCACCTAACGTTCCTGCGCCCAGGGTCAGAAGAGTGGGTCCAGTATGGAAGCTTTCTGTAGAAATTTTCAAGCGGATGTGTTGATTACAAATCCAATCGATTAATCATGGTGATAGATTTATTTGTATTCATGTAGGTAATTGTGTAATTATCCAATAAGAAAAACAGGAACACCATCCATCTGATGCCAGTACAACCTCTAACCAAAAACATCTTCCTTGGATTAAATGTAGCACTGTATTTCTCAGTTTTGTTCATGGCAAGTGTATTTTTCAAAGTTTTCTTGCTATGGGTTCAAAGTCCGCCATCTTGAAAAGCCTTGACGGATTTGGCTCAATTACTTTGACTGATTGATTTTGTTTATTTTACTTCGCTTTTCTGCCACTTTTGGCTAACCGCGAAGATGAGAATGAGTTGACGATATGATGAAATTAACGAAGGCACACTAACAAGTAACACCCATGCCCAGGCCGGGATTCGAACCCGGGACCCCTGGCGTCGTAGATCGATGTGCTAACCACCCCGCCACGAATCAGACTAAAATGCAACTACAGATCACTTAGCTGCTATGGACGTTTCAGCCCAAAAGCTTGTTATTTCTTGGCAGTTATGGTGGTCGAAACATTGGTAACTTGAACCCCTTTGCCCCCTCAACACAATGTAGTATCCAAGTGGGACATGTGGTCCTGTGACACCGTATTTCGTGGCGATTTTTTAAAGTAGCGGACATTGAATACAATTTATAGGAATATATCTAAACTCACGAGGTTTCTTGTAGCCGAAATATTAACGCTCTCGCCTCTGGTACAAAAGGTCCTGGGTTCGGTCCCTGGTAGGAACTTCAAAACATTTTTGTGTATCCAACCAGCATAGTGAAGACAGTGAGCTAATTGAAATCAATGGTAATGGACTCTTATATCAAAAGCCCAGAAGATATCAGACAGGATTCGATATGTTCATCGCGCGTCACCCAATGTATGGACTACATTCAGGCCAACCTCGAAATAAAATCCTGGAGATGTTACTACCTCAATAAAATAGAGGTATTGGGGAATAAAAATCAAGCCTGAAAGTGTTACGTGTCCGGAGAGCTCAACATAAAATAGTTTGTACAAGTCAAACAGAGATGGCAGCACCAGATAGATAAAATGAGAAGATTTCAGTTGTGCACATAAGTGGTAGTGCACAGCTATAAGTATAAAACGAAATCAGGAAAATGGAGAATAATAATATGTAGTGTAAGAACAGGTGCGGATCCACGGAGAGGGCGATAGGGGCGATTGCCCCTCCCAACTGCCATGGTTTGGATATATTATTATGCCTAATATTATGCTGGTTCTGTTATCACCACGTTTAACAGGCTCGAGAAGTCCACTTTATGCTCATGATAGGCTAATCGGAACTGGACCTACAGTTTAAATTTGGATCAGAACGAGTCTACTAGGTACCTTAAAAGAGAATGAGATCTTATTTCTTTGTTTATTCTTTTTACTTCTCATATCTGACAGTTCGGAGGAATTATGATAACAACAAAGGCGTAGCAATGGGTGGGTGAGCGCTCGGGGCCTTGCGTCCCATAGCCTTTGACACGCACCTTCTGCCTTTAGGGCTTTATGTTAGTCTGGTTATAACCTTGTATCGGACTTCTCAAAGGCTTCTAAGGGTTAGTAGGACCAAGCCCTTGCGAGGTCTGTGGTGTAGGATTTATTTTTAATTATCACCTATGTAGGTTTGAAATTAAAGATCATTAAGACCTTTTACTCGAAGATTTATTTAAACTGCTGATGTTATACAAACACTTTTTCAAACAGACAATTCACCCGGTATAACTTGTAGGCCTAAACCTATTAGTTATACCGAAGTTTATAACCCTGGTCTTTTGATGATGCAGGAGAACACCTTATTCAGAGTTGGGTTTGTAGAATATCTGCCAAAATGGAGTACAAGTACACCAGCCAATCCGAAGATTGAAGCAAGATATTCCCCAACGTCCCCTGAACCATCAACCTTTCGGCAACCAGGAGAATGTCCCGTAGACTTACAAAAATCTAGCTCTTTTATATCATATTGTTGTTTACAATTTACCATGGTTATTACATAGTTGTTTAATATTTCCATAGTTTCATCATTTTCCCATGATTTAAGTTCAACAATTCATTACATTAACAATAACACATTTTTAAAGAAAAGATTCCAACATAGATTAATATAATACAGATTGAATAGTTTAGTGCCTGAAAAAGCATGTGTTGACAGGGGCGACACATAGCGTTCCCCCAGAAGAAAATAAAATTAAATATAAGTGAACGTTATTTAATTTTGTTTTATAACTTTTTCTCCTTTTTGTATATTTTCATTTTTCTTTCTCTTCTTCTTCTTCATGATGTGAGGCGATGTTTCATTTGGGATCGTCTTCTTGGACTTCATTCTTCATTTGCATGTAGCTTCTGGAGAAAACAGGAAATGGTTTTACATCTTGTTTAACACACTCCTTCGTAAAACTTCTTGACGTCCATTAGCCAGGTCTTCCATCCATTTAGGTCTTCTTCTAGATTCTTCTCTTTTGGAATGGGAGATGGATTTTGTAAAGGAAATACAGGTTGTTCTGCACTTATCTTGCAGATTGAAGTATTTACAAGTCCCTGTTTGTCAGAAAATAAAGGGCAGTGTAGTTTCTCCTCATCTTCTTGATTCAGCAACCCTGGAGCGAAAACCTTTTTTCTTATATCTTCCTCGGCGGTGGACCTATTGTCTGAATGTGATTCCCTTTCAGCCATCGATAGTTTAACACACGAAGTCTTACCATTAATTGCTTCAAAACTATCTTCTTGGTCATCTGGAATCAAACTTTCTTCAACGACTTGTCTCTTCACCGTTAAATATAATTTGTTGGCACCTGCATCCAAATTGACTCTATATCTCTTGAAGAAGGGATATCCAAATAACAAATCTGCCTCTAAATTCTTCACTACGTAGACTTGATCTTCAAAAGTGTGTCCTATAATTTCAAAAAGAATGGTTCGACATCCTACAATACGGGACCTCTCGTGTCCAACAAAATCCTTTAACCTTATTCCTGGACATCTTTGCAGTTTCAAGCCTGGTAATCTCTCTCGGAGCTTTACCCAAACATTGTAATTAATGACGGTGCATTCACTTCCTGTATCCAAAGTACATCTTATTTTTAATCCTAAAACTTCTATTAGAATTTCTGGCTTCTTGCTGCAATTCCCAGTTACTTCGAAAACATTAAACAATTTCTCTTCTTCTGAATTTGGATAAGAATTTAGATCTAGATATAAAACATCTAAATTTTCATTAGTAATTAGTTTGTCTTCTTCGCTCTCACAAACATCAAGATTGTGTCGCATTGTAGAAGGGAGAGCTTCATCTACAACGACCTCTGGTTTAAATTTGCTCGACTGGTAGAGGGAATTTCCCAAGAAGGTGCTTTCATAGTGGAAGGAATTTCCCATACAGGTGCTCTAGGGTTCAAAGCACAGTCTTCTGGAATTTCGTCAGTCTGTATTCCACACTCTTTCTTACGAGACTGGTTCCAGTTTCTTTGATTCTGGTTCTTATTCCAGAATGTCCTTCTATAGGAATCCTTCCTTTGGAATCTTAGATTTCCATTAAACCTTTGGTTGATCGGTGTGGGCCTCTTATCTTCTTCTCCTCCATTCCTCCGGGATAGCTCTAGATTCCTTACTCGAGGTTGAGGATTTCTTCGTTCATCAGTTCGTTGGTGATCGGCTTTCTATCCTTCCATTTGTTCAGACGCTTCGAACTTTCCCAGGAAATTCGTGAGTTGGTCTATGTTGGCGGGATCTCGAGTTAGTACCAGTTGTCGCACTCGTGAAGGTAACTGGCCAATGATTAAGTTCAGTACTTCTGATTGGTTGATGGTTTCCGTCAGATTGCAGTATGCTGCATATACCTCCCAGCAATATTCCTCCAATGATAACCCTGCACCTTTGCTATAATGTTTATTCCTCAGGGTATTCATTTCCCTCTGTTTTGCTTCAGGTGATGCGTATTGCTTCCTAAATGCAGATCGGAAATGTTCAAAAGTTTTCCATCTTTTTTCGTTTGCCATGAACCAAGCCTTGGCTTTACCCACCATTAGCGAAGGGAGGACTTTTAGTCGATACATCATGGGCATTTTCATTAAATCCATATAAGTATTTATCTCCTCCAGGTACCTTTCAGCAGATACTGAATTGATTTCTCCATTAAACTTGGTGAGGGAATTGACGTCAGACATTCGGAGAATCCGATTGGATGAATGGTTTAAGTAGGAATTATCTTCTACCATTTTTTCCGTAGAGCAGTCTCTAGTTCGTCTTATTCCGCCACTCCTTTTTCGTTTCTTTCTTTGGCATGGTTCAGAATGTTCGGGAGATTCGGAACTGGAAGAATGAGAGGAGCAAGAGGTTCTTACACATATTTTCTTCGGCAGAGTTTCCATCTCTTCATTCCTATTCTCCCTGCCTAGCTGCAAGGTCTCCAATTTTGAGTTTATCGTTTTTATAATTTCCACTTGTTGTGTTTGGACCTCATTCGTTTTTCTTATTTCATTTTCCAAATTTACGGATACTTCCCTCTGACTTTCCTTCAGCTCGGTTAGTAAGCCGCAGTTTTCATTATCCTTGTCCTCTCGATTCTTTATTTCTTGGTTCAGACTTTCTTGTAGCTGTTTAAAACGGTCATCATCTATCTGCCGATCTTCTCTCCTTCTTTCCACTAGTTCTTCATATTTTTCGTCTCTCTCTTTTCTGATTTCAGCTATGGCTTCGGATATTTCTTTTCCTAGATTTATTTTAAAATCTTCAAACATTTTCTTACTCATTTCTCGTTCTCTTTCTGCTTTCTGTTCCACATCTCGTTCACCCAACTTTTCGATCAAACGTGCAAACTTTTGGTCATTTTCTTCCTTGTCCTTTAATCTTTGCTCTTTTTCTTCTTCTTTTTCCTTTAATCTTTGCTCTTTTTCTTCTTCCTTCTCTATCTGTCTTTACATCTTCTGTTCAACTTCACGTTCTTCTAGCTTCTCGATTAAACGTGCAAATTTCTGATCATCTTCTTCCTTATCTTTTAATCTTTGCTCTCTTTCTGCTTCTTTTTCTTTCTTAAAATCAGTCATAAAGGAGATCATCATTTCCCTCCAACTATCATCTGTTGGGGTTGGCGTAACTTGTTTTTCCACGCACTGTCTACATTTAACGTCTACCTCCGCTGCTACGTCAGATCCTGAGGTTTTATGTGCGCAACTTTCATGAACGTATCTGTTGCAGCTGGAGCATGGTAATAAGGTTTCCTCCTTCTTTTCTTCATTCGTACAGCAAACGAGCCTCTCCTTTTGCTGTCTGGTCAAAGGTCTCTGGGAACCTATCATCCTTGATTCTTCTGTTTCTGGAATAGGCTTCTTCTTCAGTTTCTGGAACAGGCTTCTGCTTCCGTTTCTGGAACAGGCTTCTTCTTCTTCTGCTGGGCCACGAAGATCCACAGGTGGTTGCTTCGATGGTCCTGGTCACGGTCGCCAAAAATCACTGACACGCACCTTCTGCCTTTAGGGCTTTATGTTAGTCTGGTTATAACCCTTTTATCGGACTTCTCAATGGCTTCTAAGGGTTAGTAGGACCAAGCCCTTGCGAGGTCTGTGGTGTAGGATTTATTTTTAATTATCACCTATGTAGGTTTGAAATTAAAGATCATTAAGACCTTTTACTCGAAGATTTATTTAAACTGCTGATGTTATACAAACACTTTTTCAAACAGACAATTCACCCGGTATAACTTGTAGGCCTAAACCTATTAGTTATACCGAAGTTTATAACCCTGGTCTTTTGATGATGCAGGAGAACACCTTATTCAGAGTTGGGTTTGTAGAATATCTGCCAAATGGAGTACAAGTACACCAGCCAATCCGAAGATTGAAGCAAGATATTCCCCAACGTCCCCTGAACCATCAACCTTTCGGCAACCAGGAGAATGTCCCGTAGCCTTACAAAAATCTAGCTCTTTTATATCATATTGTTGTTTACAATTTACCATGGTTATTACATAGTTGTTTAATATTTCCATAGTTTCATCATTTTCCCCTGATTTAAGTTCAACAATTCATTACATTAACAATAACACATTTTTAAAGAAAAGATTCCAACATAGATTAATATAATACAGATTGAATAGTTTAGTGCCTGAAAAAGCATGTGTTGACAGGGGCGACACACCTTATTATTATTTTGTTAAATGTAATAAATAGAAGTGAGAAAGATAGATGGGCTAATTTTTTGTGGCCGATAAAACTACAACATTTTAACCGGTTATAAATTATAATGAAACATTGCACTTTGATTGAATACGTCAACTATTTAGTATTTTAAATAAACTGGGTGGTAGCTGTCTGATTTTAAAATATCCAGGAAGCCAAACAACAACAATGAAACGTTCTCTTACAAAGGTTCATAAGCATAAACACAATTCTTGACTTAGAGAATATCGAGAAACATTATAGGTACACAGCAGAAACAACAGAAAATTAAGGAAACTTCACGTATTTCGTGAAATTTCTTTCGAAATATGACCAATTGCCATAAGAATATTTCAGACGTATACAATAAAATGAGATTCACAATAATTACGCATACAGGTAAAGAGCAACGATGTCAAAATGGCTATAGGCCTATTAAAGAAAAGTAAAATTAGCTAAGTCCAGAGATTTACTAACCACGTTCAGTTTCAATATTTACTTTCTTTGAGTTCGAAACTTCTTGTTTTATATTATAGATTATTTTGTAAGTGAACGTGACCTAACACAAAACAGGACAACAATGTTTAACATACAACAGTTATTGTTCATTGTTGAAGCTCGTTACAGTAGCTATGAAACTACATCCAAAAACTGACGACCGAACACGCATAAGAATTGCATTGTACTTTTATTGAAAGTAAAAGTTCTTCATTACGGATTTCCATTCAAAGTGGAGAGATGCTGACATCTGCAGGATAGAACGTAAGTTTTCGAATTTTATTATTTTTCAGTCACTTTTCTCCCAAATTTCTGGCTAATATCGACGAAGCGGGTGAGTGATGATTTGATTGAATTAAAGAAAGTGCCCTTACAAGGACACCCATGCCCAGATCGAGATTAGAACCCGGGAACTTCGGTGGCAAGATCGAAAGTCGACCACTTAACACACTGTCACCGAACCGGCGTGTTTATGTTATTAATGCTACATTGATTTTGCTTATTTTTCTTCACATTTCCGCCACTTTTGGTTACTCTCGAAGATGAAAGTGATGGTGAACAGTCGCAAAGAATAACCATTCCCAGGCCATCATTTGAATCAGGAACCTTATTAATGCTATATGTGTTCAAAGCTGTTTGTCTGTAAAATAGATCAACCCTGTGGCCAACAGGTCTTAAGAGTGCCAAAGCCTGTCAACCAGATTTCAGATAGATGGCGCTTAGTGAACTCATAGAGCTGATGTATGTAGCTTGATAGAATAGATTGCAGAATGAATGCTAGTTCTTTTTATCTGCTATTTTATCTACTAGTTATATCCTGTGTGTTATATTTTGTGCTAACAAAATACAATACACAGGATTTTCCTGAAGTAGCTTGGATTCTTGCTATAACACGATTATGCCTTGTTTCCATATTAAACACACTTTGCTAACGAAGGCAGTTTTTTTTATTTTTTTTATTAAAAGCGTTGTACATGTTAAATTTCCACCCTATGCTACAGAGTGTTACGTTCAAATCTCCCTAATTTCAATTAATTACTGTGAACGAAGTACGATGAATTGTGAAATAACTGCAACACCAAATGAAAGGCCAGATCTTCAAGTTTTGTTTTCATGACTTGAAGTTGTCCGTTTGCTCACTACGCAGCGCCACGGTCGCATAAATAGAAATGGCAACTGTTGAACAATGCGCGCAGGCAGTGGTGTGGTATGCTGAGACAAAATCTGTGATTGCAACGCAACGAAATTTTAGACGAGTGTATGGAGGAGTTGCACCTGATGCTAAATCAATTAGGATGCGGTTTAGTAAGTTTCTAACAACCGGCATTGTGCTAAAACAATCTGGTGGAGCTCGCCGTCGTGTGTCGGAGGAAAAGGTGGAAGAAATTCGAGCGGGGTTTCCATACCAAATTCTTTGCGACGCGGCTTATCATCTGACTTCAATTGTTGTACAATCTGCACTTTACACGGATACAACCGAAGCCGCTTGTGCAGAACTCCATGCATTATTGTTGGAGGCACATTGAATTGCCTAGATGCCTGGAGGATGCATTTACTTGGGTTTCTCTAAAACCCCGCTCGAATTTCTTCCACCTTTTCCTCCGACACACGACGGCGAGCTCCACCAGATTGTTTTAGCACACTGCCGGTTGTTAGAAACTTACTAAACCGCATCCTAATTGATTTAGCATCAGGTGCAACTCCTCCATACACTCGTCTAAAATTTCGTTGCGTTGCAATCACAGATTTTGTCTCAGCATACCACACCACTGCCTGCGCGCATTGTTCAACAGTTGCCATTTCTATTTATGCGACCGTGGCGCTGCGTAGTGAGCAAACGGACAACTTCAAGTCATGAAAACAAAACTTGAAGATCTGGCCTTTCATTTGGTGTTGCAGTTATTTCACAATTCATCGTACTTCGTTCACAGTAATTAATTGAAATTAGGGAGATTTGAACGGAACACCCGGTATATTTCATGGATTTCTGTTATTTGGATGGCAAGTGAAACTGTAGGACCTCACTCGATAAGGTTTTTCCGTACCTTTTGGTAGGAGACTTTGTGGAAGTTCCACCTAGGACAATGGGCCTGCCTCTGCGTTGGTGGCCCTATACTATGGTGTGATAGTACATGGTTTACCGAGCTGTACGAGTTCGTCAGCTCTGGAATATTGCTGGGTCGGGAAGGTCCTACTGTGGCTCAGCATCCACTGTTGTTATGCTGGGGTGAACTTGGCCAGCTTGCCACAGTAAAATTACAGTAATAACAGTAATCTCTGAGATCTTCCATCTTACTTCAGGAAAATGTAGCTATGTAATGAAGTAAGTCTTGATAGCCAGTGTGTGTGTGTGTGTAGGTATGCAAATAGTAGATATGTAATGTAATACCACTAACGGTTTTTCCTTTTGTGTCTGCGAAGTAGTAAATCCTTAAGCTTGTAGGTTAGGTTGAGTGATAGGTATTTCAACTGATTTATGTAATTTTTATTACCTTAGATTTAACGATGTCAATATCGCAGACTCAAATGGAAGAATGGTGTATTATAAGAGATCGCTGTGGACATGAAAGCGATATCTTGTCATACACAGATGCAATCGACATTTATATCGAGTGTATTTGCAAGCGATATATCAAGTCGATTGCAGTTAGTTCTCCGGCGCAGAGCTGTAAGGTACAAATGGCCTTGCGTCCCTCTTCCAACTGAAAAAAGATACCCTCGCAGATGGTAGAGACGTTGACGGTGTTGAGAGGCTTTGAACTGACATCTACCTGTACCAACCAAGCCGCATCTTTTCAGGATCTTAAGAGACATATAGGTATTGCCCAGGAACCCTCGACAGAATTATGGAAGCTATTGCACCGACAGGAAAGCATATCTGATGTCCTTACTTCACGGCCTCAAAATCAACAACACAAGGATGTTCACAGAGATTAATTATAGGTATAGAATTGTGGAATCTAAACCTGGAACAATCTCTAAAAAAAATTAGGAAATATTTCGGGATTAAAAGCACAAATAGACTATACAGACGACGTTAATAATTGTAATATAAGATAATTCAAGAACAGAGTTGGAAACGAAGTCCAGCATTGCGATAAACTCTTTTGAGGACTTGTGTAATACGGCGAAATTGATGATTGCCACCCAGGAGACCCAATTTATAATCCTACAGGATAAGCTGAATGCTAATAAACACCCACAGATGAAACTCAGAGAAAATTATTACAAGAGTAAAAAAGCTAAATATCTAGGTGTGAAATTACGAGAAATACAACGATGACATGGATTATGTAGCTTCAAAAGCTTAGTCTGTAATTAATAAATTGGTAGCAATAGGTTCAAAGTACATTCAGACTCCCTATGTCGCTTATAAACCCATAAATATTCATAATCTACAACGCGATTGATTCTTTCGACGGACCAATCTGAGTAGACTACCTAAAATATACTAAAATAACCATCTATTTCACTCTGGACCCCCAAAAAGAGCCAATCCGTAGAGCATACTTGTCTCCTGCTAAAAGAACCATATATTGGTCATATAAAACAGTGCAACTCTAGGTTCGGTTCTGTACCAGACTCTGAAATTCGCCTTCCCAACAGTAATTTCTGGATCCGCCACTGTGTAAGGAGGAGGAGAATATACACAAATAATACATTAATAAGGATATTTATGTAATTAGCAAGATTCTCATATACAAGTTTATAGGAAATTTAAAGAAGTTGAAAGACGAGTAAAAAAAAATAGCAGGAAAAGGTTTATGAAGAAAATGCGTCAGTTAACAGGTTAGATTTACAGTATATACAAGTTAATCTTTTGATATACATTAGTGGTGGCGCTTTCTGGCTGCGCTACCCAATCGTGGCACCAAGTTAACACTTTTTGGTTGCGTTCAGTATAGAGGCTGAGCATTCCAATCGGCGCCCCGAGGTTGGGTTATTAGATTATCAATAGTTATCAATGCCCAAAATTAGAGGGCTGGAAAGAACGTAAATGAATTCTTAAATAGCGAAGAATTGGAGAAGGTGGAGAAGATGTTAATCCACCAGCGTTAGTGATTCTTACTTGGATTTGAAACCTAAAGTTGGAGATGGATCGGAATACAGAGTAACCCTTCTTGAACTTGACGAAAAATTGAAAAGCATACGAGCCGCCTCAGTACAAAAGGAAGCCGTTCCAGTCCCAGTCCAAAAGTAATCAGTTCCAGTCCAGAAGAAAGTTGTTCCAGCTTAGATGGAAGTAGTTCCACTTTCTGTCCAGAAGGAAGCCATTCTAGTTGCAGTCCAGAAGGAAGCCATTCCAGTTTCAATACAAAAGGAAGTATTTCTGGTCAAGAAGAAAGCCATTCCAGTTCCAGTCAGAAGGAAGTAGTTCCAGTCCAGAAGGAAGTCGTTCCAGTACAAAACAAAGCCATTCTAGTTTCAGTACAAAAGAAAGTAGTTCAAGTCAGAAGATAGTAGTTCCAGTCCAGATGGAAGTAGTTCCAGTCCCTGTCCAGATGGCAGTAGTTTCAGTCCTGAAGGAAGCCATTCCAGTTTATGTACAAAAGGAAGCCATTCCAGTTTCAATACAAAAGGAAGTATTTCCGGTCAAGAAGAAAGCCATTCCAGTTCCAGTACAAAAAGGATGTAGTTCCAGTACAAAAAGGATGTAGTTCCAGTCCAGAAGGAAGTAGTTCCAGTTCCAGTCCAGAAGGAAGTAGTTCCAGTTCCAGTCCAGAAGGAAGTCATTCCAGTCCAGAAGGAAGTAGTTCCAGTCCAGAAGGAAGTCATAGCAGCGGAGAAGAAAGCCATCCCAGTTCAAATGTAAGAAGAGAAAAGTTATCAGGCCACCGATTGAAGAGGGAATGCATCAATCGTAATACAACACACCGTAAAAGTTTACAGAATTAAAATAAATCGTGCGACAAAATAAATAACTGATGACTGGAAATAAATATTGAATGTGTAGTAATATTGCATAAATTATGGTTGAGAAAATTGGACTTTATCTAAATGTTTACTGAAAATTGATCATTCGCATACTAACACAGGGTGGTCACGAAGTGGGCGTATCCCCTTTGTTTCCGATACTACAGTGGTTGTTGTAGTTATAGCGATTTGATCACGTACCTGATAGTTCACTTGTCCAGGACATCCGTATGGAGACCATCATGATCGTCGAACAGCTGAATTCTGCGTCATGTCCTGGCAGCTGTTTTGCGGACATATGCCGACGACACGTCCTATCAGCATCAGGGAGTTCATTAACGTGACACTTTAAAATCAAGTTACATGTGTTTCGTCATGGACGAACGATTGCAAATCAACAAAAAATAAACATACTTTCCGACGAAAAACCAGGGGTACGCCCACTTTGTGGCCACCCTGTACATGTCGATACGTTTTCTATTATTGTATAGATGTAACTAAGAAAATATATAATATAATACGTTAATAGTCTCCATTGGAAGGCTCATTGTCTGGTTCCAATTACAAAAAGAAACCACAACGCTGTAGATTTAGCTGTGGTAAAAGTGCACCCCAAGGTGGTGATAAAAGGGGTTAAAATTTACCTGGCTAGGGACAGAAGGCCTAATGGGAGTACTCACCCCCCCCCCCCCACCTCCGATAATTCACACATGCCTTACATCTAAATCTTTGTGTAATTTGAACACACTGCGTGTAAGACACGGATCTGACAATGCAGAACAAATTTTGACGCAGCATATCAGTCCTGGCGAATCGAATCATCTTCAAGGCAGCCGCTGCGGGAAGTGGAAGCTAAGCAAACTGCGATAGCAGGAAGTGTTCCAACATACCCGACGGGCGGATATGTCTATATCTGCCGCAGACGTCGCTCACGTGTGAGTGCGCTCCGTCCGCCACACAAGTTCCTACGTCAGTTTATCAATCTTCCAGAAGTAGCCTTCAGAAAAATAACGATTCGAGAGATAACAGACAGCGATTTCTCTACCCCCGGAAGAGGTAGGATGGTGGTTCAAAGTGGAGCCGCTGCGAGGAGCCAGATATAAATGAAGGATGCTAATGCGAACACGGAGAAGTGGCTGGAAATGTCACTGATAGTGTCTCTATAATCTTATATCACAGTGCGGATCATCTTGAAACAGGCAGCTCTTCAAACCTACCTTTTCCGTAGAGTTGGTCTCGTCTATAGTGGCGTCACGTGCATCGCCTTGCTGCGATATATAAAAATCGGTATCCTCATCTTTCTGTCGAAAGGAGTCTCGATGTGTCGAGTCCCGAAAGAACATACGTCTGTAGTCAACGCGCTGATAGAATTGAACTATACCTGGCGCCTTCTGAACTAGCGGATGGAAAGCGACGAATCAGAGATTGGCTCAATTGCGTTCAGCTGTCATCGTTTACTTGTGTCCCAAATCGCCGATCACTAGTCGCGGCACCGAACAAACGAAAATCGCAGGCACTCATCTTGCCTTATGTACTGCAGGAAGGCAGCGCATATCGGCAGAGAAGGAGAAACTGCGAGTTGGCGTAGCGAAGCAGTGCGCGCTTCTGCAAGTCGTTGGTAGCTGCAGTCAGTGTAAACATGAAAACAACAATGCATAATGTGACATTTTCGAGTTGCTTTAAAATAATCCAATTCATTTTCAAAACGTATCTTCCCAACAAT
Organism: Lepisma saccharinum; assembly: GCF_977018435.1. Lineage (NCBI taxonomy): Eukaryota > Metazoa > Arthropoda > Insecta > Zygentoma > Lepismatidae > Lepisma > Lepisma saccharinum. The sequence goes on along the minus strand of NC_139233.1, from coordinate 45,316,613 downwards.
AGCCTGTTGTTATGCAAAGCATCTTCCCAATACCACCCTGTTGCTTTGCAAATCATCTTCCCAACAGCACCCTGTCGCTTTGCACAAATCATCTTCCCAACAGCACCCTGTCGCTTTGCACAAAGCATCTTCCCAAACACCACCCTGTCGCTTTGCACAAAGCATCTTCCCAAACACCACCCTGTCGCTTTGCACAAAGCATCTTCCCAAACACCACCCTGTCGCTTTGCACAAAGCATCTTCCCAAACACCACCCTGTCGTTTTGCAAATCATCTTCCCAACACCACCCTGTCGCTTTGCACAAATCATCTTCCCAACACCACCATGTCGCTTTGCACAAAGCATCTTCCCAAACACCACCCTGTCGCTTTGCACAAAGCATCTTCCCAAACACCACCCTGTCGCTTTGCACAAAGCATCTTCCCAACACCACCCTGTCGCTTTGCACAAAGCATCTTCCCAAACACCACCCTGTCGCTTTGCAAAACATCTTCCCAACACCACCCTGTCGCTTTGCACAAAGCATCTTCCCAAACACCACCCTGTCGCTTTGCAAAGAATCTTACCAATAGTATCCATTAGCTATGCAATGCATCTTCCCAACTTACCCATTCGCTTTTCAAAAACAGGTGGGAGTTGTTGGACCACAACGGTTCGAAAGAGTAGGTTGGTAAATAAGGTAGAAGAGAGAAGAAGTGGCAAGGGACAATGAAGATGGATGGACACAACAATCAAAATTAAAGATATACAAGAGAAAACTTAACAATGACACGCATTCTAAGGGCGTGGCTACGGTCAACAATGAAACCTGCTCCATCTCGCCCAATGATTGTTGCACCTGGAGCCTCCCAGGATGCAGTTCGCGCAGACATGTTGGGGCCTAATGGCCTCGATTGAGTCTTCACCTTGACTCACTGACGGCTGCGCCCGGGAGCGACAGAACGGCATTGTGGTGCTCGGGCGGGCATTATAAAAGGCTGTAGGAAAGAAGGGAAAAAAAGGTTTGGTTCTTCCTTGTCTATTTTTGTTGGTTTTCAATCCCCTACCGCTGTTGTTTTTTATAGCGAACAGGTGCTCAGGGCTTTGCAGGACGTCTGAGAGGGACGAAGACTTGGTGAAAGTGAATGGCTTTTCGATATTGCTGCCCCTGATTGGGGTGGCCAATTGCCGTTACGTTCGTTGTTATTTGCTGGAATCTCCCATTAGTAAAGCATCATGCGGGACACCTTGGTTCGATTCACGGGTTGAATGATTTCAGGCGGGAATTTTTCCCGACAATGCCCCTGAATAAAGCGGCTCTGGAGCTCACTCAGCCTCCAAAAGTAAAGAGCGAAGGAAAGGTGGCCTTCGGTATGACTTAATGACCTCGTACTCATTAATAAAGTCTTTGTGTGTGTCGCTGGATCATTGGCCTGACAGCAAAGACTTTTTCCACAAATCTCTCTCCTTCAGAAAAACCGAAGTCTCCGGGATTAATCCCTGTGTGTGAGTGGGTGTTCTTTGAGTGCCACTTCATCATATCACTCACTCATCCTAATCGTTGCAATTAGCCAAATGTCAGAAAAGCGACGATAAATTACAAAAATACAAATACAGATATTTCAAATTCCGAAAACTTACATCTATTAACAATTTCTTGTAGAGCTTTAACGTGAATCTTCACGTTTGCTTTTTCTCATGGCCGTCTGGAAGGGAGGCAAGAGGGGGCCGTGCCCCTCTGGAAAACGAAAGTCAACCAAAAATTATATATTTCACACATATAATTTCATTTCAGCCACAGTAATATGTGCTTAAGTTTGAATTTATCATGTTCGTGCAATAATTAACAATGTTATCTGAGGGAAGAACACTATTATTGGGGAAAATATGCCATGTTGCCCCCTCCTGGGAAAAAAATTCCTTCCTTGCCCCTCCCTGGAAAAAAATCCTGCGGACGTCCATACTTTTGCTATTGTCTAGAGGTTACAGAAACTAGGTTAATGGCGCAGCAAAACTATTACTACTACATTACGGACATCTAGACAAAAAAACCAAGTGAAGATTCGCTTGAATGCTCTAGAATGAATTCTAACCCGATGAATTTTTTTTTTCAAAATACAGAACGGAGAGAAAATTTATGAAAGGGCTTTGTTGTTACAGGACATGTTCCCAGCAGCACCAAAACTCCTCAAATTTACGTATTGAGAAGCTGATTGAAACTGAAATCCGACCCAGTAGAATTGAATTGGACTTCTGACATCTTTGAATCTAATTTTGGCCGGAAGACCAAACGATCTATGACATCATGACCGGAAGTCACGTCTCGAGTACCAAATGCCTGTCCTGTTCTTCTCGATGTCTAACATTTCACTTGTCAGTTTCATCTTGCCACCTTCCCTGGTCGCTATTAATACATTCATTCATTTAAGAAATCTTTTCGGAGCGAGGGAAAGGGAAAGCCAAAGCTTGATTGAAGTCTACGATATGCTCAAGAAGGCTAACATGAGTTACAGTTTCAATTAGAATCCGTACCAACGTAGATGACAAGGTGATAGATATACCACTACGCCATCGGGAAGCTCCTGAGGGTGGGGGGGGGGGGGAGATTATTTTCATGCCTGCAAAAACCCTCCCCACTCCCATTACACTGATATTTTCATTGTAACGTGAGTAACTACAGGACGCTACACACAGAATTATTAGAAAATTCCCTCCACGTGATGCATTTGTTTGCATTATGATGCACCCAAAGTGCATCATTAGCAGTTTATGAACTTTAATGTGCTGCTGAGATAAATAACGAAGGGGTAGAGGAAAGAGAAGTGAAATACATTAAATCTGGAGTGAATATGCGTTTCTGAAACTCACATAATAACACATTAATAAACGGAGAATGATTGCTCGCGCAACCGAGAGCTTCGGGTAAGGCTCCACAAGGTCTGCTGCGGAGGCCGAGCACAAGCCAGAGGCGGTTGCGTAGGCAATCATCCTCCCAATATCTAAGTACCCTATACTGGCCGCATTTCCAGCTGGCGGCTGGAAAACAGCGAATCAGCGATCAGTTGAATTTTCTTGACTGACATCGGGCATTTTCGAGTCACCGAACGCTGTTAGCAGGACGGAACATGCTTCCAAACGTACTGTAAAGTGAGGGGTCTAACTTATCGCACAACACTTTAGCAACCTTGTGTACTGACGTCACGGGAGAAGGCTTTCTTAATTTTAGGATACATGCCTACATTGTTAGGCTAGCTAGGTTTAGTTCTCTTAGCCTAAATAATAATTTTTAATTGTATTTATGCTAATGGAACCTAACCTAACCTCGTAGGCATTCTTCGTCTGACGTCAGAACACAAGGTTGCAGAAATGAAGTGCGAACGGACAGACCCTAAAGTGAAAGAGTTCTCAGACACTGAAATTTCCGAAACTATCAGCCACAAGTCGGTATATAATAATATAATAGGCAAAAACAGAAGTACGCTTGCCAACGATGCATCGGGAGAGCGATCTTACCCCTGCAGCTTTCACTTCGCAACTTAGTTTGTTGACACCCATCGAGCCATACATCCCCAAAGACGATTGGGGGATAGAAAGAGCCAGAAATAGCCATGAAATCCTGGAAATGCGACCTGTATAACTCATTAATATATTGTTCCCGGTCAAAATTTTCTGGCGCCGACCCTGCTCTACAATGAACTTAGAAGTGGAGGGCCAATTACCAAAAATTGGACAACATTATTAAGTGAGTGTGTAAAACATCGGATGTTAATGCAGATGTCACCTTCAACCTTCACGCAAGGTCGAGTCAGCGGACGACCTGCATCACTGCATTTCTTCCATGTCTTAAAGAACAAAAAAGACATTTTAAAAAAACGAAAATTCCTTCCACAAAGGAGACGTCGCTTATCAAATTTCACGCTCCATTGTCCCTTTTGTGAGGAGTGGAAGTGGGAATGTTCTCAGCCGGGAAGAATCCGGTTTCGGGAAACAAGAGTTTGTCGACGGCTATAAATCCTCAGGACTGCATGCAACCTTTGACCGCGGTCCGTGTCCGGTGAGGTCCTTCGAAGGTGATACGGGATGCATGTGCAGTTCCTCGGGTGCATTTTTACAATCGCATAGACTCCGAGATGGTGGATATATTGCATCCTCCGCGCGGTGAATTATGCATAACGGCATGACCTTGCTTTGTCTGTCGCAGTATACTAGTCCAGGTACACGTGTACGGTCTATGATCGGACGTCGCAAAGGAAATTTGATGAGGGGCTGTAGACATTTTTGGCCACACTCTTCAACTCCATTATTTGAAGAATTCATACATTTTTAAAACTTACTAACTCTCTAGCCATCTTAAACCCGAAAGTTTATGACTGCAGCAACACAAGCCTTCCATCTGTCCCTATCCTGGGCAAGATCAATCGAATCTTTTCCATCCTTACCGATTTCCTTTAGGCCCATCTCAACGTTATCCCTCCATCTTCGTCTTGGCCTTCCTACGGGTCTCTAATTATCAGGTTTCCAACAAGAATCCTGTAAACTCTTCTATAATTCATGTATTTTAGATACTATAAATTTAACAATGTTTTGAAGAAACTTTCCTTGATGGCTGTGGTACGCGACAAGTCGTTTGAAGGCATTGCTCTCCACAACGCAGGCGCAGGATCTGTGTGGGGACCTAACTGCCTCCACTACCTGTTGGACGACAAAGGCTCTGACTGAATTGTGTCTCGTCTGATATTGGGATGTCAGCGTTTGTCTCGTTTTCGGTCTCGAAAGCAAGTCTCGGTCTTGCCTCGAGCTTCGAAATATAGGGTGGCACATACTGTATCTGCCAATTCCAATTGGTGACTTTATCGAAACGCATACACTCTAATGCTTATGCAGTTGCAACGCTCGTAATCAGTTCACCATGAAACGTTGGACGGTTCAGACACGAATCGTGGCAGTGGATCCGTTCATCCGAACAGGTTTCATTCAGGAGACGCAGCTTGGGCTCGCTCCGTATTCTCTAACGTCCTGATGCTTCCCAGGAGCCTTCTGGTTCTTCACACTGTCATTGGTTCGACAGTGTCTGACCTACCTCATCATGCTGTGCCGCTGATGGAGGTCAGTTGGACAGTTACAGTGGCCAAGGCATCTCCTGAATGAAACTTGTTCGGATGAACGAGGCGTTCACTGTCGCGATTCGCGTCTGTAACCAGCGAACGATCCATGGGAGAACGATTGCGAACGCAGACTACCCGGCCAATACAACAGTTTAGCAAACCGAGTAGACATTTTTTTTAAAACCAGGCACGTTTTAAAAGGCTATTGTGTAACATGTAATTCACTTTATCTCATATATGTATTTTTGTTATGTTATTATTCTTTATTGTTACTTCCATTGTAATTTTCCCTGTTATTTCCATAGTTATTACATTCCGATGTAAAATGGCCAACGCTGTATTTGGAATTCTCTGGTAAATAAATAAATAAAACGTCAAAGCAAGTGTTCAGTCACTGGGGTTGTCAATGATACGAACGTTCAGTGGCTCTTATATCCAACTTTAATTAGTCAATAAAAAAAAGTAAAGTGCTCCCCTGTGCTTAGCACACCATGAAGGCGTACAGGTGGTGTGGAGTTAGGGCCCCACACTTTCTTGATCACAGCCGAAGGTGGGGGTGATGTGATCAGCATCACGCCCCTGGCCGCTTTTACCCCCCCAGAGTATCCTCAAGGTACCCACTTTATACGACGCTGGGTGGGCGGCGGATACCGCTTGAACAGGTGGGAAAAAATCCCGGTTCTCCCCCGGGAGTCAATAACTAGGAAATAAAGTGAACTGCAGGTCCTAATTCAGGTCGTCGGGGAACATGGAAGTCATGTTTCAGACGCTTGAAAGGCTATTTTAAAAATTTACCAACTTCCTTAAGATTATCTTTGGATTTTAAAGAGTTGATTTTGGAATGAACACCAACTGAATATTTAAATTATATTAATTTATTTTTGTAATAACTTGCAATTGTTTAATAAATAATTGTATCATTGTGATAAAAATTCATTTCATAGTGCAAATAGTACAATTTCTTCAATAATTATTGAATGCTGTAAATGTCCCATATGTGTTACATATGCATCCTTATGGCAAAACTTCATGTCGCTTGAGCGACCTCTATTTTCTTTCAATTTGGCTGAGTTTTTGCATGGAAAAGGCACAAAATTAGCAACTATGCGAAATTAAATTCGATTTTTTTTTGACCACCCTACAAGATAGCCTCGGTACCATCCCTTAGGTGCGGCCAAGCACTCAGTCACAGACATCAAAACACGCTCTCCAGATTTCCTTAACGACGTAAAGAAAAATAGAAAAATATTGTAGCTTGTATCCTGGAGGAGCTATTTTTGAAATATTAAGTGCAGGCATTAATTTTCTCCAGAAGCATCGAGCACTTTTCCTGGAAAAGAGACGGAAGTCCAGTGGGTCTGAAGTAAACAAAACCCGATCTGCTGTTTAAAAATAGAAATAAGTGGACAGTGATGGATGCCAGTGCCGAACTGTTTGTGGCGTATCTGTTCAATAAGTAAAGCAGGATTGGCATATCAATCACGGAGCTTGTCATCGTGCCACACAAAGTTTTTTTAATAATCATATTTGCCTGTGCACGATGGAGGCGAAACACTACATGCAGCCGCGTACCGAACATTGTAGAAATAGAGAAGCCGTTCTTTTTTTGTCTGGGTTGATGACCATAATCCTGTGTTCCATAGCATATGGTTCGACAGATACTTTAGTGGCAAAGACACGTTATGCATTGCGCTATTGTATGTAACGATATACAAGTTATATGTTTCCTTCATAACGATAATCGAGAGATGCACTGTGCTTCATTGTCCACACGCTCACCTTCTCGTGCTGCGCTGGATGGGTTCGAGGCTTCGCTTTCCAGCTGGTAGAAATATCAAAAACACCATTCTCCTGTCATAGGAGTAAATTTGATTTCATTTTGTTGTTGTTTTAAGTCCACGTTATGTACAGATAAGCTAATCAGGACTGGACCTACAGTTTAAAGTTGGATTCGAACGGCTGTGTATGTGCCTCCACCGGGTATCGACCCCGAGACCGCCTTGATTACAAGGCGACGTTACCATTACACCATCGAGGAGGCTCGATTTGATTTAAGTGCTATTTAGCGTCACTTTTCTGACACTTTTGGCTAATTGCTACGACGAGGATGACATGATGAAACTGATGAATGAACACTGACAGAACACCCATGCCCAGGCCGGGATTCGAACCCGTCTAGGGTAAAAAAATTAACGTTGTTCAGTGATATCAAATTAGTAATCACGTCAATATGGTTAAATTCATTAAATTTCTTAGTTAAGTAATGTAACTATAAATTGGTATGGATAATTATTAATTACTCTCACGTAATTGGACACAGAACCCAAAATGTGTCAATTAACAAAATATACATAACTGTTTTGCTTCCAGCAATACATTAAAGTGCATAAACTGAAAATAATGCGCGGGGGGAAATTATTAAGAGAAATGCATCAGAGTGTTGTTTAATCAGCAGCTGCTCCGTTCGATGCACTAAAATGCATCTATTAACACTATCATTTCAATTCAAAGAAACCACGTTTAACTGTGGCAACAGATGAAAAAAATGCATCAACCTTGATTTTGATGCATTTCGAGTTCTGTGCGCATTGGCAGACAGATCCATAACATTTATCCGAAGCAAATTGAATGTGGCATGAAATTTACGCAGAACGCAAGTCAGCAAAAACAACTTCTGACCACACCCTTGACTAGTAGCTTCCGAACTTGGGTTCTCACTCATCGCACAAGCTTCAACCAACCTCCCCGCCTTTCGCCTTCTCTGCACTGCAGTTTTTCGGGGCTTGACCTACAATGTATTATTTAAAGGGAACTAAACCCAACAAGCCTAACGTAACAATGAATGCATTTCGGCAGACGTCAGAAAGCGAAGGTTGGTTGAGTCTCGTGCGATGAGCGAGACACTCCGACTTGCCGCAGAGGCAGAAAAAGAGACCGCGCAACGATCGCGTATGAATACTTACGCAATTGCACCTCATTCTGGTCTACACCAGGGGCCGAGACAGAGCGTTTGTCCACGTTCTGCATACAAACAACCCGATTAAGACGGACCAAGAAAAAACTAACGGACAAGGACCGACCCAGAAGAAGTAGAGGGTGTTGCAGCCGTTGATGAATTATGATTTATCTCACAATGCGTGGTCGTGAGGGTGTGCCTCGCGATGGTGAGAATTGTTCTGTTGACTTCCCACGACGGGCCCTCGGTCCCAGAGGGCGCTTGTAGCCAATTTGTTTCTCCTGGTGTCTTCTGCCTTGCTGTCGACAGGACGCGAGATAAACGAATTTGTACAAGAGGGAAGAAAGTATGCGGCTAATTTGTCAGAAGCGGGCGGTTAGACAAGGAAGGAGGATCCCGCAATAATGGGCGACTGTTGCCTACCGTAGAGGACTATTGGTCCTTGTTTGGAAGTTATCTATGACGCAATTATTCTTGCCCCATTGTTGGGTTTGACGTGTCTGCCAAGGAAGTTGGGTTTTCGCTTCGTTGTGCTTTCTACACTGTAAAACATGACGAGAAATTCCCGCTGCCGTTTCTTTAAATTTAAATATGCACATTTATATGCATATATTGCGGTTGTGCACCATATATTTAAAAACCAAATCACGAAAATTACATTTATTAGGTTAACAATATAATGGCTGTTAATACTTTCAAAACAGTCATAACCAGTAGCGGCGATTGGGTGAGGGGGGGGGGGGGCAAGGACAGTGTACTTTTTCTTGGTAGACAAGGTTCAGCATTAAAGAGGCCATAGGACGAGTGGCAAAAAGTGGGGGGAGGGCAACTGTCTCCACGCCTCCCCCCTCCAAATCGCTGTCACTGGTCATAACCATTTTTACGGTTGTTGGATAACAGTGAATATTGACGGTCTTGAACCATCATTCTTCAAATCTACTTTTACAGTGCTCTAAATACTGAAACAGAAAATCCACTGTTTGAAAATTACTGACAAATCATTTTGCTGGATATTGGTCGGGAGAAATATATAGCTACTCGGTAAGACTCTACTTTACGTCCTTTTCCTAAGGAATACGTGTCATACGATATCGTTGGAAAGCTTATTGTGTAAGGAATTCAACAACGCAAATACCAAAGCGAGGAAAAATTACCTGGAGGAGGAAATCGATAAAAACCTATGTTGTCCGGATATGCGTAATTGAACGTACTGAGGAAATTTTTCGATGATGAAGCATATATATATTTAGGGGTGAAATGAGTGCTAATGGAACTCAACCTAACAGGCCTAACCTAACCTCGTAGGCATACCTCGTCCTCGTGCATGGTTTTTTGGGGCTAACGTGAATGGTTTGTGGGGCTACCCGTGCATGGTTTTTTGGGGCTAACGTGAATGGTTTGTGGCGCTATCGTGAATAGTTCTTGGGGCTACCCGTGGATGGTTCGTGGGGCTATCGTGAACAGAAAGTGTAAAAGGGTAAAAGGTGAAAAAGGTACTTACTCGAAGAGATGCCGGCTGTCTGCAACCACGGTTTTGAACGATGCACTAAATTATTACTGGGGATAAACGTATTTTACACTATCTACAAGTTTTTGGAACCTGTTCTTCTTCATACACTATACACACGCACAACGCACCGTGAACGCAAAGAAGCAATCACCACGCAGAACGCAAACAAGCGAAGCACATGCATTCACAACGCGGACACAAAGACTAGCCTGCAGTGTTGTTAACTCCCATCGGTTACCACCAAAAGGCAATAAGGACGTAAAGTAGAGTCTAGCCATATACTCTTGTAGCCCAAAAAAAAAAAAAACTTTCAATTCAAATAACCCTTCAAAGCATTCAGTAATATTTGTTTTTATTTTATCCCTGGAAAATTTTATAATTCTTTTTAAAACTGCATGTGTATAACTATTACGGAACGTGTTCTCCAACACGCAATACAATGCTACAGTTGAACAAGGATCTGGCACCTGGATCAGTATAATTTTCTGTGGTTCCCTTTGTTTATCCTTATTTATGCTGTGTGCCCCTCTTTACAGCCTCAGCTTTTAACTAAAGTATGGAGATTTAATTTTCGGAGATAGTATGGTAACAAGTATAAGTTTTATAAAGTGAGATGGTTTTAGAACAGTCATTTCATTTTATTGTTGGGGTCTTTCTTGTCTTCAGTTTTGTTTTAGTTAAGGCTTGTGCTGGCGTTTCCATTATTGAAAAATCAATCAATCCAACATATAATATTTTTTAAGTATTTATGGAATAATACAATGACTATTTACGTTCATACAGGCTAAATTAAAAATTATAAAAAGTAATATTAAAATGATTATTTAAAATCGAATAAATAATTAAAATATTGTGGTCAGTAGAAGAGCACGTTCCGAATCATATACACGTGCATGTTTGAAAATTCATAAGGGTGTCCAAGAAGAACGGTAAAAGCAAACATTAGGTCTACTCTAAGCTGAGAAGACTTCTTTTACCAAAATATATTTTCATTAGCAACTTCAAGTAAATATTTTGCCAGCAATTCTCACCTTCAACAATGCAATGCACAAAGGAAGGGTGAAATACAAATCTTCATGTTCTTCCATTCACATCTGACTTCACTTTCAAGAAAAGACAGTGTTGATGATGACGTCACGCCATGTTGCGCCAATTTTACGAAAAAGATGAGTTCATACAATCTGCTCCCAAAAGTGGAGAGCTGTCAAATGACATCAACTCGCATGCATCAAAGCGAATTAAATGCAGAGTTCCTAGTTCTTTAAATAGTGTGTTGACAGCAATATATTTCCTCGCTTACGTCATTTCTCCTTACTTGACATGGAAGAATTGTGGTGGATTTACATGCTTCCTTGATGTACGGTTCACTTGGGCAAAAAAAACCACCGGAACGTAAATACTCTGTGTTTTTCACTACTCGATGAACCGATGAAATAGGGGAAACGATTCCAAATTTTAAGGGGTTAATGCCACTCCCATCTTCAGGAACTTAAGGGCATGCAAAACAGTTTCCACGGGGCTCTTCCCAAGCTCTTCCCTCCGTGGCAGTGTTGCCAACTTAGCTCTCTTGGAGCCAGAATACTTGCCTGTTTCGTGCACTCGTTTGGCTGTGAACTGGGGCGCCCATCCCCGTGCCCCATTATGATGCCATCACCCACATAGGCGAACTTGTACCATGTTTATACATTTTGCACGTGACGTGATATTATTATATAGGCTGCGTCGCCCCCCCCCCCCATTTTTATAGCACCGTGTTTCACATGAAATTGACATATTATTATTATGAGGGGTTCCTGTATTTTCGATTTCATACGACCATCTATGGATAATTGAGATGAGTGATGCCGCCGGATCTACATGGTGAAAACTAAGAATAAATTGTCATCAATTTAGAGTTAACGGTAATAGCAGCGCCCCCACCCCTTTGACAACTAACATTACCCTAGGAGGCACTTTATCCAGCCTTCGTAAATCTGAATCCTTAACTCCGTTTAAGTGTAAATTTAGCTTTTTTATGCGCATCAGGTTTGACAACACTACCAGAATGGCCGTAGGAGGGAAGGAGGAATGCATTGCGCTCATGGTAGTATTATTTCATTTGTTCTCTTAGGAATATCAAACTATCGATGAAATAGAAAAATATATCAACGGGAAGAGTGCAGTTTGAAGATGCATTTGAAGGTGCGTAACTATCTCCTCACCTTAAATAACGAGATTTATCGATTTAATGACCAGCTTAAATCTGGAGAAGATTCGAGCTATTGAGAGCAAACGTCACTCATCTTCAGGGAATGAAATGAATATATTTTCTCTTTTTTTAACAACATGAGAAAAAGGAATCACGTTCCAACTTTTACATACGGATAATCTTGCTAATTTTGAACAGCATACAAGAAAAGAATCGCGTTCAAATTTTTGAACAGGCGATATCTCGCTAATTTTGAACGGCATACAAGAAAAGAATCACGTTTAAGTTTTTACACACGCAAGATCTCACTAATTGTGAAAGAGAAGAATCACGTTCAAACTTTTACACACGCGAGATCTGATCGCTTGTAATCTGACTCTCCCTACAGCTAGGTGACTTTGCAGCGAGCTCGGAGTGCTGTGAACTTAGAAGAGTCCCTTTCCAAACAAGTCCAACAGATCGAAACTCAGAGGGTAAACAAAAAGTGCCAGGATTCGAACCTTGAGTTCAAACACGAACGTTATATCCATTCACTCGCTACGTACAGAGTTCATTGTTGCAGTGATTAATAAGTGTCTGAGAGGAAGAATACGTTTTAAGGACCTTAATGACTCTTGAAAAGAAGCTAATGACCCCGAATCAAGATGGAAATGGGTCAATGACAAATGTGCAATACTTCTCCTTTAAATCATGGCCAATTCTTGTTACTCTTTACAACCCATAAACTTCGTAGCGAAATATAGGTGGGGAAAAATATTATTATTCATGTCGCTTCTCCCTCTTTCGCTAAACGTAACAATGAGGATGATAGATGATTTGGATCCTGGTAACTTTGATGGCGAGATCGGAAGTCGCCCGATTAACGTGCTGGGTCTTATTATCACTATTATTATTATTATTATTATTATTATTATCAGCCGCAGCAGTAGCATGATTAGTAGTACTTTGTGTTATTATTGCTTTCCTGTGGATACAAGTGTAATATTAATCCTTTCTTTTCGATCATGAAGAAGACGCATGCATATATGTAGAGATGTTTAGTGAATAAAATATTTTAGTCCGGAAAATAGTGTTAATATTTAGTATGTAATAGTAATATTAAAAAATAATAATGTACTGATAGGTCTTCCGTTGTGGTTCCAGGCTCCGAGGCATCGTTAGCCTGAATAAATTCAGTACGCAAAGTGCACTGCAGAGAGAAGAATTACTTTATATCATGTAACAGGATTAATTAAGGCTTCTCCTTTCCCCCATCCCTCCCAGAAAAAGGGTAGTACCGTATCACGCCCAAGGCGTGACTCGAACCCGGGAGCCCCGGCGTCATAACTCTATAGACTAAAGTGCGCGTCAAATCTCCTGCATATGGCCTTGAACGGCTGAACAACACCAGCGAATCGCAGACGTGCGGCGTTGCCTAGTTCTGTGACAAGGCGTTTCGCTCAACCACGCTCTTTTCCGTGTGAGATTTCGACATGGCACCGCTGCAGTGCGCTGCTATTGGCTATTGACGCGCACTTTAATCTCTTCGCCAAGGGCTCCGGCTGAAGCGCTGGAAGTAGCTTCTTACAAGCATATTACACCGTCGACCTTCAGTGCATCTGTAAACTCCGCTGACACGGGAATCAACAGGAAATCGTACGAAAAAAAGTAAAACTCAGCTTTATGCAAAAAACACGGTTAACGACAGGACAAGGTAAATTTCTTTTATCGGACAAACGGATTTCTTCAAATTTACAGGAGAAATTACTTACCGAATGCAGTTTCTTTATAGTTGTGGAAGTTCGGGGAAGTGTTTTCTCGCATCGCTCATTGAATTTTGCCGGTAAATCATCTATTTTTAGATATAAATGTGTGACCGATGCACAAAAGCTGTTGCATCCACTTACTTCTAGCTGGATGCTGCCTGTGTGTGATGACGTAATCACGGTCAATGCCGGTCAGTGTTTCCAAACACGTGTTTTTGTGACTGAAGAAGGTACGTTTCCGCAAATGGTTTGTGGGGCTGTGTGTCAATGGTTCATGGGGCTATGTGTCAATGGTGTGTGGAGCTACACATTTTTTTCTACACCAATTTTTAACTATTGTAACCTAAACGTGACCCAACCTAACCTAACCTTACCGGAAATGGTTCGTGGGGCTATGTATGAATGTTTTGTGGGGCTACGTAGGTATTTTTGGGTGCAGTGAGGTGGAAACACTGCATGCCGAGTACGGTAGTGAAACTGTGACCGCCATTTTGCGTGTTACCGAAGGCAAAAAGAAACGAAGAAAACTTACTCGATATGTCGCAAATAGAGCTTATTTCCGTGAAATAAGCGAAATTCCACCTTCAACAATGTTTCTCAATGCAGAATACGTAAGTACGAATATTGAAATTAAAAGAACTAGCAAATTTCAGCCATTCGTCCGATATAAGAAATTTACCCAGGACGGAACTCGCCCAACGGCTTTAACGATCGGAAATTTGAATCCCCCTTAAATAGATCGCGAGAACATTTCTCAGCCCCAGTTGTAATTAGAAAGTTATCGAATGAACAGTTGTTGTCTCCAATTTATGGTCTGATTATCAAAAGAGTTACCGCGAGGAGTGATGCGATATCGAAGTTTCATTTTAGGGACCATGCCTGCGCACCAGAACCGGCGGAGAGGATCTTCACCTCTAGATCTACAGGTAAACGAACATCCTTTTCTGTTGTTGTCATGACCAGTTAATCGAAGCGTAAATATCGAATGTTAAGGTGTTCTCCTTATTTCTCAGGGGAGAGTCTCCTTACATGTAAAAGGTATCTCGTATAAGCGAGTTGCTTTAGGCTGGCACAGCCTAAGCTAGATCCCAAAACCCTATAGGTTTTATACGGTACTCGGTTCAGCCCCTACTGGCTACAACGGGGTGCAAATTAACGAGGGTATGCAGGGGATTTCCCCCACTAGACCCTACTATCCTTGTCTGAGTTTAGATTGAGTTTTTGTGTTTACTTCACTTTTTTCACAGATAGGCTAATCGGGACTGGACAGTTTAAAGTGGGATTCTACTATCCTTGTCAGTAGAGGTAAATGTACACCGTAGTGGAGTGGTTGTCACAGTGCTCTACAACAACGCCATAGGTCCCGGGTTCGAATCCCGGCCTGGGCATGGGTGTTCTTTGTGAGTGTCCCTTCATCAGTTTCATCATATCACTCATACTCATAGTCGGGATTAGCCAAAAGTGGCGGAAAAGCGACATAAAGTAACACAATTCAATCATCTCTCCACCAAATTTTCATCCCTTTTAAAACTGAGCGAGGGTTTATTTCAAAGATATGTAATTCATGTCTATACCTGAATCAGCAATGAATGATAGCCCCCCCCCCCCCCCTCAAAGCAAAGTGTTTTAAATTCGCACAACAGATAACTCCTCCGTTCTAAAATTAGCAACCGGTAGCTCGAGGCTGAGGACAATGTACCGCATCTACGTCGAGTGGGCGTGAGTAAAAAAAAAATGGACGGGAAAGAAGAGGGGGAAAATGGCCTGACGTGCAGTCCATAAACATCTCGCCGTCCGTTTCATAAATCTCCTCTCTGGCGAAAAACAGACGGATCTGCCAAAACAATCTTTTTATGCGCTTTTTGGCCGATCGTGGCGAAAGTCTTCCCAGAGCCACGCGCACGCTGAGCGAGAGAACCATGGTCAGGTTACGCCCGCTGCGTGATGCACCTGCTGGCTGGAGGTGCCTGGCTGGGGAAAACGCTGCCAGAACTCCCTCAGTCATGTTTGGACGGTAGGATTTCCTTTAGCCTGTCTTTACTGCCAGAAATGCTACCTCAATGGATATTATAATATGTTTTGTCGCAGATACTCCATGGAAACCCATTTTTTTTTGTCGTACATTGTTTTCTCTCTCTCTCAATCTATGAACCTCTCTCTCTACCAATCTCTCTCACTCTCGGGTCAGCATATTTCATTCGCTCTCTCACACTCTGACCAGCATATTTCATTCACTATCTCATTATCGAATCGGCATTTCACATTCATTCTCTCACTCTCGGACCAGCATCTCTCATTCACTCTCGGACCAGCATCTCTCATTCACTCTCGGACCAGCATCTCTCATTCACTCTCGGACCAGCATCTCTCATTCACTCTGGGACCAGCATCTCTCATTCACTCTGGGACCAGCATCTCTCATTCACTCTGGGACCAGCATCTCTCATTCACTCTGGGACCAGCATCTCTCATTCACTCTCGGACCAGCATCTCTCATTCACTCTCGGACCAGCATCTCTCATTCACTCTGGGACCAGCATCTCTCATTCACTCTGGGACCAGCATCTCTCATTCACTCTGGGACCAGCATCTCTCATTCACTCTCGGACCAGCATCTCTCATTCACTCTCGGACCAGCATCTCTCATTCACTCTCGGACCAGCATCTCTCATTCACTCTCGGACCAACATCTCTCATTCACTCTCGGACCAGCATCTCTCATTCACTCTCGGACCAGCATCTCTCATTCACTCTCGGACCAGCATCTCTCATTCACTCTCGGACCAGCATCTCACATTCACTCTCGGACCAGCATCTCACATTCACTCTCACTCTGGGACCAGCATCTCACATTCACTCTCACTCTGGGACCAGCATCTCACATTCACTCTCACTCTGGGACCAGCATCTCACATTCACTCTCACTCTGGGACCAGCAGCTCTCATTCACTCTCACTCTGGGACCAGCAGCTCTCATTCACTCTCACTCTCGGACCAGCAGCTCTCATTCACTCTCACTCTCGGACCAGCAGCTCTCATTCACTCTCTCTCATACTCAGATCAGCATTTATTCCCCCCCCCTCTCTCTCTCTAAAATCAACAACTCATCCACTCTCTCTGCCTCCCTCTCTCTAATCAGCATCTCTCATTAACTCGCTTTCTCTGTAATCGGCATCTCTAATCCCCAATATCCAATCAGTATCTCACATTCACTCTCACTCTAATCAAAATATCTCTGATCTCTCCTCTAATCACATTTCTCTAACACTCAATTTCTCTCGAGCGCTCCATCTAATAATCGAATTCTCTTCAACACAACACCTTTTTCCAGTAAAATTCTCTCTAACCTTTCTATCTAGTCAATATATTACTAACACATCCACCTCTCTCTCTCTCTCCCTCATCAAGTTGAAATTTTTTTTCTTTACTCTGTTTCGATCCTACGAGCCCTCGAAAACATTGCACTCTTAAACTAGATATATGTATACACTGTATACCATATATACGAGACGAGTTATTTGTAGTTGAAATTCAGTAAAGCCGCCAAGTCGAAAGTGGAAGAACAATGTTGAGATGCGCTCGAATGAATTGGCAAAGACAGTAAAGATTTGATTAATCTTGTACATGATACAGACATATGACAGGATTACGTTAATGCTGCAATAAAACTGTGGGTTTAGGAATGCCAGGAATTCTGTAACATTTACATATAAACACAACTTTACCCAAAAATTGTCAAGAGCAAGAGAGAAAATGGATGAGGATGCAAGAATTACAAGGACGGCTCAAAGGATATGGTAAATATAGGAATCTTGTGGAGTTGACAACATAAATGTTAAATGACTAATTAGACAAGATTTGCAAGTCGAAACTTGTATGACTACTTGGACACGATCAGTTAATCTTGACATAAGTGGACGAAATCGGCAACGTCTGAAGTAATTTTTAGTTGTAAGTGAAATCGACAGATGGCGTTGATTTAGCTACGGTTTGACCAGCTAATTACAGACAAGACGAAAATCCTCCTTTTGCAGTTTCTTTTCCTCGCTAAAATGTTATTTATTGCTCTTTCGTAAACGGCAAGTTGCTGGATTTTTCCTCCTTCGACTGCGAGTGGTAAATCTGCATTCTTCGAGAGCTCTCGGTGGAGATTTATTTTCTTGGGCGGGAGAATGCTGTACACAATTTCCAACGCTTATGGCGTTTGTTGTGTGTATTTTTCCAGTGTAATCACGTGGAAGAAACGGGCTTGAATCGTTTCGTTTTCAGGTTTCCCGTCGTTGCGTTTGTCAACGGTGTCGTTTCTTCTGTTGAATGTGTTCTGGTACGTGACGTGTTTGCGGAACGACCTCTTCGGTTTTGCACTTTTGGTGCAACGCTATGGAGAGTCTCTCTGTTGCTTCTTACGTAAGCGTTTCACTTAAGGAATCGAGACGATGCCGAGAAAGTGGAACTGGAACACGAGACCAGCGAGAGATTGGAACATGAGACCAGAGAGAGAAAGAGAGAGATTGGAACATGAGACCTGAGAGAGAAAGAGAGAGATTGGAACATGAGACCTGAGAGAGAGAGAGATTAATTGAAACGTGAGATCAGAGAGAGAGAGAAATTTAAAAAGGTGAGATCAGAGAGAGAGAGAGAGAGAGAGAGAGAGAGAGAGAGAGAGAGAGAGAGAGAGAGAGAGATTGGAACGTGAACGACCAGAGAGACTGGAACGTGAGGCCAGAGAAACAGATATTGGGACGTGAGACCAGAGAAAGAGATTGGAACGTGAGACCAGAGAGGGCGAGATTGGAATGAGAGACCACAAAGAGATTCGAACGGGAGACAAGAGAGAGAGATTGGAAAGGGAGGCCAGAGAGAAAGATATATATATATATATATATTGGAACGTGAGCGCAGAGAAAGAGAGATATTGGAACATGCGGGGTGCGAAATCCTGGGGGGACGGGTGGATTTCCCCCCCCCCAACAATATCTGCCTAAAAAATCCCTCCCACCAAAAATTTCCGGGGGGGGGAGAGAGTTTTTGTTACAACAAACAAAAGATAAGCAATTACTTTTAATTTCAAATATACTGTACTAAGAATAATATCGAAAGCAGTGTAGTTGTGAGTGTTGAATGCTTTTTCTCCCTCAAGAGTAGTGTTGCCCACGAGACGAGACTTTGGCCTGTCTCGTCTCGTGGAGTCTCGTGGAAATGGTGTCTCGTCTCGAAAATATTCGTTTGTCTTATGACACATGGTCAATCTCGTCTCGTCTCGAATTTTTAAAAGCCTGTCCCGTCTCGTCCCGTGGGCAACACTACTCAAGAGATCTTTAACAAATCTACATCAATACGCACAATAAAAGTAAAACAAGAATGCAAAACAATAATAACTATGAAATCTGATTGATTTATATTAACATAAAGCAAAAACTAAATAAAAACTTGCACATAAATAAGACATTCAACTATTTCATAATTTATTAACATCTTTAACCAGTTAGTAGGAATTCGTTTGCTACTTTATTATATATATATAATATAAATATATAAAAATATTATTATTATTATTATTATTATTAATTACACAAGAAAATTGTCAAAGTTCTCTCTCTCATATATATATATATATATATATATATATATATATATATATATATATATATATACATACAGGGTGTTAATTTTAACTTGACATATCAAAATAGCGGGAGTGATATGCATGTGAGGAAAATTTGGTCCAAACAAACCATGATCCTTGTCGGGGGGGGGGTGAAGTTAATGGCGTACAAATGAGCCCCCGCACAGGGCCCCCCCTGGGGGGCAGGGGGGCACGTTGTGTTTTTCAAATAGGAACCCCCGAATTTTGTTTCATTTTGGGATTCGCGGAGTCAAAATAAATAATAATTATGCTTGACATGGGTGCAACAACATGCGAAATAAAAAATATATGGCCATGTGTATGTTTGGAAACACGTAAATGTCGTGCATGGAAAAACGGTAACAGGCCCCCACGAAAATACGAAGAATGGCGTGTGCAGAGGAAAATTTCATTGCTGTCGATGGTGTCATTGAAGAGTGGAAGAAGTACCAAAAGAAGAGTGCGGAGGGGATAGGGGGAGGGGGCAGCATGCAACGAACAAAGTGGAAATACATCTACTGGATTAATGCAGATGCCAAGGATATGAGGGAAACAAAATAACGAACTGTGCCTGTGCCAGAAAAGTGAAATGGTAGGGGATGTAAATCGTGTTTCCAGAACTCACGCGAAGAGTATGTTATCGCCACCGACGTTGTCGGATCAGCTGTGTTATCAGACGCCAGCTACACGTAAGGTACCTAGGCCATTTGACCTTGCTCTGAAGTCAGCTCTCTGTGCCCGTGTTTGCTTGGGGAAATAGGTGGTTATTGGGCTTGAGTGCTTCAGAAGGTTAGTTGATGTGCCCGTGTTCGAAGTGAGTGCAGGGTAAAAGTGCACGTATACCTAGGACGATGGAGCGTGTATCTGTGGAAGACAGAATTGAAATGATATTCATGTATGGTGAATGTCGACGGAATGTGGACAATGCTGTCACCGAATATGCCAGACGCTATCCGAACAGAGTGCGTTCGCGGTCGACATTTTCGCCAAGGTTGTCAAGCAATTTGCAACAGTAGGAAGCGCGTGTCCGCAACAAAGACGGCGTCGAAGAACTGTCACTGGGGAAAATAATGAAATCGCTGTATTAGCTGCAGTGGCGTATGATCCCCATTCCAGCACGCGTAACATAGTTCGCCAGAGTGGGATGTCCCATGTCAGTGTTTGGAACATACTCAAGAGGCACAAGTTTCACCCTTACCACCAGGAACTTCATGGTGTTGATTTCCGTGCACGGATGGTGTTTTGTGAATGGGCACGTGGACAAATACATCGAAATCCGGCATTCTTTCGGGACGTTCTGTTCTCCGACGAAGCAACATTCACAAACCATGGCCAGGTTAACCGGCACAAAATGCACTACTGGAGTGCCGACAACCCACACTGGTTGCGTGAAGTTGAACATCAACGCCCGTGGTCAGTGAACGTATGGTCATGGGTGACAAACTCATTGGTCCATTTTTCATTGACGGCACATTGAATGGGCGAAAGTATCGCAATTTCTTGCAGGACGAACTACCGATATTCCTGGAGGATCTAAGCCTTGCACAGCGACGGGCCATGTGGTATCAGCATGATGGTTGTCCGGCGCATTATGCTGCCATAGCTCGGGAAGTATTAACGTGCAAGTTCCATCATCGCTGGATCGGACGACGTGGTCCTGTCAATTGGCCGGCTAGATCACCAGACCTTACTGCGCCAGATTTCTTTTTGTGGGGTTTTCTTGTATGTAATGGTGTATCAAACTGTACCCACAACGCGCAAGGACATGATGCAACGAATACGAAATGCTTACACGCAAATTGATCCCGCCACACTTTTGCGTTGTGAACAGTCATTTCATGCAAGAATAAATAAATGCATCGACATTCATGGTCACCATTTCGAGCATTTGCTTGGGTAAGGCATGTATGCCCACGCACCACCCCACCCCCACAGGTGAGAGGCAAGGGCACTTGAAACAAGCACCCCACACGTGAGAGGCAAGGAGACTCACGTGAAACAAGCACCCCACAGGTGAGAGGCAAGGAAACTCCCTTGAAACAAGCACCCCACAGGTTCGAGGGTAATAGTATTTGCATTCCATCCTTCCCATCTCCTACACTTTTCTGGCATCCCTGAATACGTTTTTGTGTTTCCCTCATCTCCATGCCATCTTCATTAATCCAGCAGATGTATTTCCACTTTGTTCGTTGCATGCTGCCCCCTCCCCCTATCCCCTCCGCACTCTTCTTTTGGTACTTCTTCCACTCTTCAATGACACCATCGACAGCAATGAAATTTTCCTCTGCACACGCCATTCTTCGTATTTTCGTGGGGGCCTGTTACCGTTTTTCCATGCACGACATTTACGTGTTTCCAAACATACACATGGCCATATATTTTTTATTTCGCATGTTGTTGCACCCATGTCAAGCATAATTATTATTTATTTTGACTCCGCGAATCCCAAAATGAAACAAAATTCGGGGGTTCCTATTTGAAAAACACAACGTGCCCCCCTGCCCCCCAAGGGGGCCCTGTTCGGGGGCTCATTTGTACGCCATTAACTTTCCCCCCAACAAGGATCATGGTTTGTTTGGACCAAATTTTCCTCACATGCATATCACTCCCGCTATTTTGATATGTCAAGTTAAAATTAACACCCTGTATATATATAATTAATAATAATAATAATATTTTTTAATTTAGTAATTTATTTGTAATTTTAATAACATTATAAATATGTATATCGTATATGGGGGAAGGGGAGAGGGTTTGTAGATTAATATATTTCTCCATCCCCCCACCAGTCTAAAATGATTTCGCACCCTGGGAACATGACACCAACGAAAGAGCGAGATTGAAACATGAGACCCGCAGAGAGCGAGATTGAAACACGAGACAAGAAGAAGAAACCAGGAGTGTGATTGCATGGCTACAGGGATACCAATACGTCATCGGGGATGTCGAGACAAGACCAAAAATATAGTAATTTTTTACATGTGGCGGGAAATTATATCTGTTTACAGTGCCTTTTGTGATTCATATGTACAATTATTTGAATATTATCGACCATAATAATTAAAATAGTACAATTTATACTATATAGGCTAGTAACATGTGAAGCGTCAGAGGTATGACGAAGCTTGGAGGCTTTTGAAACGTGTATATTGACAACTGCTCGCATTGATATGCCGGTATATGAAATGAGTTCAAGGCAAACATACCATATAAGAACAACAACTCCAAGTTGGAAGTCCCGGGTTCGAATCCCGGCCTGGGCATGGATGTTTGTAAGTGTCCATTCATCAATTTCATCATATCATCACTCATCCCAATCTTCGCAAATTAGCCAAAAGTGGCACAAAAAAACGAAGTAAGTCTCAATGAATCAATCAAAATCCAAGTTCGAAGAAAGGCTAGTTTGTTGAAGTCAGGGGTGCGCATCCCCCAAAATCATATCATTCGCGACCTCAAACCATATCGAAAGTAACTTTTTTCTTAGCTTTACTGAACACTATACTTGATCTGCCCCTCCTCCCTAAGCAGGGATGCCCATCACTCAAGACCACCCCTAAAATCGTTCATCATAATCCAGAATATAGGCCTGTCTTGTAATGCACATATACTATAAAAACTTCACATTCACCTCACGAAAGCGCGAAACATCCTAGAAACACATTACAATTTTTACATCGATTTCTTTGCAGGCTTTCAGAATATTAATTTAATAGGGTGTCAATACTTTCTTAAGATCCCGATATATTTAGTCTTTTCCAGCTTCTCCTTTGGCACGTTCGGGGTCAAAAACGTGTGGATACCATATCGCTAAATACAGTCTCAAAAAAATAATGTTCGAACTCTATCCACTACAGAAATCCCTTGACAATGTAACACTTTATCAAGAGCTTTCTATCTCCCCCTTTACATTTAATACCCAATCAATTTTAGACTTACTGTTGATACTGAAGAGTGGATAAGACAATAGCAATACGCAAGAATTGGATACCCCCTCAATTTAATGCTCAATCCCCTTCTGACTAAAATACCAGCCATAATCTAAGACCTAGAGTTGGATATTGTCCAAAAGTTTAATTCAGAATCCCCCCCCCCAAGAACCCACGTGTCAATTAAGGCATAATATGTAAGAGTTGGATATTTCTTCACCTCCCCCCCCTTTCGATAATACCCTTAAACACTTTATTTTCTTTATCTAATGGATTAAATATGGTGCATTTAAGGTGTAAATCTTTACATATATTTTGGAAAAGGATATAAATGTTGAATTTTATATTATTTGAATGAAAAAAATCCCCCCAAAAAATCTCAATGGCGTGACCTGCGCCATAATCCCCCTTGTAGGCACCCATGGTTGAAGTAGTCTAGAGACGAGACTTGGCAGGGAATGATCTCGTCTTGATTTATAAAACACTTGTTTGGGTTTCGAATGGCAAGTTTCGTTCTCGTTTCGAGATACAGTGTGGGTCGAAGAAAGCTTTATTTTCCCCCTGGAAGAGAGCTAAAACTCAACAGTAGCTACCACTCACTACTTCTCCCAACAGATAAGACAGGGCAACATAGCTCGGTACCAGGCCTACGGTGTTGCAATATTTGTTACGTTTCAGTCGCAGTTTTAGTTGAAACAGATTGGTACTTCAATACTACTAACTTTGTTATGTACTTTTACGTGAATTATTTTGCATTTCGGTATCAACCTGCACCCCTGGCAATAACAATTTTTAAAAAGTTCTACAATGCATTTTAAATTATTTGTCGTCATGTACAGTATTTGTAATTTGGAAGTTGGTTGACTGATTGATTTGATTTATTTTACTTTGTTTTTCTGTCACAATGGTGATGAGATGAGTGGAGGGACAATCGCTAACATACAGGGACAACACAACTCAAGCTTCAGAGAAGATTATCCTAGCTGTAAGTCCAGTGGAAGGAAGTTTGGCTTTTGGGTGTCTACGAAAAGAGTCACCCTTCAGAAGTTGAATTCAGTGCTTTTAACTTTCCCTTATTTACGGTGAACCATCAATCGATTTTACGGTGCTATCACCGTAAAGTTACTGTAATTTTTTTCACACTGTGGCCACCAAAGTACTCGGTAGCCATGGTAATTTATCGAAGCCAGAAATTTCGAGTGCTATCATCCCAAAATGATTAAATCCTGCCTCCTGTGCACAGATAGCCATCAAGCAGACGAGAAACATTATACGTTCCCCCGCCGCATTAAAGGAGAAAAATCTCCCAACCGTGCATTTGCACATGTAACAGGAACTTATCTCGTCGTCGATCAGCAGAATCCTTCTCGGGGCCACCTGGGGAGATGCAAACAGGTGGATTCGTCAGAAACTCCATATTTGGTCTTCCTTTCAATCAGTTTTTTTTCTTTCCCCTTCCTGGCTTCAAGGCTGCCGTTGCGATGGAGCTCGCTAACTACGTAGATTTTGATTTGAAGAAGGTAATGTGATGTAATAATTGGTCTCGAGACACCATTGTTGCGAATGGCTGAAATTAATCTTTCGGTTTGGAGTTGCTCTTCGGAGTACAACGATTGCCTGTGGGTGTTTAGGACTTAAAGAGGAGTGATTTGTGCAAGTGAAAGCTGTTTTTGTTCCAGAGTTGCATTTTTACCCGTAATTTTCAGTAAAAGCGTCATCGTCTCCTACCTACGTTGATAAATGGAGAAATAACGCTCTAAGACAATCAATTTCCGCCACCACCAGCTATTATAACGTAAAAACTTGCCATGGCCGTTTTTAAAGTATTAACAGCACATAGTGCGTCCATTTCGATCTGCATCCGAGAGATCGGGAGAAACGTGGCGGGCGGCGCTGACGGAGATGCCGACATTTGAGGCCTGTAATGCCCGCTTATTTTTGTGGACATCTTGCAAAACGAGCACTAACCTGTGTTATAACACGCAAAAGTTCTTCTGTAATTCTTCCAAGTTCCACCCTTATATACACAAATAAATACGCTTTAGAAATTATATTAAGAGCCACAGATAATACTCTGTAAAACATTTTAATCATAGTTTTGACCAGTAACGTCCTGCTTAAGTTTATATCCTTCAAAGAGTTTTGTGTCGATGGGGATCGTTTGGAGGTTTCGAATGTGCAACACTGTATCAAGATTACGCTGCAGACGAACCGTTAAAAGCTAATGGTGTTCGTGAGCTTCCTTGCAATCCGAAATCTCCTAGCTCAAGTTTTTTGTTCCTTCGCGACTACAGAGCTGTGAATATAGTGGCAGGCAGATGTAAACCAAGAGCGTGTTAATTTCGTACTGTGCGTAAGAGTGTTATTCTTGGTTACTTGCCGTTACTTGTTTGTGTTATTGCAGTGTGTATGTGTGTTGTGTCAGTCAGACGATTGGAATACCAGCCGCAAGGTTCACGTTAGAACAAAGAATTTTTATGTATGTACGTAAAAACAGACTCGTGTCGAGACGTGTGTAGGCAATTTGTACAGAAATTCCCAGGCGTGTAGGTGGACATCACTTTGAACAACTCTTATAACACAGGTTAGTGCTAGTTTTGCAATATTTATATAAATGTCTGCATATGTCCATAAAAATATGCGGGCATTACAGGCCGCAAATGTCGGCACCTCCGTCAGCGCCGCCCGCCACGTTTCTCCCGATCTCTCGGCTGCAGATCGAAATGGACGCACGGTAGTTAAACATGAAAATATAATATTGATTCAATTTTTTTAAAATATCCTTATGGTGATCACAAATGAAATTTATAATCATTTTTATTCAAATTTAAATTTGAAAGTTTTTTTTTTACAGTATGTCTCACTGCTATATTACAGGCCTATATGTACCTATATGCACACACAAGTATGAGCAGTTAATATTGTAAGCAGTGTAGCCTCTCTCCAAAAGGAAAGCGAAACAAGGCAAGAATCGCTGGTTCCCGCACACGATGTGGCAACATTTACAGTACAGTGTTGCCTAGTTGAAGCGTAAACCCTGCCTCCAAAGGGAAAGGGAACCAAAGTCAAGAATTGTTGGTTCAATCACACTATGTGGCAACGTCCACCGTGCAGTGTTGCCTGCTCTCAACAGACTGTTGTCATCCCTAATCTTTCTAACAAATATTGATGCCATTTTTTACATCGAACCACCGAACAAATGCAAGTGTGAGCAGATGTGGCAACGGTAATAGTCCTGCTCATTTCGTGTCTCTGCTTATAGTAGTGTGGGTCCTTTTCCAGAAAACTCCATGCAACAATGAAAACGAAAGAGATATAACACCAACTTCGTTGCAGAAACCAATTGCAGGTCACGAGAAAAAAGAAGGCAAGTGAAATTGAGAAAAAAAATCATCCGCATATTTATTTCTTGGCTATTGCGATTCTTTGCCTAATTCCCACACGTTGTGGAAACCGGCGAAACAGGTCGACTGGCCGTAACGAATGCATCTTGTCATGTGGGAATGAGTTACGAGTGATTCGCACCGCGGTAGGGCGCTCCGGTAGGTGCGAAAGACGAAAACGCAAATAAAGAAAGAAATAAGAAGAATTATTTACTAACGACTTCTGTTTGGCGTTGTATAATTGACTCTCCTTTCACGGTGCATAAAGCTATGGATTTATGAGCCTTCTCGGAGTTGCGAAACTGATTTCAATACTCACGCAAGCGCATACACCTTGCGAGGAGTTAAGATGCAGCATTTGGAAGTTCTTTTATGATCTTCACTATGTAGAAATTTAAGTGGTGCGGATGGTATCAGGATTAAAGAAGAATTGTTCACAGTCTTCTCTCGTGGACGACAAAGTCCGTCTCGTTCTCGGCATCGAGTTTCATTGCCCGTCCCGTTCTCGGCATTGAGTTTCATTGCCCGTCCCGTTCTCGGCATCGAGTTTCATTGCCCGTCCCGTTCTCGGCATCGAGTTTCATTGCCCGTCCCGTTCTCGGCATCGAGTTTCATTGCCCGTCCCGTTCTCGGCATCGAGTTTCATTGCCCGTCCCGTTCTCGGCATCGAGTTTCATTGCCCGTCCCGTTCTCGGCATCGAGTTTCATTGCCCGTCTCGTTCTCGGCATCGAGTTTCATTGCCCGTCTCGTTCTCGGCATCGAGTTTCATTGCCAGTCTCGTTCTCGGCATCGAGTTTCATTGCCCGTCCCGTTCTCGGCATCGAGTTTCATTGCCCGTCCCGTTCTCGGCATCGAGTTTCATTGCCCGTCTCGTTCTCGGCATCGAGTTTCATTGCCCGTCTCGTTCTCGGCATCGAGTTTCATTGCCCGTCCCGTTCTCGGCATCGAGTTTCATTGCCCGTCTCGTTCTCGGCATCGAGTTTCATTGCCCGTCTCGTTCTCGGCATCGAGTTTCACTGCCCGTCCCGTTCTCGGCATCGAGTTTCACTGCCCGTCCCGTTCTCGGCATCGAGTTTCACTGCCCGTCCCGTTCTCGGCATCGAGTTTCACTGCCCGTCCCGTTCTCGGCATCGAGTTTCATTGCCCGTCCCGTTCTCGGCATCGAGTTTCATTGCCCGTCACGTTCTCGGCATCGAGTTTCACTGCCCGTCTCGTTCTCGGCATCGAGTTTCACTGCCCGTCACGTTCTCGGCATCGAGTTTCATTGCCCGTCACGTTCTCGGCATCGAGTTTCATTGCCCGTCCCGTTCTCGGCATCGAGTTTCATTGCCCGTCCCGTTCTCGGCATCGAGTTTCATTGCCCGTCTCGTTCTCGGCATCGAGTTTCATTGCCAGTCTCGTTCTCGGCATCGAGTTTCATTGCCCGTCACGTTCTCGGCATCGAGTTTCATTGCCCGTCACGTTCTCGGCATCGAGTTTCATTGCCCGTCACGTTCTCGGCATCGAGTTTCATTGCCCGTCACGTTCTCGGCATCGAGTTTCATTGCCCGTCTCGTTCTCGGCATCGAGTTTCATTGCCCGTCTCGTTCTCGGCATCGAGTTTCATTGCCCGTCCCGTTCTCGGCATCGAGTTTCATTGCCCGTCCCGTTCTCGGCATCGAGTTTCATTGCCCGTCCCGTTCTCGGCATCGAGTTTCACTGCCCGTCCCGTTCTCGGCATCGAGTTTCACTGCCCGTCCCATTCTCGGCATCGAGTTTCACTGCCCGTCCCGTTCTCGGCATCGAGTTTCATTGCCCGTCCCGTTCTCGGCATCGAGTTTCATTGCCCGTCACGTTCTCGGCATCGAGTTTCATTGCCCGTCTCGTTCTCGGCATCGAGTTTCATTGCCCGTCTCGTTCTCGGCTTCGAGTTTCATTGCCCGTCTCGTTCTCGACATCGAGTTTCATTGCCCGTCTCGTTCTCGGCATCGAGTTTCATTGCCCGTCTCGTTCTCGGCATCGAGTTTCATTGCCCGTCACGTTCTCGGTATCGAGTTTCATTGCCCGTCCCGTTCTCGGCATCGAGTTTCATTGCCCGTCCCGTTCTCGGCATCGAGTTTCATTGCCCGTCCCGTTCTCGGCATCGAGTTTCATTGCCCGTCTCGTTCTCGGCATCGAGTTTCATTGCCCGTCTCGTTCTCGGCATCGAGTTTCATTGCCCGTCTCGTTCTCGGCATCGAGTTTCATTGCCCGTCTCGTTCTCGGCATCGAGTTTCATTGCCCGTCTCGTTCTCGGCATCGAGTTTCATTGCCCGTCACGTTCTCGGCATCGAGTTTCATTGCCCGTCACGTTCTCGGCATCGAGTTTCATTGCCAGTCTCGTTCTCGGCATCGAGTTTCATTGCCAGTCTCGTTCTCGGCATCGAGTTTCACTGCCCGTCCCGTTCTCGGCATCGAGTTTCACTGCCCGTCCCGTTCTCGGCATCGAGTTTCATTGCCCGTCCCGTTCTCGGCATCGAGTTTCATTGCCCGTCCCGTTCTCGGCATCGAGTTTCATTGCCCGTCCCGTTCTCGGCATCGAGTTTCATTGCCCGTCCCGTTCTCGGCATCGAGTTTCATTGCCCGTCTCGTTCTCGGCATCGAGTTTCATTGCCCGTCTCTTTCTCGGAATCGAGTTTCATTGCCAGTCTCGTTCTCGGTATCGAGTTTCATTGCCCGTCTCGTTCTCGGCATCGAGTTTCATTGCCAGTCTCGTTCTCGGCATCGAGTTTCATTGCCAGTCTCGTTCTCGGCATCGAGTTTCATTGCCAGTCTCGTTCTCGGCATCGAGTTTCATTACCAGTCTCGTTCTCGGCATCGAGTTTCATTGCCAGTCTCGTTCTCGGGTCTAGTTTCATTCCCAGTCTCGTTCTCGGTCTCGTTGCAAGTTGCAATGCTAGTCTCGTTCAAGGTCTCGAGTTGTGATACCTGCCTCGTTCTCTTCTCGAGTTGTAACGCCTGTCTCGTTCTCAGTCTTGCTTCGAATTGTAATACCTATCTAGTTCTCGGTTTCGAATTGTAATGCCTATCTCGAATTGAAATGCCTATCTTTTTTTCGTCTCAAGTTGTAATGTCACTCTCGTTCTCGTGGCGAGTTGCAATGTCTGTCTCGTTTTCGATCTCGTCTCGAGTTGCAATGGCTGTCTCGTTCTCGCTGAATGTATCTATCTAAACTTTGAGTCCCAATCATGTCTCGAATAGGACGCCGGGGGTCGAAGAGGTGGAGGGGCGGCAGGGCACAAGGGGCAAGCCATCAATTTTGTGACCACGACGACTGCATTTATATAGATGGACGGATGAGTTGGTGTTTTAAGTCCACTTTATGCACAGTAAGGCTAATCGGGACTGGACCTACGGTTTAAAGTGGGATCCGAACCCCTGTGCCATGGGCCTCCACCGGGTATCGAACCCGGGACCCTTGATTATAAGGCGACGACGCTACCACTGCGCCATCGGGAACGTCCACATTTATATAGACTACGAGTTGGAAATTGCATAGCGGTAGATACCATTGAGGGGTGAGGACTGTGCTTGTATAGCATTTTAGTCAAAACGAACAAATGCGTTTTAATGGGGCGGACGACAAACTCAATTTTCCTATCTTGAAGATGCTGCTGCTCTTGGTACTTTCAAAGCTAACACTTTTGAAGCTTTAAAAGACGAAACTAGCAGAAATTTAAGAACATCACCCTGAGCTGCGATTTGGAAATAGAACCTTTAAAATATGATCCATGCCTGAGTAGAAGAGAAGTCATTCCCAAAATTAACGCAGATTTAAATTATGCACCATTTTATCCCTCAGGGTGGTCATATGTTGTAGTAAAAGCATTGCTGTTAGCGAGTGACGATCGTAAAAATTCATTACAAGTATGGAGACTGTGGGCAAATTACCTGACATTTTCGGTAGGAGAAGCGGCCCAAATGAAACAACTGTGCGACCTCACACCATGCGATTCTTTTCCTCTGGGGATTCACTAAGTCCAAAGTTTATGCTGTACGAAAATAAGAACGATTCCTAGAATTGAAAGCAAAAATTCAAAGTGAAATCGACGGCATCAAGCTGCAGTTATGCGAAAAAGTAATCCAGAATTTTGAAAAGAATTCGTGTGTGTGTAATGCGTCGTGGAGGACATTTATCAGATATCCTATTCCATATTTAATGACAATGTTTATCCTTTCAAATAATGCAATAACTTTGCCAGCTAATAAATAAATGATATTTTTTTTTCTTTCTTAAATCCTGCGTTTCTTTTGGGACACCCTCTATATCTATACAAGAGACCAAGAGGAGTTTTGCATCACTTACACCCTCTTGACTGTACATGTCAAAATTTAGAGTGCGTAAAGTAAAGGTTAGCAAAATTCCAATCGCCGAAGACGTACAGGGACCACACGCACTGGGAACATGCCAATGGATGCACTGAAGTGCGTGAGGCTACGCACCGACAAGGGCTGCGTGCGTGATGATAAAAAAGCGTGCCACGGTGGTGAATCCCTCCCCCATCACCCTCTTCCAACCACCCCTCCCCTAAAATGCCTTCCTCGTTCGATCAAGTGGTCCCCTCACGCATTTGTGCGTATACAGATGCGTCTGCGTCTTCAAGAGTGTGCGTGCGTCTCGATTTGGGTGGTCCTTGATGTAAAACTTTTCAAAAGATTTGTTTGATAAGAATGTGTATACACAGATCCCAACTTCCTCTACTGTTTCTCATGGGGATGCTGACTTATAGAAGCATATCGTCTCCTGTGGCTATTGAGATTAGTTGAACCCATTGACTTTACCATAAGATTTTTCTCTTTACATAAAACGTTTGGTTGTTACCAGTTTTTCGAAGTAATGAGTTTAACAATTACGGAGTACTATTTAAAATAAGTAGTTGTAACTAGTACTATTTTTTTTCAAATTGTAATTATATCCAGCAACTTCTTTGAAATCGATCGCTAAAACCAGCAGCTTTATAAAAATCTGTTGGGTAGGGGTAACCAGCAATCTTTTCAAAATCGGTATCTACAACCAGCAACCCCTTTTTTAATCAGTAGATGTAACCAGCAACTGTTTTTTTTCGAAATTGGTACCTGCAACCAGCAACTTTTTAAATATCGGGAGCTTCAACCAGCAACTTATTTTAATCTGTAGCTGTAGCCAGCAACTTCTTTAAAAATCTGTAGCTGTAGCCAGCAACTTCTTTAAAAATCTGTAGCTGTAGCCAGCAACTTCTTTAAAAATCTGTAGCTGTAGCCAGCAACTTCTTTAAAAATATGTAGCTGTAGCCAGCAACTACTTTAAAAATCTGTAGCTGTAGCCAGCAACTACTTTAAAAATCTGTAGCTGTAGCCAGCAACTACTTTAAAAATCTGTAGCTGTAGCCAGCAACTACTTTAAAAATCTGTAGCTGTAGCCAGCAACTACTTTAAAAATCTGTAGCTGTAGCCAGCAACTTCTTTAAAAATCTGTAGCTGTAGCCAGCAACTTCTTTAAAAATCTGTAGCTGTAGCCAGCAACTTCTTTAAAAATCTGTAGCTGTAGCCAGCAACTTCTTTAAAAATCTGTAGCTGTAGCCAGCAACTTCTTTAAAAATCTGTAGTTGTAGCCAACAACTACTTTAAAAATCTGTAGCTGTAGCCAGCAACTACTTTAAAAATCTGTAGCTGTAGCCAGCAACTAAAGTACTTTAAAAATCTGTAGCTGTAACCAGCAATTTTTTAAAAAAAAAACACCAACTCAATCAATCAATCAAAATGTTTTCATTTTTCTGAGACGAATGAAAAAATTATATTATAAAGGGAAATGTTATACCTTGGAAAAGAGACATATTGCTAACTGCCCCAGTTCCCTTTCAGATTATTTCTGGCGCCGTTACTGGTTGAATCCTTACTCATAAAAAATAATGGTAAATCGCGTCTAAATTCTTAATTCCTGTAATGGGTGCAAACACTATAAACAACACAACTGGTTCAGTGGGCCAAATCATATTTAAACAAACATTCCGTGTACTCACATAGAAATAGAGTTCCACCCGATGCGATTTCTTCGGGACGCAGGTGAGGGTGTCGTGACGACAGCAGCCAGTGTCGTCGCCGCACTGGTGCAGGATGGTGCAGTGCGGAATATAGGTCTTGCTAGGGTGCGGGTACACGTCCTTCACCTGGATCACCTTGGGCTGGGGCACTTTGCACGAGCCTTCCTTGTAGAGCTTCAGAGTGTGTTGAATGGCCTCCCGCACCTCGGCCTCTGAAACAAAACGGACAGAATTAGAGCTCAATCTTTGTAGCAATGTCACTACTTTGTAGTACTCTACTGACAGAAGTTACCCTAAAGTTTACGATAATTACCGTCAAAATTTAATGGTAAGATTAATTTAACCATGTCTCTTTTTCGTGAGAGCAGGCGCACTCGTGTCATTTCCTCTCTGTGCTGCATGGGCGTCGGGAGGGGGGTCGAACATGTCAGTCGAGGCCCCCCCCCCCTTCTCCTGGAAATTGACATCGTTCATTTCAAGTTACAAAGAATCAGAAACTGAATATAATTAAGTTACTTATTATTCGTATAGAATAACGAAGAAGTAAACAATGCGATAATTGAAAAATAATAAGCCCCCCCCTTGCTCCCCCTTCCGGACGCCCATGAATGAGATTGGACTCTCTGCGGGTGTGGAGCTTATAAGTTACTAGCTGATTGCCCGGGAATTTATTTATCCCAATCTTCTATTAGACAGGAAAATAATTAATTCTAACTACAGTGTAAAATGAACTGAGTTGAAAGGCATTGGGAGTGTAACTATTCATCTTAATGACCCCGAAAACCATGGATACCACACTAATATCGGTCGTTTATGATTATTTTTTACATGTCACCCCCTTCCCACCCCCACAACTAGGGGTGCCAAGGGTGTCTTACCCCCACAGTATTTATTTCCAGATTGTAAGTCATATGTGTACCAAGTTTGGTTATCGTGCATGTCACCAATTAGCTTAGCGACTCCGAAAACTATGGATTCGACACTAATCTAGGTCATTTTTGACATTTTATTTTTCACCCCCTCTCACCCTCCATCCCGATAGGTGATGAACTTGGGGTTGAACGGCATTGGGACTGTCACTATTCATCTTAGCGAGCACGAAAACTATGGATTCCACACTAATACCGGTCGTTTTCGATTATCTTTACATGTCACCCCTTCCCACCCCCACCCCGAGGGGTGTCAGGGGTGTCGTACCCACACAGTATCTATTTCCAGATTGCAAGTGATACGTGTACCAAGTTTGGTTCAAATTGCTCCAGGCAAGTTATGTCTGAACAAACGTACATACACCCCCCCCCCCCACACACACACACATACATCCATGTTTATATATTAGAAGATAACTAGTTGACGAGCTGTATCTTTGCGGGTGACCTTGGCTACTCCGCGCAGTGTATGAGAGAGATACGTTTATGTAGTTGCCACATACTCGCCCGTTGGGTGGTCGACAGCAAGGACAGAACGCAAGGATAACGACGCGCAGCCCGTAGCTCCTCCACTTTGCTACTGCGCAGCCGGACTTGTGCAGAGTTCACCCGCAAAGATACAGCTCGTCAACTCTAGCACAATTGTTTACATTAATTCTGAAGTATTTTGTTTGTTCAGTCGGAATCACTGGTGTTCTTATAAACTCTTTAAGAAACGA
Organism: Lepisma saccharinum; assembly: GCF_977018435.1. NCBI lineage: Eukaryota > Metazoa > Arthropoda > Insecta > Zygentoma > Lepismatidae > Lepisma > Lepisma saccharinum. Next base: position 45,282,507 of record NC_139233.1, on the reverse strand, counting down.
GTCGTTGCCTTGAAATCAAGGGTTCCATACCCGGCGTAGGCACACACTGGGTTCGGATCCCACTTTTAACTGTGGGTTCGGCCCGATTAGCCTAGTTGTGCATAGATTGGACTTGAAACACTAAACTCAATCTTAAGAAACGATTTATATTGGAACAAACACCCTTGAAGTGCCAGAGTTACCCCTCTCAAAGACTGTTGGTCCATCTCCCGAATCCATACACAGAAAACTCAGTGCATCAACTCTATTTGATGCACTAAAGTGTGTTATTTTGGCCTTTGCCAAGAATCAGGTTGTGAAGGAAGTCTTCTTTCTATGTGGTGCTGCAAAGCACGAGCACATAAATTCTAATGGGTTCTATTGAGTTCCGTAACAGGCTGGAACCATTTTTCTCGCACAATTTAAGTTCGGTCCAAGTTGCGTATTGTTTCATTTCAATACCGTACCTGGACCGAATTTAAACTGATTTCCAATTTCTGGACCTTTCATAACCCTGCTTTAATGAATCAACTGATGCCCTTTACTTCATCTTCATCGATGATGCAGTTAAACATTTGGGCTGAGCTAGAGACTTTATCCATTTTCAATTGATTTTGTGTGCACACAGAACCAAAAATGTGTTGAACTCCAGTTAAACATTAAAGCGGATAACTACACTCTGGGTGCATCAAATTATAAAGAGAAATGCATCAAAGGATATGCTACTTTCACCAGCTGCTGTTCTCAATTATGTATTTTTAGTACATCACGCAGAAGATCATTTCAGTCTATCTCCGTGGCGGAATGGTTAGCAGCTTGCATGCATGGGTGTTCTTGTGAGTGTCCCTTCAAGCAGTCCCAATAAATCTTGGACCCCCGCAAAATATTACCAAAAGCCCCCTCATACATACATATATATATATATAGATATACTCTTAATGTATGTGTGTGTGGAATTCTTGATCTCATTTTAACAAAGTCGCATATAAGGGCCTAGAAGTTGATTCAAAAGTCCCTTAACACCCCTTATAAAAAGTAAAGGAGTTAGGCTGGGTACAATTGGTCATGATAGAAACAGGTTAGGCTTAGGGCGAGCCATATTGGTGTGTTCCAAGCGGACGTTCGCCATATTGGTGGACGCCATATTGAATTCAACTCAAAATTTTTAAATGGGACGGGAATGATGTGACGTACATATGCCACTGCTTTCTCACACCTGGGAAATGATACATTTGTTACAATCATGCAGTCGTAACTTTTTCATGATTAGAGATAGGTTGAAGAAACCGTCACCACTGCATTTCTCGTGAAATTCTAGCCTGATTTGATTCTAGTGTGACTGCCACGCGGGAAACCCAGGTTGGGTGTTCTGAGGTCGAAATTTTTCGGGCTTTGTCCCCGCATAAAACGGCTCTAGGGTCCACCCAGCCTCAAATCAAATAGTACCGGGGGGTAGGGACGGTAAGGGCGGCCGCAGCGTGGTGCTGATTACATCACCTCCAAGATGGCCGACATCAAAAATATGAGGGGCCCACATACCCTAAATGTGCTTCCAGGCACGGTGTTATATGCACAGGGAGCATTACCTATACCTATTGTATTCGTTTCTATGCCCCTGAGTAACTAAGTTTATTTTTTAGATAAGTATACTATACGAACCCTGTACCAATGGCTGAGGGCCCCATAAAGGCTTACTTGTCTCCGCCCCCCCCCCCTACCCCCGCATTGAGGGGTTTTTGCGGCTTGTAGATCCAGCACTGGTACCTTCATCAATTTCATCCTATCATCACTCATTCTTATCGCCGCGATTAACTAAAGTGGTAGAAAAGCGAAGTGAAATAAACCAAATCAATCAATCAAAACGATGATTTCAAGAAAGCAAAATTACACGCTTAATCGTGTCACGCGACAGCATCTGCTATGAGGCAGATAGCTTTTTCCATATCCTTTCTGGGGCCAATTTCCAGGAGGAAACGCTTGAACGAGGCCTTTCAGCTCATGCACATCGGTCAGCCAAGTCTCCTTTCATACTTCGACTGCATCCTCCCAACAATCATGAAAAAACTCTTTGTTGCAGCAGGGAGGTCAGGGGCATCTGGGAACAAGGCTCCTTGGTCCATATTCTCGGGAAGGCGGACCTGCGGTTCAAGTACGGAGTGAGTGATGTTCCTCGGAAATGACGTCACGGGCTTCTCTCCAAAAACTGCTTCCTAGAATAGGTTATATACAGAGTGACCGTAAGAAATTGGCCTAAGATCGCAGTTGAATACAAGGCGTTGCCGTGTGCATTCGGAGCGGAATTTTGATCTGTCACAATACACTTAAGGTGTGGCTGGACCTTTGGTCTGGGCCAACGTAGACTCTGGAAGATGGTATTAAAATTATGATAAGACAAGCTCTGTTGGCTCAAAAGTAATGGGAGTCCCGGGTTCGAATCCTGGGCTGAGTATGGGTGTTCTTTATGAGCGTCACTTCATTAATTTCATCACATGAATTATTGTTTTACATCCAATTTATGCACACACAAGCTACTCGGGACTGGACCTACAGTTTAAAGTGGGACCCGAACCACTGCGCAATGTGCCTCCACCGGACCCCTTGATTACAATGCAATGATGTTACCAGGGCCTCCCCGATGGCTTAGTGATAATGTCGTCGCCTTGTAAGTAAGGGGTCTCGGTTTCCATTCCCGGTGGAGGAACATTGTACAGTGGTTTGCTTCCCACTTTAAACTGTAGGTCCAGCCCCGATTAGTCTATCTCAACTAACTCATATTACCACTCACCGCGATTAGCTAAAAGTTGAAGAAAAGCGACGCTAAATAACTAAAATCTAATCAAAACAATAAAAAGAATCAGGAAGTGATGCCTGGTGCACGTCGGTGTAAAAGGTAAAACCATAATCAGATTATTTTCGAAACATCTCCGGCTGACCGCGCGACTCTAGCTAGCGAGCCTACCAAATTGTGGATCGTTACCAAGAGCGTTAGCAATAGGTGTGGTGTTGGAGATGACGTCAGCGGCTAGCTTGTTCGTTGGAGGGCTTCGGGATAGTGACTCGCTCCCAAGCTCCAAATGCAGAATAGCCAGAGACGTAACTGAAGTAATCTCACTTCTGTCACTCTAATCAGGGACGTCGGAACTTATTTCGGAGTGGGGGGGGGGGGGCAAGTTCATAAATCCACCAACCAATTTTTACAATCTATTTTCCTATATATATACCGGGTGATCCATTTATAATGATAGTATGGAATATCGCATGCAGAATGCATCCAATCGAAAAATTGCACAGAATAAAAGTTTGATACTATTGAGGGGGTAAGTCAATGCCGCAAAAATTTCGTCCCCGCCACCCACCCCTTAGGGGGGGGGGGAAATTTGAAATTTCAAATGGAACACCCCCTATTGTTTTACATATTTGGATTCCGTGTTGAAAAAGAAGAATTTTTTTGTTGAAAAATTTTGTAAAAAAATTGCAAACTTCGAACATTTATAAGCATTTGGTAGTTTCAGATTCATTTTGTTCCCTTTATGTAATAACGGTTTTGGTTTCGTTGAGAACATTGCATAAACGAATTTTATTCAAAGAATGTGTGCAAAGAACTCGGCAAAAGAAAATTGTTTGCAATTTATGCCTATACATACATATATAGGCGATCGGAGATGAACTCCCTACCAAGTCTAAAACCCATAAAACTTTCTTAAAATCTCCAAATCTTTGCTAAAAGCTGAAGGTGTAAAACGGGCATTCAGCACACGTAAGGACAACACATAACTCCAAAGAGGATTATAATGGCTGTGGGACCAGGCACCAGATTCTTCTTGGGAAATGTAAGCCGTAATGTTTCCTTGTAGAGCGGTCAAGTGACCTTTAAACTTTCCTTTTGGACGCCATACAGATATGACCTTGTAATTAAATGGTCCCTGGTTCAACAGCAGGTGAAAGAACTTGCCAGTGAGAAGTACTGTAATATTCCAATTTATACTATAGCATTACTCCCGATTATCGTATTAAAATAAAGAAATTTTAGGGGACTTCCGGTACAAAGAAAAGTATCACGTAAAATACGTCTTGAAGTTTTATGCTGCTGAATGATGTTTATTATATCGAGATATCGTTGTGGGAATGTTATCAAGTTTTCGGGGCTGATGATAAAGAGTGGAGCTAGCTAGCTCTCTAAAGCATCCAGGGAAAATATATTTTTATTCAATTCTTGTCGCATTTTTATTTACTGAGTTAAACGCGATATTGAGAATGAATAATGATTAGATTAAGTAGATAACGCTACAACAACAACAACACACTCATGCGTGGCCCAGGATTCGAACCTGAAACCTCCCATCCCCGATTTCAAAATGTCAGATGCAAGCGCAAGGGAAGCCAAATTCTTGCTTGCAGGCATTAAAAGCATGTTCCTTACAAGCAGTTTGCTATGTATACAGGCATTTAAATGTTGAAATCATTTATAAAAAAGAATGCATTTTCAAAGCTCGAAATTCATGAGGGCTATACTGTTTGAACTTAAGGAACTTTGTTATCGACACTACTTAAAGTCATGAAATGTGAAGTGCAATTACTGTTATGTAATTTTTGCGAATCATAAACGCAAGAACTAAAATTAAAAAGAATGTCTGGTGTCAATTTTGCATTGATATTCCATGTAGAAGAGGGGATAATGTAACTGGCAGGCATGTGAATAGCATTTTACCTTGCAGGTATGGTATATGCTTCCATAAGTGGCAGGTTGTAAGTTTCCATATGGGTACAATCGTTCTAAATTGCTGCCGATAGCTTTCGGTTGATTAAAGATGCCAGACTGTTCAGTTATATTTTACTTTGATGTTGCACCTTCAATAATTAATAGACAGGGATATTTCTCTCCTGTTTCATTGCCAGTTTTTCAACCGTGAAGACTCCCGTAGTAAATAACCTGGTAGTTTAATGAACTTTCGTCCGCAAAAGAGAAATTTGCATGTGATATTTAGGAATATAGGCTAGTCTATATAAAATTGGGATCTCCACCCACAAAATAGTCTCGCTCGTCGACTACCTCCTCGCTCCTTTTTTGGAGAGTTACTGGTTTTGAGTCGCCGTTGCTGTTAATCTGATTTTATAAATAAGTGACGATAGAGAAAAACTTTTCGAAACTGACATGGATTTTGAAGAATGTCACTTACAAATATTGTCATTTGTAATCAACATTACATATTATTTGGAGCTGGGTATATATAGTTCGGAAGTGGTGAAATTGTCCCCTCTCCATAGTAATCGAACCCTGTCCCTTTCATGATAAGACGGCTGCACTAACCACTAAGCTTTCGACGGTAAACAGCCAGTTTTTGTAATATTAAGTTGTTCTCGGAACCGTCACTAAATTTTTCCAAATAAACAGTTCAAGAATGATGCACAACATTAAAAGTAGTCTTAATTCTCTTTAAAAACTATGTTCCTTTTTTCAAAATTTCTAATGGCCACATGGCTCTTGGAAAAGCTGGTAATGCAAATCTCAACTCCTTCCAGGGCCAGCTCTAGGTGGGGGCATACAATATACAACAAAAACCTACAACCAAAATATTTCAGTTTCAGAAGTCTGAAAAAATCGAAGATTTTTGTTCCTTAGTCTGAAGTACAGGTGTTCTATAAAATCACAATTGTGTGCTACTACCTAAGAGCAATAACCTGAGCATGTTGAAGGTTAAAACCAAGAATTATGTGAACTTGTAAATTGATGTTTCTTTTCATGGTTCGACATTCATTATATTTAATTACAAAACTCTGTGTGCTCAATATCAAACTGTCATACCTATGAATGTGGCAAATTTTAATCATATACAATAACATTCTCTATCATTCCTTTTGGTTTACTTTTCATTGAATTTTGATGCTGTGGCGAATTTATATTGTTTCATAATAAAGTAACATTTCCACTTCCTGACTTCATTCTATAATTAAACGAATATTGCATATGAACTATAGTTGATTGAAATACACGATTTTAATTGAGTACTTACGATATCATTTAAATAATTTTGGATACTTTTAAGTATAAAACAACCCATGAATTTATGAAAAAAATCAACTTAGTTGCTTTACTGGAACCACCAAGCCAAGGTCATATAAACCCGCTACTGGGGGGGGGGGAGGCAAAATACCATATTGCCTCCCTTGTTAATGAGTGGGGGCAAGTTGCCCCCCCTCCCCGCTTCCGACGTCCCTGACTCTAATGTTACAATTATCGTGTAGGCAGTAAAACCAGTGTAGGAAAAAGAGCGGTAAAGTCCAGGAAGTTCCCTTGAATGACAATGGGAGAACCTCGTCCGTTCCTTCGATTAAGGGATTGACATGAACCTCTCACTCGATTGGACCGTGAACTCTGGGATTTCAAAAGGCATAAAGGAACGAAGGAGAACCCGACAAAGGGAAGGTCGCAGCCCTGTCATAATCCGAATGCCAGCTTTGGTTCTTGGTCATTGAGAATTTAAAAGCACTTCCTTGAGCTGTGCGCTTAAGAACAATTGAGCCGGATATCGTGGAAAGGAACGGTTGGGATTCAGAAGTCTGCTTCTGCATTCAAATGGTTTCCGTAGTAATAACTTACCTCTGATAACGGCATATTTAGAGATTAATTTAACGCAAGTAACTCGTTGCGTTTTAGAGCCAGAGTTGGGAATGTTACTCAAAACAAGTGATGTGTTACAGTTACCGTTAATTACTACCGAAAGTAATGGGTTACCATTACATTCCTTCCTCGAGTAGCGCGTTACCGTTACTTTGTTTCTAAAACTAACGAGTTACCGTTACTTTGGTTCCACAAGTAACGAGTTACCGTTACTTTGGTTCCACAAGTAACGGGTTACAGTTACTTTGGTTCCACAAGTAACGGGTTACAGTTACTTTGGTTCCACAGGTAACGGGTTACAGTTACTTTGGTTCCACAGGTAACGGGTTACAGTTACTTTGGTTCCACAGGTAACGGGTTACAGTTACTTTGGTTCCACAGGTAACGGGTTACAGTTACTTTGGTTCCACAGGTAACGGGTTACAGTTACTTTGGTTCCACAAGTAACGGGTTACAGTTACTTTGGTTCCACAGGTAACGGGTTACAGTTACTTTGGTTCCACAGGTAACGGGTTACAGTTACTTTGGTTCCACAGGTATCGGGTTACAGTTACTTTGGTTCCACAGGTAACGGGTTACAGTTACTTTGGTTCCACAGGTAACGGGTTACAGTTACTTTGGTTCCACAAGTAACGTGTTACCGTTATTTTGCTTCTTAAAGTGACGAGTTACCGTTACTTTGCTTCCGAAAATAACGCGTTACCGCTACTTCGTCATACAATAAGAACATTAAACTGTTTAACACAAGAATTACATCTGTTCTCTGTAATGCACATATTCCCAATGTAATTTTGAAACAACAAACAAAAAACACAACAAATTTGTTCTGAATTCCAGTCTGAATTTATCAAAGGCTTGTAAATTAACGAGGCGCTGTTACAATTACTCCTGTCATTTCGAAAGCACATTACTAACCTAAGTATAAAAAAATAACGGTGTAGAGCACCAAATTCCAGGTTAATGTTTTTTGTCAAAAGTTACGTTAGCAGTTAAGCGTTATTTTTGGGCGAAAACGAATGTAATTTGTAATATATACTAGGGCTGTCCGCGAAAAGGGAACAGACCAAGTTTTTTTCAATACATGTATTGCTAAAAAATTGAACAAAAACTTTGACACAAAAACGTTACCTTTTCTATACAGTCAGTGTATAGATTTCAACACGTCCTACAAAAGTTTTTGCAACGAGGTTTGGGTTTTCTTAATGTGTGAGGTTTGCTCCATCATGCAGAAGTTTCACCCCAGCGTTGAAACGTCTGGTCTTGTGAGTTTGATACTTTCACGCAGGTTCTTTAGAGTTTAGCAGTATCTGTTACAATACAACGTGCATCACTGCGCGGATCCCCACATTGGAATAACTTGGAGTCACGCATGGCGTTTCTCTTGCTCGCTAAAAGCACATTACTGCGTGATGTACATACGTACACACTTGTGCGAGTGACAACCCTACACTTACACATCAATAGGTGACGTCGAAATTGTGCCTGCCCAAGTCGCCTACACCCTTTGATATCTGACAACCCTCGTATCTATCCTAATTGTTCCTGGTTCCACGTAGGTGTCAATAAAATAAGACGAAGGAAAAAAAAACCCTCATAGGAACAAAGTGCTGACAATGCATAAATGCGGACAACACTTTCATCATTAAATCTGGGTGCTTAAATCTTAAAGTCTCTTTATTTCTCCATTATACAGCAAGCCGCGTCATCAACACTTATTCCTTAATTCCAACGTTAACATAACCTCCGCTAGGGGCGTGACCTATCATTCACACGTCAGGCGAAACTGGCATGGCTGGCGGAGGTTGAGGAGGGGGGGGGGGCAAGTATATTGGACATGCAGCAGCATGGAGAAATACCAGCACGTGCATTCATTGAAGTGTTTTCGGTAGGAAGTGGGGGAGGAATGAGCCATGCTGGGTGGCAAACCGCTGTACCTTAAATGATGGGGCTGCGCCTACAGCATTTATACGTGATTATAGCTGTTGCGTAGGTGGGGGATGATTGCTGAAAATTTTCAAAGCGTGCGTGCTGATGTCTTTGAGGGGCTGAGCGGAATTATGTAGCGCCGAGTTAGTTTGTACTTTGTATTCTGGAGGAACACAGCGCGAATTTTGAGGTAAGCACAGATCCTGAGATCGATTCCCAGATAATGCATGGACGTGGCTTTCTATTCAACCCACTTCATTCTCAGACGTGCTAATCGGGATTAGACCTACAGCATAAAGGTTTAAAGTTGGATCTGAACCCATGTAGATTGTGCTCCACCGAGGATGGAACCAGGGAGTAGAGACCCATGAATACAATTTGACAGTCACTACGCTATCGGGGAGGACCGTAAATTTATTTGTCTGTCGTCTTCGTTCACTTTTCTATTTCTTTAGCTGATGAACTTTAGGGATGACATCGAGTTGGATCTAGATGTGACTTGCAACAGTTTCCAATCGACCTGTAAAATGATTTAGAATTTCTAGCTCTCGGTCTCGTCTCAAATTTAAATGCCTGTCTCGGTTAATGTTCGAACTGCAAATTTCCATCTCGGTCCACGATCAAATTGGAAATTCCTGTCTCGCTCCCGTCTCGCACTGCCAATTCTCGTCTCGCTCCCGTCTCGCACTGCCAATTCTCGTCTCGCTCCCGTCTCGAACTGCCAATTCTCGTCCCGCTCCAGTCTCGAACTGCAAATTCTCGTCCCGCTCCAGTCTCGAACTGCAAATTCTCGTCCCGCTCCAGTCTCGAACTGCAAATTCTCGTCTCGCTCCAGTCTCGAACTGCAAATTCTCGTCTCGCTCCAGTCTCGAACTGCAAATTCTCGTCTCGCTCCAGTCTCGAACTGCAAATTCTAGTCTCGCTCCAGTCTCGAACTGCAAATTTTAGTCTCGCTTCAGTCTCGAACTGCAAATTTTATTCTCGCTTCAGTCTCGAACTGCAAATTTTAGTCTCGCTTCAGTCTCGAACTGCAAATTTTAGTCTCGCTTCAGTCTCGAACTGCAAACTTTATTCTCGCTTCAGTCTCGAACTGCAAATTTTAGTCTCGCTTCAGTCTCGAACTGCAAATTTTAGTCTCGCTTCAGTCTCGAACTGCAAATTTTAGTCTCGCTTCAGTCTCGAACTGCAAATTTTAGTCTCGCTTCAGTCTCGAACTGCAAATTTTAGTCTCGCTTCAGTCTCGAACTGCAAATTTTAGTCTCGCTTCAGTCTCGAACTGCAAATTTTATTCTCGCTTCAGTCTCGAACTGCAAATTTTAGTCTTGCTTCAGTCTCGAACTGCAAATTCTCGTCTTGCTTCAGTCTCGAACTGCAAATTCTCGTCTTGCTTCAGTCTCGAACTGCAAATTCTCGTCTTGCTTCAGTCTCGAACTGCAAATTCTCGTCTTGCTTCAGTCTCGAACTGCAAATTCTCGTCTTGCTTCAGTCTCGTCTTGCTTCAGTCTCGAACTGCAAATTCTCGTCTTGCTTCAGTTTCGAACTGCAAATTCTCGTCTTGCTTCAGTCTCGAACTGCAAATTCTCGTCTTGCTTCAGTCTCGAACTGCAAATTCTCGTCTTGCTTCAGTCTCGAACTGCAAATTCTCATCTTGCTTCAGTCTCGAACTGCAAATTCTCATCTTGCTTCAGTCTCGAACTGCAAATTCTCATCTTTCTTCATTCTCGAACTGCAAATTCTCATCTTGCTTCAGTCTCGAACTGCAAATTCTCATCTTGCTTCATTCTCGAACTGCAAATTCTCATCTTGCTTCATTCTCGAACTGCAAATTCTCATCTTGCTTCATTCCCGTCTGGCCCCAGTCTCGAACTGCAAAATCCTAGTCTGCCTTCCCATCTCGAACTGCAAATTCCCTTCTGGCTCCCGTTTCTAACTGCAAATTCCAATCTCGCTTCCGTCTCGCACGGTTTCATCCCGATGCTATTAACAGACAGGCTTAAATTTTAACGATAAAATATTGTAAATCTGACTGTACATGTAACCTCGAACAGTGAGACTAGGAAGAGAACGGACATAATGCAGCTACAGTTTACAATAAGAAATACAAGGCCCAAACTGTGAAGGTGGAGGAGAATTCTTCAGATACTTCCATAAGGACAACACATCACAAGTAGTATGCAGCGTATACAGAGCATCAAAATTGAAATGTAGCCAGTCTTGAATGTTGACAGCTGTCATGTATCTTTGATACGCTCCAGCGAACGCTGTGTAAATAGCATCCGCAGTCACGTATGCGATAAGGAAGCATCTGAAACTAGACCCGCGGTAGGAAAGAGCTTGCACTGCAAGATGAAACACGGATAACCAAGTGGTAAATGCACCAACGCGAGACCATAACAGTATCAACCTTGTATCTACCCTTCCTTATTTTATATTTTGCCGACCTCCGTGGCGTAGTGGTTATCACAGAATGGTACGATGCCAGGCGTCTCGGGCACGAATCCTGGCCTGGACATGGATGTTCTTTCTGAGTGTTCCTTTATCAATTTTCTAATATGCACTATACAGGGTGTATCATAAGTAATAGCGCAAACTGACACAATTGAAAGTACACGATAATAGAAGCAAAAAAAGTCTCATTAAACATGGGTCTGCAAACGAGCCGTTTTCGAGATAATTGCGAATGGGTGGTTCCAGCCACCACTGACTTCATTGTTTGTAAACGTCATCCTAGTTGGTAAAATGCTAATAATGTGTGCGAATGTGTGGTTAGAAGCCGTGACTGATTGCATTTTGTAAACACCGAGTGCTTTACTCCTTGCCCGTTCCGAGATTTGCTCTTTGTTTACAAAACAGAACATTTCCGAGAGGTGGTGTTGTAATCAAACATGTTTGATACAAACAGTCAGGGACTGCAGTTGAAACCTACTTTCAGTTTCAGTTTCAGTTCGGCTCGGAATGAAACATTGCGGTTCATTTACAGTTCTCGAACTGAAACTGGAATGAAACCGGAGTATATATGTCCGAACCAGAACTGGAATGATCTGATGTTTTACGTCCAGTTCGGCACGGAATGAAACCATTCGGTTCATTTACAGTTCTCGAACTGAAACTGGAATGGAACCGGAATATGTATGTCCGAACCGTAACTGGAATGATATGAGGTTATAGTTTCAGTTCGGCCCGGAATAAAATCTTTCGGTTCACTTTCAGTTCTTGAACTGAAACTGGAATGAAACCAGAATATATCTATCCGAACCGTAACTGAAATGATCTGGGGTTTTAGTTTCAGTTCGGCCCAGAATGAAACCTTTCGGTTCACTTTCAGTTCTCGAACTGAAACTGGAATGAAACCGAAGTATATATGTCCGAACCACAACTGGAATGATCTGGGGTTTTAGTTTCAGTTCGACCCGGAATGAAACCTTTTGGTTCACTTTCAGTTCTCGAACTGAAACTGGAATGAAACCGGAGCATATCTATCCGAACCGTAACTAGAATGATCTGAGGTTGTACTTCTAGTTCGGCCCGGAATGAAACCCTTCTGTTCATTTTTAGTTCTCGAACTAAAATTGGAACGAAACCGGAGTATATCTACCCGAACTGTAATTGGATGGTCTGAACTTTCACTTCCGGTTTGGCCCGGAATGAAAGTTTTCAGTTCAGTTTCAGTTCTCGAACTTAAACCGTTTCCAGACCCAAATGTTAAGGATCTGGGCGCCTTTTGCTATGTTTGAGATCGAGAAAAATACTGAGTAACTCTTACATTTTTTTCATTTAAGAACTGTATCTCACATTGTACTGACAATTGTACTTTTTTGTAATTATCTGTGAAATGAAAACGAAAAGTTTATATGAATCCGCCGCGTCACTTTTACCTCAGTTGATTCAGTTCAAAATGGCATCAAACAATGGGATGAAAATTAACTGTGAAAAAAGTTACGTATCTTCATTACAGTAACCAAATTGTAGTTAAACAAATACAATTATGAAAGAAGCGTATGTCATCACAGTACAGCAACCAAATTGTAGTTAATAAAACAGATACGTGGCTAGCTTCATAAGTGTGTCCATTTTCACGCAAAACTACATCAATAAGATTAATACACATTAGATTTTCCTATGGCAGCAAATTTTCCAATTCATGGAAAATGGCATTTACTCTTTTGCATGTAATTACATAATTTTGTTTGGTTTTCTGAATTCCTGAAAATAGAAAATTAAAATAAAATAGCGTATGAACTGTTAATTTATGAAAAACGCAATAAGCATCTATCCTCGATGGATATTTTCACACCTACAAATAACCATGGATTAAAGAAAAAGCACTTAAAAATATGCTTCACAAACTTTGGTTGATTGTAAATGATACATGTCATAATTTTGTAGTACGAGTTCCTCCTCCTCGTATGTAATATAGTATTTGCACTTTAACAGCTATTATTTAAATTTTGAATAAAAAAGGAAATTATGTCATACATAAATCTTACAATGTTAATCTTTTAAATGTCTTTCCAAACGAGAATTATGAAAAACGACAGCAAACATGTGAGCATGAAAGACAACGACTATTCACTTTCCTCCTCGACGAACTCGTAATCACTACTGGAGCTAATAGAGGAACCGAAAGAATTTTCATCTTGGTTTAAGGCTGGCAAGTGCTGATCAGAACGCTTTTGGAATAAAGCATTCGTGCGCAAGATCATGAGATCATCAAGTGTTGGAGAGGAAAGGTTGTACCTCAAATCTGACATTACAAACTTCACACTTGAGAACAACCGCTCCACGCTTACCTGGGTGGCTGGTGCAGCCAAAACCACCGGTGTCGGGAAAAATGCGCCCGGGAAAAGTGCGCTCTCGCAATAAAAGTGGGGAAAATGCGCCCTCCCAAGAGTAACCACAATGAAAAGTGGGAAAAATGCGCCTTGCACTTGCCTTCCCCAGTTACCCATTGTTGTTTAAGCCGACAGTGTGTCGATCAAAGGTCTTTCGTGACCGCAGAACCAATGACCACCACTCTTGGACAATGCCGATATGAGAATTGTTTCTTGAAGTGCGCTGCAGCTGTGGTGAAAAACACGATTCCAATGTGGATTTGACTAATATCTTGTATGAACAGGGTTATTTATAGTACCTGGATTTAAACAGTTTGATGGCATGGCAGTCGGGTAGGAGGCCACGTGATTGGTTGGGAACGGGAATGCAATGCGATGTAAGGCACTGTTGGAAAATCTTACATACTTCCTGTTACCTTCCTACAAGTGGGGATGCAATAGAAACTGGACCGGACGAACGTAGTGACTAGTGAGTCACCTACTGACTATTTGAATCAACAATGTTATTTTTTTATGTTGTAACAATATTACATTTATTTTGTTATAATTGAAATCTGGGCTATAAAATATGAAAAACACCAAACACGACCAAGATATACGAATTACAAACATATTGCCACTCAGAAGTAATAACTACGTATCCATATTATTATGTAGCGTATTGGAAGCAATGAGTTCGTGTTTGGTGTCATTTTTCACACTTATTTCATACAATTTTTAGGTATATAAAATATTGAGAATTCAGGGGGGTACACAGAAATATTCAATTATGTCAAGGGGGACTCTCAGGCAAAAAAAAATTGAGAAACACTGCCTTAATGGCATTTCGGATCTTATCTATTTCCAAATATTCGCATCTGGCAGCCCCCAAAATACCAAATTGTTCACTACGAAGTTTTATTCCGAAACAAAACTTAAACTGAAAGTACACGGGGGGTTATGGTGCACCAGAATGTATCGAAACATTTCAGTTCAGGTTCGGGTGCGAACAGAAAGTGTTCACAATGAAGTTTCATTCCGGAACTGAACTGAAACTGAAAGTACACGGGGGGTTATGGTGCACCAGAATGTAGCGAAACATTTCAGTTCAGGTTCGGGTGCGAACAGAAAGTGTTCACAATGAGGTTTCATTCCGGAACTGAACTGAAACTGAAAGTACACGGGGGTTAAGGTGCACCAGAATGTAGCGAAACATTTCAGTTCAGGTTCGGGTGCAAACAGAAAGTGTTCACAATGAAGTTTCATTCCGGAACTGAACTGAAACTGAAAGTACACGGGGGGTTATGGTGCACCAGAATGTAGCGAAACATTTCAGTTCAGGTTCGGGTGCGAACAGAAAGTGTTCACAATGAAGTTTCATTCCGGAACTGAACTGAAACTGAAAGTACACGGGGGGTTATGGTGCACCAGAATGTAGCGAAACATTTCAGTTCAGGTTCGGGTGCGAACAGAAAGTGTTCACAATGAAGTTTCATTCCGGAACTGAACTGAAACTGAAATTACACGGGGGGTTATGGTGCACCAGAATGTAGCGAAACATTTCAGTTCAGGTTCGGGTGCGAACAGAAAGTGTTCACAATGAAGTTTCATTCCGGAACTGAACTGAAACTGAAAGTACACGGGGGGTTATGGTGCATCAGAATGTAGCGAAACATTTCAGTTCAGGTTCGGGTGCGAACCGAAAGTGTTCACAATGAGGTTTCATTCCGGAACTGAACTGAAACTGAAAGTACACGGAGGGTTATGGTGCACCAGAATGTAGCGAAACATTTCAGTTCAGGTTCGGGTGCGAACCAAAAGTGTTCACAATGAAGTTTCATTCCGGAACTGAACTGAAACTGAAAGTACACGGGGGGTTATGGTGCACCAGAATGTAGCGAAACATTTCAGTTCAGGTTCGGGTGCGAACCAAAAGTGTTCACAATGAAGTTTCATTCCGGAACTGAACTGAAACTGAAAGTACACGAGGGGTTATGGTGCACCAGAATGTAGCGAAACATTTCAGTTCAGGTTCGGGTGCGAACAGAAAGTGTTCACAATGAAGTTTCATTCCGGAACTGAACTGAAACTGAAAATACACGGGGGGTTATGGTGCACCAGAATGTAGCGAAACATTTCAGTTCAGGTTCGGGTGCGAACAGAAAGTGTTCACAATGAGGTTTCATTCCGGAACTGAACTGAAACTGAAAGTACACGGGGGTTATGGTGCACCAGAATGTAGCGAAACATTTCAGTTTAGGTTCGGGTGCAAACAGAAAGTGTTCACAATGAAGTTTCATTCCGGAACTGAACTGAAACTGAAAGTACACGGAGGGTTATGGTGCACCAGAATGTAGCGAAACATTTCAGTTCAGGTTCGGGTGCGAACAGAAAGTGTTCACAATGAAGTTTCATTCCGGAACTGAACTGAAACTCAAAGTACACGGGGGGTTATGGTGCACCAGAATGTAGCGAAACATTTCAGTTCAGGTTCGGGTGCGAACAGAAAGTGTTCACAATGAAGTTTCATTCCGGAACTGAACTGAAACTCAAAGTACACGGGGGGTTATGGTGCACCAGAATGTAGCGAAACATTTCAGTTCAGGTTCGGGTGCGAACCAAAAGTGTTCACAATGAAGTTTCATTCCGGAACTGAACTGAAACTCAAAGTACACGGGGGGTTATGGTGCACCAGAATGTAGCGAAACATTTCAGTTCAGGTTCGGGTGCGAACCGAAAGTGTTCACAATGAGGTTTCATTCCGGAACTGAACTGAAACTGAAAGTACACGGGGGGTTATGGTGCACCAGAATGTAGCGAAACATTTCAGTTCAGGTTCGGGTGCGAACCAAAAGTGTTCACAATGAGGTTTCATTCCGGAACTGAACTGAAACTGAAAGTACACGGAGGGTTATAGTGCACCAGAATGTAGCGAAACATTAAAGTTCAGGTTCGAGTGCGAACAGAAAGTGTTCACAATGAGGTTTCATTCCGGAACTGAACTGAAACTGAAAGTACACGGAGGGTTATGGTGCACCAGAATGTAGCGAAACATTTCAGTTCAGGTTCGGGTGCGAACCAAAAGTGTTCACAATGAGGTTTCATTCCGGAACTGAACTGAAACTGAAAGTACACGGAGGGTTATGGTGCACCAGAATGTAGCGAAACATTTCAGTTCAGGTTCGGGTGCGAACGGAAAGTGTTCACAATGAAGTTTCATTCCGGAACTGAACTGAAACTCAAAGTACACGGGGGGTTATGGTGCACCAGAATGTAGCGAAACATTTCAGTTCAGGTTCGGGTGCGAACAGAAAGTGTTCACAATGAGGTTTCATTCCGGAACTGAACTGAAACTGAAAGTACACGGAGGGTTATGGTGCACCAGAATGTAGCGAAACATTTCAGTTCAGGTTCGGGTGCGAACGGAAAGTGTTCACAATGAAGTTTCATTCCGGAACTGAACTGAAACTCAAAGTACACGGGGGGTTATGGTGCACCAGAATGTAGCGAAACATTTCAGTTCAGGTTCGGGTGCGAACAGAAAGTGTTCACAATGAGGTTTCATTCCGGAACTGAACTGAAACTGAAAGTACACGGAGGGTTATGGTGCACCAGAATGTAGCGAAACATTTCAGTTCAGGTTCGGGTGCGAACGGAAAGTGTTCACAATGAGGTTTCATTCCGGAACTGAACTGAAACTCAAAGTACACGGGGGGTTATGGTGCACCAGAATGTAGCGAAACATTTCAGTTCAGGTTCGGGTGCGAACCAAAAGTGTTCACAATGAGGTTTCATTCCGGAACTGAACTGAAACTGAAAGTACACGGAGGGTTATGGTGCACCAGAATGTAGCGAAACATTTCAGTTCAGGTTCGGGTGCGAACGGAAAGTGTTCACAATGAAGTTTCATTCCGGAACTGAACTGAAACTCAAAGTACACGGGGGGTTATGGTGCACCAGAATGTAGCGAAACATTTCAGTTCAGGTTCGGGTGCGAACAGAAAGTGTTCACAATGAGGTTTCATTCCGGAACTGAACTGAAACTGAAAGTACACGGAGGGTTATGGTGCACCAGAATGTAGCGAAACATTTCAGTTCAGGTTCGGGTGCGAACGGAAAGTGTTCACAATGAAGTTTCATTCCGGAACTGAACTGAAACTCAAAGTACACGGGGGGTTATGGTGCACCAGAATGTAGCGAAACATTTCAGTTCAGGTTCGGGTGTGAACCGAAAGTGTTCACAATGAAGTTTCATTCCGGAACTGAACTGAAACTGAAAGTACACGGAGGGTTATGGTGCACCAGAATGTAGCGAAACATTAAAGTTCAGGTTCGAGTGCGAACTATAAGTCGAACTGGAGCATGTTTCAGTTCGAGTTCAAATTCGGTTCGCAGTCCCTGCAAACAGTACAGAGAATTGTACATGCTTGTGACCAATTCCGAAATGAACCGGTCGAAAGAATTCGAAACTCAATCCGAAATCACGTACAGTATTGCATCCAGATGCAAGGCCGACACTTTGAATACCTCCTTTAACAGGTACGAGTGTACAGTAATTGTAACATGTAACATACTAACGTTTGTTAAAGTAAGTACAATGTTCAATAGAAGCAATGAGATCTCCAATGACTTTTCTTACTGTATTATTAGCATTTTATCAACTAGGACGACGTTTACAAAGCTTGTAATCACGCATTCGCAATTATCTCGAAAACGGCTGGTTTGCAGACCCATATTTACTGAGAACCTTTTGCTTCTATTATCGTGTACTTTCAGCTGTACAACCTGCATCTTCCTTTGCAAAGAATATTATAATCTTTGTTATGGCTAATCGCGTCTTATTTCTTTCTTTTCGTACCGTACACACTGCTACGTTTTGATAAAAATGTGACTTTTTTTTCTTTCAAATTTTATTTGATCGTGTTCATGTGCAACTTCAGAAAATTCAATATTCCCAATAGGAACGCTGTTCAACGACTTTCAATTGTCGATTTTAAGCTTTCATTTCAACGAATTGTTCGTGGATCTCGTCTCGGTACCATCCCTTATTCTTTCCTCCGCTTTTCACCGTTGACCGAGAAGTGTCGAAGTGACCATTGCGCATGAGTGCAGACCCAAAGCTCAACAACCCCGCCAGGAGTCTCTAATCAGATCTCGAGGCATTTAAGTATCCTCACGACAGCCTTGAGATACCATTCAACCGAAAAGGACTGCGGATCGCTTTCCGAAATTGATGCTGATATGTGCTGGAGAACAGCTGCCCT
Source organism: Lepisma saccharinum (assembly GCF_977018435.1). Classification (NCBI taxonomy): domain Eukaryota; kingdom Metazoa; phylum Arthropoda; class Insecta; order Zygentoma; family Lepismatidae; genus Lepisma; species Lepisma saccharinum. The sequence goes on along the minus strand of NC_139233.1, from coordinate 45,263,908 downwards.
AAATAGTGGTTAGCGTTCACGATCTGTGCCTTGTTCCTCGCACAATCAACACTTCTAACATCGATCCTCCATCTAAATAGCTGTTGCTGAAAGATTGTTCAGATGCCTGGGAGTAGACTTTGGAGCGTTCTAAATTTCACGGTTCTGCTGCAACCCAGAAATAACGCCAAAATCCTTCTGTGTTCATTTTTGGGATAATACCACTTTCTTATTGTAGACTTCCAAATGTCAATATATATTGTAGCAGCTTCATTAAAGTCCGAGATGCGACGCAAAGTATGTAAAAAATAGTCCTCACCTACCATTTCAACAGCTCATTCATGATATTACCTTGTTGTCTGCAGCCCAGTCACGATCCATCCCTCGCCAAGGGTGGTGTTGAATTCTAACAATCATGTTTCTGGATGTAAGAATCGCATAGATGGATAGATAGGTAACACTGTTTGGATTGGAGAGGGATATTGTGGGGCATTTGCTTTCACGCAAAAGAGAATTATAATAAATGCGGATTGTCAATTGAATATACTCTTAGGAATCCACAAACAGCATTAAAAGACGATAAGGTACACTTGAAGTTGGCCTTAGAGGGAAGATGGGACACTTGAAGTTGGCCTTAGAGGGAACAGTGGACACTTGAAGTTGGCCTTAGAGGGAACAGTGGGCACTTGAAGTTGGCCTTAGAGGGAGAAGACACTTAAAAGTGGCTTTAAAGGGAGAAGACGCTTAAAAGTGGCCTTAGAGGGAAAAGAGGGCACTTGAAAGGTGGAAGAGAATTTTGCAGCACTCTTAAAAGGGGGGCAAAAAGGAAATTTGAAGAGCACTTGTTTCCCGCTAACCTCTCTTTCCTTCGCAGTCTTGAGAGACTAGCAGAAGGATAGAACAGTTTCCACATCCTTTCAAAGCAAGAACCTCCAATCAAGCCCAAACACGCGTGGAATGCATTCGTTCCCGCTGCATCGCCGCGCGACGCACTTTGCATTGTAATGGAGACGTGGGAGCAGCCACACATGACAAGAGTGCGTGGTATCTTGGAACCCATCCAGCCGCACGGAGAAGATGATAATTAGTTCCCGGAATTTCGCACTTACCCCGGTTTCACCGCGTGATTTATCGTCTGAAATTTGTTGTGTCATCTTCCTCTTCTGCTGTCTGGCGGTTGTTGAGAGGAAAACAAGTACATTGGGTGGCGTTTTTGTCTTCCTGGATTTTTTCATTCTTCCTTGTCGTTTGGAGTTATAATTTGCGGTTGTAGATGAATTAATCTCCTTCATCGAGATGTTCTTTTTTTGTTTATTCAACTAGAAATGCAATTTCTTTAAATGGAAATAAGGCAATGTTTTGACAAAGTATGTTTTATGCTGTTAGGCCAATCGGGACTGGACCTACAGTTTAAAGTGTAATCCGAATCACTGTACAATGTGCTTCTACCGGGTATCCAATCCGGGAATCCTTGATTACAAGGCAATGACGTTACCAGTACGCCATCGGGAAGGCTTCTCAAAAATCAAGATTTGGAGTAAGTTATTTAACGTCTCTTTTCTGCCACCTTGATTAAACGAGACGATCAACATAGAGTGTGAAATAGGGCTGATACCGAGACCACATTTATAAATCGAAACGAACGAGAACAGACACTTAGTGACTTTTCGAAATGAGATCGACAATGAGACGAGATTGAGACTTACTCTCCGACCAACGGCGTACCGAGAGAGGTATTGAGTGTGGGAGGTGGAAGTCCCTTCCGAAATATCTGAAATAGTAGAACTAAAAATAAAGCAATCATATTAACACTCAGGCCCGTACCCAGGATTTTTTTGAGGGAGGGAGGGGCAGACCCATTGGCGAATTTCCATAAATTTTCTCTCCTATGTATATACATGTATAGGAGAGGGTGGGTAGAGAAATTTGCTCATTTTGTTACGAAATGTTGAAGAACAGCATTTTCTAACCTATATGTATGCAAACACGTGACAATTTTTTGCAGTTGACACTGGCATTTGTTTCTGTCAGACATCGAAAAAAGAGTGTATGATACGGGTAGACTACCTACATGTGTGCATAATGCAAACAATTCAAATAGCATACGAAAAGCAACATACGTGTGTGGGGTTGATAGATGAGGGTTTACACCCATTTTGCAAAGTCTCCGACTTTTCCAGGTATGCTACATAACTGTGTACTGATTTAACATGCTAAAAAATAAGAGTTACACTTCAACTTTGTAAGTTAATCAAATGAATCACGTTTGTTGAACATTTTCAAAATAAATTAAAAATAAAATGAAAGAACATTTTTATAAGCAATATTACCCAAAAAGGAAGATTGTTGGGAAGATAAAACGAAACGTGTTTCCGGTTATAAATTCTGCCAAGCAAAAATCATTTAATTCCCCATACTTTTCCAGGTTTTGAAAGCTTTTTTAAAAAAATCATTTGTTTCCAATGACCTCAGTCCTAGCCTTGTTTCCCTGACTCCTCCAGATGTCCAGGACTTTGGAGTCAGTGCGAACCCTGTAAATAAGTTATCTGAAGTGACTTCCCCTGGTAGTGTGTCTGCTGGCATAATATTGTTTCTATGGTGCATTTTCGCTTTTAGAATCTTATTCGACAGTAAAAATTAATGCCACTGGCAACCAAGAACTATTAAATGGGGTTGCATACATGTGGGATAGAAAATGCCACCTTCAACGGCTCGTAGCATCGAAATTTTTGGCCTTAATGTCCTCTGCACACTGTGAAAGTTGTCTGTTGTACGGTCGCACCACTGTGTATTTATGTTCAAGACAATTACAAGTACAAAAGAAGAAAAGTTGCAGTAAAACAAATTCCGATTGACAGAATTTCGAAAATAATAATGTACTTAACTTCTTGAGTGTTTTGAGCAAATAACAATGTTAAAAGTACTTCAGGCAATTTTTTGCCCCAAAAATCTAGCAACGATTCTGCTGTGAAGTGGATTCTCCTATTTACATAATATTAATTCACCCTAAGCCATTGAGTGGCAGAATAGACATGAGTTGCAGAAAATCCCTGATGTTGGAGAAAGAAAACAAAGTTGTTTATCCTTCTCCTCAGTGGTGGCGAAAAGAGATCACAGACCTTGCGGTGTGGTTGGAGATCTAAATGCACCTTATATGGTTGGTTTTGTATTGCAGTCAATGAGGAACCTTTCTTCCATAATGTAAAGAGTATAGAAAATTCTCCTCTATTCTAATTATGTAAAACAGACACTGTAAAAGAAGAAACCATTCAATAATCAAGGGGTTCCTATTTGTCGAGTGTCAAACAACTGTTTTTGACTAATAAAAAGTTCAAGCAATTTTAAAAATGTACACAGTATTCTACAGAAAGTCCTACATAACCAATACAATGTCTGTAGTGGCGCAAGAGCCTTTCTTCCCTTAGGCCGATAGCAAGTAGTGCCGAGACGAAAAAGTCGGGACATGGATTAAAAGGGACTTCCCTACTAAATCGGAACGTCTGATAGCCTTGCATCAATGGTTATAGAACTAAAATAGCCCAGTATTGCAGACTTCTAGAGCCTGCCTCTGTCCAGAAACAACCTATTCATTTGTGCAAGGACAAAATCGAAATTCATGCAAAATTTGAAAAATCATCTATGTAATTTTTGTAGGTTTTTATAAGTTCAAATTTAAATTTTTCATGGCTCGGGGGGGGGGGCATGCCCCACTGGCCTCTTCCTTGGGTACGGGCTTGTAATAACACTTATCCACTTATTTACCAAAACTCTCATTTTCTTACCCACAGATGGGGTAAATTTTTTAGTAAATTGTCGATTCTACTGTATTGTAATGGGATTTTTTATCTTACTTTTAAACCCTCTCAATTAATTGGAACAAAGCACTAAAATTATACCTGTTCTCATGCTAAAGTATGAAAAAACTAATTCGATTTTGCACCGCGACTGGCAGGGAAAATACTACAAGTATTTGCAAAATATCTCGGGTTATCCCTTGTCTTAAAAAAATTAAAAATTGCACTAATATTCTGTTTGATCATTTTATAATAGATCGAATATATTCTCATTGTTATTTGTATTTTTTCATTTCGCGACGTTTATCTGCCACTTTTGGTTAATCGCAACGATGAGGATGAGTGATGATTAAATTTATGAAGGAACACTCCTAATGAACATCCATACCTTAATCGGAATTCGAATCAGGGTAGAAGGGAGATTATTTCCATAACATCTTTGGCTGGTATGCATTAGAAGCTTCGGAACGAGTCACAACTCTCGAAGCAGCCAATCAACGAAGCGAGCCGCTGACGTCATCTCAACCCAGAACCTATCGCTAAGCCCCCTGCTCAGGCTCCACACGCCCACTAGATTCGCTAGACAAACTCGCGTAGTCCGCTGGAGATGTTCCGAAAGTAATTAGACTTCTACCAAGGGCGTAACTAGGGGAAAGGCCCCCCTTCCCTTAAATTTTCAGGTTTATGAAAATCTTAAAAGTTAAGGATATTTTTGTTGTCTCCTCGGACCTGAGGAGCAATGCAAGAAAGAGTAACTTTTATGATTTTGTAAATGCGACAGTCGACCACAACGCGCTCGGCCACTGTAATGGACAATAGAGATTATACAAGACGAGACAGATACAGGTACTAGTATAATCAGTGTTGAATCCAGCAACTTTTCTCCCGGGGGGAACATCCCAGCTTCACGAGGGTAATATCATGGGCATCATACTAATATTTTAAAATTGCCTTTTGCTTCTGATATGTAATTACATTAAGTATTAGTGCCTTCCGATGGCGTAGTGGTTGCAATCAAGGGGTCCCAGGTTCGATACCCGGTGGAGCACATGGCACACAGTGGTTCGGATCAGACTTTAAACTGTAGGTCCCGTACCGATTAGTCTTTCTGTGCATAAAGTGGACTTAAAACTCAAACTAAGTATAATTAAGTATCATTCTAAGAATGAAATTATGAGAATCGTTAAAATAATATAATGCAATACATTTGCAGGAAATTAAGACGTCTAGGCTTTCTGCAGCATATTTTTGGATGACACCATGAATGCAACTTTCTAGGTTCCTTGACCCCCTCAGTTGACACCTTTACACAAGCTTGAAGCGTATCCTGACCCATCCTATTTCTTAATTTAGCAGTTATCAAAGGAGACGATAAATTCGTTCATTATTTTGACTTAATTATAAAGAAGACTATGTCAGTGCTTATTACTACGAAAAAACATAAAATTACGTTCTAAGTTAAATTAAAGTGAATAAAAGGAAGCGAAAGTAAACATTGTTGCCAAATTTCTTAGGTATTGCCGAACGCTCTGCCAAGTTACTGAAATTTTCCTAAATTCATCACTCCTAGTAATTCCCCATGAGACCAAGAATGAGACAAGCATCATCGCTAACGAAACGTTGCAAGACGGCCTATACTCTATCCAGGGAATCTCTAGAGCAAGGTTCACACAACAGCAGAGAAGGGAGGGCAGAGGGCGGACCGAAGCAGTACACGCTGGTGTAAAAGCTGGTTTTCCCCCTCCACGCAATCCCGTTCTCTCACACGCGTTCATTGGTCGAGCCCTCTCGAGTCGCTACTCGCGCAGAGACTTGCTTTCGTTCGCTTGCTCCATAGGTTGCCGGGACAGAGTACAGGTATCAACTCATCTAGTCTCGTCTCAGTACCAGGGTGCGTAATCCTGGGGGGCAGGGGGGGATTTCCCCCACCAACAAACTTGACCTCAAAAATACCCCCACTAAAAATTTCTCGGGGGGAGAGTTTTCCTTGAAAAACAACAAAATATAAGCAATTAGTGTTTACTTCTTATGTACTTTACTACGGATAATATCGAAAACACACAAAATAGTGAGTGCAGAATGCTTTCTCTTTTTTTCAAGAGATTATTACTCTGTCTACACCAATAACAATATGCGTGCAATAAAAGAAGAATGCAAGTCAAACATAATTATTATAATAGTTTTGTATTAATACAAAAACTAAACAAAAGCTTGTACATAAAACTATTTCGTATTTTTTTGGATTGATTGAATTTGTGTTTTAAGTCCATTTTATGCACAGTAAGGCTAATCGGGACTGGACCTACAGTTTAAAGTGGAATCCGAACCACTATGTGCCTCCATATTTAAAAATTTTATATATCAGCGTGTTTCAAAAAGAATATACGTATTTCGCATGCATATATTTATTAAACTTTAAGACATACGAAGATGAAACTTGACACACATACTTACGAACCTCTCAAGTTCAGATTACAGATGTTCAATATGTCCTCCAGCAGTGACACGAACAATATCGCATCGATACTCAAATTCCTCCCATACTCGGGCAAGCATGTCCTTCGTCACTGATGTTACGGCAGTACGGATCCGGTTCTTCAACTCTTCCAGGTTCTGTGGGAGTGGTGGTACATAAACATTGTCTTTAATGAAACCCCAGAGGAAGAAGTCACAGGGTGTCAAATCCGGTGACCGTGGAGCCCAGCTGATACATGCTAAGTCGCCAGCTCCTTGACGACCAATCCAACGGATCGGTAGAGTTTCATTCAGATAATCACGCACTTTGCGACTCCAGTGAGGGGGTGCCCCGTCTTGTTGAAAAATGAAGTTGTCTTCGTGCAGCCTCGGAAACAACCAGTTTTGTAACATAGAGAGATACTGCTGACCGTTAACCGTGTTTCCATCAAAGAAGAATGGGCCGTAAACAGATGATCGAGATATCGTGCAAAACACATTCACTTTGGGCGAATCTCGTACATGTTCAATGAATGCATGTGGGTTCTGTAGGCCCCAAATGCGAACATTATGTTTGTTTACCTGACCACTGACATGAAACGCAGCTTCATCACTAAACACGATGCGTTGTGCGAAAGTGCTGTCATTGTCAATAGCATCAAGAATCTCGTTACAAAATGCCACAAGTTTGCGTTTGTCATCAGGACGCAAAGCTTGTAACAGCTGTACCTTGTACGGCTTCATAACCAGCCGACGTCTCAAAACACGCCAAATTGTTGTTGTAGGACGTTGTAACTCCCGACTGGCACGACGAGTTAATTTTGAAGGGCTACGTTGGAAAGCAGTTTGAATTCGTGCAACATTTTCTTCAGGAACACGAGGGCGGCCAGGACTCTTTCCTTTACATACACATCCTGTATCTACAAACTTTCGATACCATCTGCGAATGTTCCACCCATTCGGAGGATCAATTTGGTACCTCAACCTGAAACGTCTTTGCACTGTAATCACGGAATTGCACTTCGCAAACTCGAGAACACAAAATGATTTCTGCTGCGGAGTAGCCATTTCAAACAACTGACGGTTACCAAGCAAAACAGAACACAACTGACATCTAGCGGCTATTATATAAACTAGACTATGTATTCGTTTCTCTAATAGCCGAGCCGGGGCGCAGCGATCGATAGTTTGGACAAAATAATACTTTGTAATACGTATATTCTTTTTGAAACACGCTGTATATATAAAAGCAACTAATTAATTACTTTGTGTATTTAATAATAATGTTTTTTTAAAGAAATATTTAGTAATTAATTGACTTTTATATTTAATAACATTATAAATATCCATATCATAATAATTTATGTATGTATATGTGTGTATACAAAAGGACAGGGATGTTACCGACACATGAAACTATAATAGGTCTCGTTCGAGACATTGCCGTCGATGAATATAACTTTACATATTGGCATTCACGAAATACATCGCAATCAATCACCTGGAGCCGTTATTACAGCTCCAAACCTTTTTCGAATGGATTCTACAATGTCTTCATACGCGCCTGGCTTCTACGAAACTGTGAGCAATGACCCTTGAAGGGACACCTAAGCGGCATTTCAAACGATTCGTATGCAAGGCTTAGACAATTACATAATTCGTATATCTCTCTCCGAGCAAGCACACACACAATGGTTAATGTTGCCCACAGGAGAATTCTAAGCAGCAGGGAGCCCCGGGGACCACACATACAGCGCCAACGCGATGGAGGGAGCGACAAGTCGTCCATCACTGGAAGACAGGAATTTCCTAACCTCTGAAGGCTGTATAAATGCCTCGTTCAGAAGTTCGCATCACTGAAGTAGATAGAAACGAGGAGGAGACTGTTGACAATGATAGTTTTCCGGAATTCATCAATATAGATCAGACTCGTGAAGGAAAAATATCGAGGTGAGGTGATATCTGGACGCCTAATGGGTGGGACGTGTGTGTGTGTGTGTGTCCATATAAGATATTAACCTTATTTCTCAATTTCGTTGATTTTACCTCGCGTTTATGCCACTTTTGGCTAATCGCGAAGATGAGTGATGATATGGTAAAATTGATGAAGGAACACTTACAAAGATAAGAACGTCCTTACCAAGGGAGGATTCGAACTCAGGACACCTGGTGTGGTAGTGCGCTGTGTTAACCAGACCATCACATAAAATATAACACATAAAATAACATGTTATATGTAGTCAGGCTACATGGGTTCTATATTGTTTTCTAAAATCAATAACATACATACATTGCATAAGGCATATAGCATATTGTGTGCTATATTAAGTTATATAGTTAGTTACTATATATATATAGTAGACACACACACACAGCTCCTGAAGTGGAAAATGTTAGCTGGAGGGATGTTTGGCCGAGCTTTGGGGATAACTGGGGGGATCCTCTTTGACAATGAGATAGCTAAGGGTGCGTTGCGAAAATTTTGCTAGCTGGGGGATATCATCCCTCCGCATCCCCCCTTCACTTTGAGCACTGTGTGTGTTGGAGGGGGGGTTAAGTTTCTGAAAATGTAGTCAAATCATTTCTACCTAATATGTGATGATAATAATAATAATTTAATACAGAATATAATAATTACATAACAACAAGGGTGTATTTCAGTGATTTCAACAAGACATAACATGATTTTTTTTTAAATAACTGCACGTTGACTAAAAGAGTAATCTGGGGGCTTATTATATTAGAGTAAATTTTCCTCTCGATGACAAAAAAACCTGGACAGGGCGCGTGAAACATTAAGAGGGGTCGGTGCCCCCGGCCCCCGTTAACGACATTCCTGCTTCATGCTGAAACACGTGAAGACTAGATTTTGAACTAATTTGTATTTTTAAAGTTTACTGGAGAAAAGTCAGTTGTAGTAACGGAATGTAAAAAATTTAGTTCATGAAAATTGCATGGTCTCACATCTCGATATCCCATTCTACATGTTAATTAATATAATTGTAGATGGGTAACGGAGGTTCGTTCTTTGATTAATGTCATGTTTTATTTCGCTTTGCATTCAAATGAGGGCGCAGTAGTGTCTATGATATCGACAGCATATGGCTACATGCGTGGCATTCCCTACTATTGTCTACAGAGCGAATATTGGGAATGAAACCAATTATCAAAGCAGGAAACGTCATTTTTATTCATCAGCTCTGCAGGCTGGTGCCAAAGGATGACGTGATGATTCAATCTGATGAAAACTCAGGTAGAAAATGGTGAATTCCGAACGGTGAAGCGTGTATCTCTGATGCACTAGTCTCTGCACACCGATGAGTGTCCGTTCTTACCTTAGTGTGTTTGGCAAACTGTGTGAAGAATAAGATTTGGGACGTATGTATGGGGAAAGATTCAAATTAGATCTTAGGAACATGTTAGAGGATACTTGCGCTAAGGCCCATTAGATGGCAGAGCAATCTTAATCCGATAGATTATAGAGATTATCCGTAAAATATAACAATATTACAACTACAACCAAGGAAGTTTTTGTCTTAAACTTGTTTATAAGTTTGATGTTGGAATAGAAAAAAATTGCAACGCCAATTACTTTAATTGCGTTGCTAAATATAATATTTTGGACAATCTTTTTCACTTGATTTCGTTAATACATCGGCAAAACTCAATGATAGCATATGTTCTAAAAATAACACGAACAGGAAAAAGTGCGAAGAAATTCAACTATTTTTTGTTTCTGGCTCAATTGACGATAACGAAAAGTCAGTATTCATAATTAAAATTAAAATCTAGGCCTGCTTTTGGTTGGCTTTAGCAATTACAATAGAAGACTAAATAAATAAAAATCAGTGTGCAGTACAACTCAGGGGAGCAGCAGTTTTCTGAATGTTTCTGTATTAAGTTAGAACTTATCTTGATATAAAAAAATACACAATTATAATAATAAATGATATCCGCACCGCACACTATAATACGTATTTGAAGAGAGCCACTCCCTGAAAATGTATGCATTTTTGTAATTATTGAATGATCTACAAGTGTGAAGGAAAAGGTTGCATTCGATCAATTGATCTTTTGAGCTTATCGTTCGAAACTACAGACGTAGCAAGCTGTTACTTTCAAATCTTGGCCGGGCCTCCCCGATGGCGCAGTGGTAGCGTCATCGCCTTGTAACCAAAGGGTCCCGGGTTCGATACCCGGTGGAGGCACATAGTTGTTCGGATCCCACTATAAAGTGTAGGTCCAGTCCCAATTAGCCTTACTGTGCATAAAGTGGACTTAAAACACCAACTCAATCAATCAATCAAATCAAATCTTGGCCGAGACTCGCATCAACAATACGCAGTCTTACTGGCGATATATCCCGAAGACGCACGGAAAGTGACGAGGTTAAAAATTCCGCCGCTTCCTTGCATAACACCACGCCACTTAGAGTGGAATCGACGTCCAGAACTTCTACAGTGAAAAAATATCGCCCCGCATCCGTCTCAGTGGGCGATCTTTGCACTTGACTGCATGTATTATGCTGCATGGCTCCTTCGTTTCCACTCCACCTCAGTAGTAGAAGTGAAATTAATTAAACGGTCTAGAACTAACGTTAAATCGTCAAATAATAAAATATATGAAGATCACCCCCCCCCCCTTTTCCCACGGAGAAGGTCGGAAAAGACAAAGCTAACAGAAAAAAATATTATTATGAGCATCATGAGCTATAATGTACTACATACCAGAGGGTCTACGCTGCATGTAGTTCTTCCTGTATTCCTCAAGGTTCTTCCTGTTTCCCAGGATCTCCCACTTCCGACTGCTCAGAGAGTACCCAGTCGGCTGAGCCACAGGGTAGTTCCCGTCACTCAGTTTCAGATCCTGAAAATAGAAATTAAATGTTGATAGTTTGGTAGACGTTCAGCTAAAAGTTGCTCTACCACTACACAGGCATTTAAGAGATGCATGAGAAGAGGTTCTTGCACACTAATCAAGTCTCTCCCATATAATAATAAACTTTATCATTAAGGATAATACATTATTATATTAACAATAATTAATAATCATTTCAGTTCGTAGTAGTTCGTGAGGATATATCTAATTCTCTTTTCAAAGAAATGCTGGAACCCACATTATGTTGAGTGGCATTCCAAAAAAGGTAATAGGGGTAGAAGGACCCCACTCCCCTCCCCATCAACATCAAAGCATCGAAACCACTTTTCAAGTGCTTTGTGAAATACAAATGCGCCGTTTGGGTGGACGACTGCGTAAGTGATCGACTTTTCAAATTTGCCACCAAAGTTCCCGAGCCCGAGTCTCGGCCAGGTCATGGGTGTTTTTGTGAATGTTCCTGCTTCAACGTCACCGCCTTGTCGCGATTAGCCAAAATAGGAAGGAAAGCAACGTAAAATAACAAAGTTACAAATGCAGTGGACTATTTTAATTCGAACTTGGATAATTCGAAATATTCTGTAATTCAAATAGAAGTTTATTGCCTTTGAAATCATCTATAATGATACATGCTTTTGCTAATTCGAAATTTTAAGTGGGGCCTCCACGATGGCGCAGTGGTAGCGTCGTCACCTTGTAATCAAGGGGTCCCGGGATCGATCCCGGTGGAAGCACATGGTGGTTCTGATCCCACTTTAAACTGTAGATCCAGTATCGTTTTGCCTCACTGTGCATAAAGTGGACTTAAAACACCAACTCAATCAATCGAATTTTTTAGTGTCCCCATGGAGTTCGAGTATACTGTGTGAAGAGACATGTTGTGCGTGTGTGTCCGCGTAAAATTCGAAACAAAAAATATTGATGCGTTGAAAAATTTACTCCTTGAACTAGAGGATGCATGTAAAAAAAAATCTTTGTTGAGGGTTCTTTTTTATATATATGAATACACCAAATTATGACATGTGTAGATATTTCTAGAGTTTTTAAATATTTAGTTAAACAACTATAATCTTTCTCCCTTTTTGCGGTCCTTTAAAAAGAAAATCCATCGCAGTGCAGGCCCTTATACAGATGGGGGCCAGGCACACTATTTTTGTAGACGTATTTGCAATAAGCACTCCTTGGCAAATCGTGACCCCCACTCCTCCCACTTTCCCTCTGAAGGACCCCCTACAAGTTCCCCATTCAACCATTCCTGCATGTTGTCCAGGACAAGTTCTCTGGGAACTGAAAGAAAGCACTGTTTACGCAAAGTGGACTTTAACGAAGAAGCAAAACAACCAAGAGGTTACAAAAACAAGGTTAGCGCTGCTGCCGCGTTGTCAAAGAAAGTAGCAAGCGGGTACCAAAAGAGAAAGGGTTCCACAGATTCCGCTAGGGAAAAGTGCCGGCCGCTACCTGAGCTTCAAAGAGCGCGCCGTCAGCTTTCCACGGTAGTGGTGCCAACTCGGATCTTTAGGAACTAGGTACAGGTCGAAATTCGAGACCGAGACGATCTTTTTTTTGGGGGGGGGGGCGTTGTTTGCTTGTTTAAATTATCCAGACGAGACTCATACAACAGCCATTCGAGACATGCCGAGAATGAGGCAGAATCAAAGCGAGATGAAGTTAACATCCGATTGTCTCGTTTAGATGGGATACAGTGTGTGTTGTTTCACGTGCGAAGGCTTGTTTTTACATGATTTTTATACGTATTTTTAAAAAGCTTGTTTTTGTTCATCGAGTCTCGGCAGAAGAACAAGATTGCAGTTTTTATATAGAGACGATAACAAGACAGCAAAGGACGTCGCTAATGTGTGGATGAGGGAGGGGGGCATCGAAACGGAAGTGAAATGGGCTTGATCAGTCAACCCAAATAGCTTTCGAAACAACTGGAAAGACAATGAAAAGAAAGGGTGAAAATAAGGAGGGGAGAGAGATAAAAGGGATAGTCAGAAAAGAAAGAGGGAGAAAAGACAACGAAAATGGAAAGAAGAAGAGACAACGAAAAGGGAAAAAAGAAGAAGAGACAACGAAAAGGGAAAAAAGAAGAAGAGACATGGAAAAGGGAAAGAAGAAGAGACATGGAAAAGGGAAAGAAGAAGAAGAGACAACGAAAAGGGAAAGAAGAAGAAGAGACAACGAAAAGGGAAAGAGGGAGAAAGAAGAAAAGGGAAAGTTTGAGTTTTTAAGTCTATTTTATGCACAGATAAGCTTATCGGGACTGGACCTACAGTTTAAAGTGGAATTCCTACCAGTATATGCCTGAGAAAGCAAAGGAAGAGAAATAAGGAAAGAAAAGAAGGATACAAAGAGGATGAGAGTATCTAAGCAACTGTAACCAGGCAGCAGAGTCCATCTGAAAAACCTTCGTTCACCTGGAGCGACTCTTGACGACTAATCTAGAATTGTGTAACTCTAGATTCGGCCAAAATCCTTACTTTAAATCAGATCTCACTTTGCTGCTAAAAATAAGGAAATAGGTCTACTCCTATAAGGCATAACAACATAAAATTCTTGCTTCAAATCAACCCTCTTCTTTTTCTACATTGACGCATCAAGCCTTCTGCTTTATTTGTACAAATCATTGACTTCTTTCACCCTGTTCGGTAATCGAAGTTCCTGCCCCCACCCCTTAGGCTAATGGTGACGATGAGGATAATGATTATCAGGTGAAATTGATGAACGTACACTCACAAAATAATGCGCATTCCCAGTTGGGGATTCGAACCAAGAACCTTTAGTGGTCAAGTATTGAATGAGGTCACGCAATGAGTTCCGCCACAGTGGCGTCTTGTAAATGAGACAGTGCAAGATAAAAAAGCAAACTAGAATTATATGAGTTCCAGCACGTTAAATTACACATATAACCAACCTATCTATACGTCATCACTCATACATACATACATAACCAGTGCCCAAGGTGGAAGGGGGTTGGTAGCGGTTATAACCCTCCCCCTTTTGAACCAGTATTCCTAAAAAAAAGAAGAACGTCAAAGGTAGAAAAAGATGGCCAAATAAGAGCCGACTACCAGAGAAAGTATACGTAACCCCTCCCTTTCGAAAATCCTGGGCACGCCACTGTACATAACATTGATGAGCCACCAACCCTCACTCAGGTACGCCACTCATTATATAAGTGAAAGTTAGTATTTTTAAGTAACATAAATTGGCAACACTGTTGTCCCTTTCGCCGTGGGTCAAAAGCGCTTATTTGCACATCCGGTGACGGCAAACACTTCCTTTCTATTCAAAGGCGGTGGACGGGCGCCGCGCAGTCTACTGCAGTGGGTAAATATTTGCCGGCCGTAAAAGGACAGGATGCTTGGCACCTCCGCTCCCCAAGTATGTTGTCATGACTTCATGACAAGACAACCGTTATAAACACTGGGTATGTGTGTGCTACAGTTGCTTCACAAGGCCGTTTTTAATGCCAGTAGCGTGCGAATTTAAATTGTTGCGTTTTTGGGGGTGAGGAGATAAGATACACTGTTGGATCTCTAGTATTCCTAAACCCGAAAGTCCATTGCCGCAGCCACATAAAGTATTCAATCTGTTCTATCCTAGGCAAGGTCAATGCACCCTTGACCGTTCTTACCAATTGCCTTCAGGTCCATCCTAAGGCCTCATTTTCGAAAATTTATCTTTTTTTCGAATAACCTATTGGATATTCTAAATTCGTAAAAATTACGTCAGGTTAGAATTTCTTCCAGATGATTCAACCGATTCTTCGAGTGGTTTGCTTTCGTTGTTGCCTAGATATCTGCCTGGCACTATCTAGACAACAGAAATTGCAAAAATACTCTTGAATTCAGAGCAAACATAAAATTTCAAAATTTTGAGTATCACAGCTGTTTCGTTCGTAAGGAGAGGAATCTTTCGAGATTTTTTTTTACTTTGCTGGTGCAGGTCAAAGATTCGGTGTGGCCACAATATTGTCATTCCATCTTCGTCTTGGCTGTTCTACAGGTCTAATACCACCAGGCTTGTTCCAACAAGGACCTTATACAAGTTTCTATCCTCTCTCATAACCTGCCATCTATGCCTTCTTCACTTTATTTTCTAACAACATCAGGGAATGTGTACAGATCATGCATTTCGGTCTAATGTAACCTTCTCTACTCACCTGTTGTTCCAGCTCTCGTAGATCTAAATATCTTTCAAATTTGTAAATTTATCTTCTGTCTTTTGGCAGAAGAAATCACGTTCCATAGTCATACAGAATTACAGGCAAAATTATTGTTTTATATATTTTAACCATTAGATACTTTGATATCAGAAGATTGATTGATTCATTTTATTTCGCTTTTCTGTCAGTTCTGGCTAATCACGAAGATAATATCAGACGAGAAGATAAAGGTTTATGAGCAGAGAAGTATCGTGCATTACTTGAATTACGCCTGTTTTAAATTTCATCTTTAATAACGGTCTCATCTGATAATATTACTTTACTTCTAAATGTTTGAAGTTAGAAACGAATTGAAATGAATTGTTATAAGTTTTCACTATTATCCACCACTTGGAAGCTTTTTGTTTATAAATTAGCACAAAAATCACTTCCAGCACTGTCATTCACAGGATTCTTTTCACAGTGAAAGGTGAAGAGTAAAAAACTGTGTTCTAGGGGCCGGGGGTAGGCTATATACACAATAAAATATTACTATTTTTAACATTCGTTGTAATAGTTGTTAAAAGACAATAATGGATATCGGGGATCATTTTAAAGGTTTTTGCCCCCGAGTTCTTGGATGCTTTCATCTAGGGGTTTGCAGCCCCATCAGCCCACCCTCTGCGTACGCCAGCTCTTTAGACCAGAACATCCAACAAAAGACCGGCGTTAATCCACATGTCATTATCATTACATTTTGTCAGTCAGACATATTTCACACATCGCTTCTTCCAGGCTTTCAACCACAACAAGCGGACTAACACAATAAAGCCAAAAGAAAAACGCACACAACGCTGCTTCTACGCACAAAGAAAGAGTCCACAGAAAGATATAAGAAGACACATCGTAACACATTGTAATGAAGTGAAAATTAACTTCTTAATCCAGCACAACGCTTTTTTGTGCGTCTCCTTGTTCAACCTTCCCCATTAACAAACTCAGTTCCATCAAAAAGTCTTCAAGCAAAGTTTCTTCCTGTAATACGTTGGCGTTTCTTTTTGGACTATTTTCTCTGAAGACGTGGTTGAGTTATGATCGCTTCCCAGTGCATGTTAACAGTCGCTGATTGTTATAACCGTTGAATATTAATTGTTGGGTTTAATTGCGCCTGGATAGAGCTGTTGCTTCCGGAGTAATATATGATCAGAGTTCATAGGAATCTGGTTCGGTCACGTGGGACGTCGAACGTGCTGGCTGGTTTTGGAAATGATTAATGGCGGGAGAATGCAATAGCTCCGGTGGTAGAGCGCGACCTCCGTTACAAACGTTGATGTTCACCTTAGAAAGACATTTTCACAAATGTTTCTACACAAAAAGTAACAGTTACTTTCTTGAGTGACTGCACCTGTAACGGTATGTTACCTTGCGTATATTTTTAGAATCAGTTACTTTTTCAGTTAACAAGTAATAGGATGAACAGTTCTGTACGTTTCGCAGTTATAAATAAAACTGATTTACTAAAAAAAAAAAAAAATGCCTCTATAATTTCATACATATATTACGTTTATTACAAATTTATCAAATAGCTATTAGCATTGTACATTACATAGCAGTTCTTTATGAATTTTATATACGTACATAGTGTATAATTCGTACATCGTATATAGAATAATTAAATCAAGAATACTTAGGTGGGTACGCATACGAGAGGGGCTAGAAAACTTTACAGGATCCTTGTTCGGAAACCAAGTGGTAAGAGACCTGGGCAAGGATATTCAAAAGTAAATTGATCTTGCCCATGATAAGAACAGATCAAAGACTAAGTTGCTGCGATGATATACCTTCGGTGATATGATTGCAAGAGTGTTAGTTGCATCTTATTTAAAATAAAGTAATAGTAATTTACAAATACTTTTAAAATAAGGGCAATTGTAGCATTTAAAAAGTATTTTTCCTATCAAGAGAATCATGTAACGGCAGGAATAATCTTCACGTGGTTACGTCGTCAACTTGCAATCAAGGATTCCCTGTTTGGTGCTATAGTGGAACCACAGACAAAAGAGCCTGCGCAGACCCGCGACTACTGTCCTGTGCATCGTACCCCGCGTGGAGGGGAGGGGCAGAGTGGATCATGATTTCTTGTGGCCGGAGTTGAACCGATGGAGGGGAAGGTGCGCGGAGACTTTCGGCCGAAAGTTTTTTTTTCTTGTGGTCGCTCTACACGTAGAGGCACTTTTAAACTAGAGATCCAGTCCCTATAAGCCTCTTCGTGCATAAAGTGAACTATAAACAAAAACCGAAAACTCAAACTGAAGATTGATGTCATAGGCGGGGGCAAGACAGGGCAGTCGGCCCAAAAATTTCCACGGTTTATTAAAATATACATGTTAAAGGTATTTTCTTCACTTTCCAGAACCTGGTGCTCGTGTTCTGCTCACCCCCAAAGTTAATTTGCTCGGTGATGTAATTAGTAACAGTTTCTAAAGCAGTAAATGAGATAAATTTGTAACTTGGGACATCTAAAAATAAACACAAACTAAAAGACCGTAACGAAGTGTTCGAAATAATGGAAATAAATGCGCTGCACTTTTTAAATATAAATCTTTGGAAGTCACACTAACCACTAAACCAGGAAGGCATCAAGCGTCCGTATATATGCAATGAATCGCCCCGTATCGTTTAATCAGAAATATGTATTATTCATTCATTTTACTCTTTTTCTTAACCTTCCCTTTGTACGGTACGCCATTATAAATCTGACGCAAAATGTTAGTCGCATTTTAAAATCTCTCACGCACTCTTCATCATTCGGATCACACACTTCCTTCACAAACGCCGACTACACGCTTTTACTACCAGCGTAGACCATTAATTATATCATTAGTTACGCATTAACATTTCGACATGATGCCTGGGTAGAATTTATTCCTACATATTTCTTGAGGTGTTTTGCTCCCGATATGTGCAGAGCCGATATCTGATTATTCATCCCCTCCTGACTTATTATGGCAAATCAGCAATCCTAATTAGAATAGCGGACCGGATCCACCTGGTGGCAGTTCTTTGAACTAATCATGTGCTTGAATAACAAGGTTCTACTAGGCTCGCATATGGCAACTGTGGAAGCGGTAATCACTTGGACTGCAAGAAGTACAGATTGACACCTCTTGAAGTGACGTCTATCAAATCCAAAATTCTTGACCTTTTCATGACGTTTCCTTGACCTTTCGTTCCTTTTTCTTCACAATTTATTATTTTTCTTAACATTTATTTAATCGCCCCCTATAGGGTATAGTTAGGTATAGTTGGAAACTAAGAAAATATATATTTATAATCAATGAAAACCCGTACTACAAGGCCGGTTAAGATGAAAACTGAAGCTGCACTGTAACAAGATATTTAGATTGCTACAATTATTAACGCATGTAAACATTAATGCTTCAGACATCATTCTTGATGGGTAATGACCACACTTTACTTAATATTTTTACAAAACTTCACACATACAAGAATGTAATTGCTAAGAACAGTGGCGGCGATTTGGTTCCAAAACCAGGGGGGCAAGGTTCAAAAAATGAGGGGGGCACATAGATAAGGTTTCCCTTTGTAGATAAGGTTTAGCGTAGTCCGGGGGCAAGAGTGGCAAAAAGTTGAGGGGCGACAGCCCCCCTCGCCCCCCTAATCGCCGCCACTGGTTAAGAAACAAAATGAACAAATCTCAACCACAACTCAATACAATTTTAGATTTACAAATATTCCATTTTTTCAAATCCCAGTACAGGTATATAACAATGTAAATTCACTATACTGTAAAGAATATCAAAAAATCTTCACCCAAAGAAAAATTTATTGACTTTTTCTTGACTGATAGACAACCCTGATAAACTAATGTCGTCGGCTTGCAATGAAGGGGTCCCGGGTTCGATAGCCGGTGGAGTAGTAGTCCGTATCCTACTTCAAACTGTAGGTCCAAGCCTATCTGCGCAAAAAGTCCAATCCCGATTATCCTATCTGTGCATAAAGCGAACTTAGGAAACAAATTAGATCTGGCT
This sequence comes from Lepisma saccharinum, assembly GCF_977018435.1. Classification (NCBI taxonomy): domain Eukaryota; kingdom Metazoa; phylum Arthropoda; class Insecta; order Zygentoma; family Lepismatidae; genus Lepisma; species Lepisma saccharinum. Next base: position 45,244,607 of record NC_139233.1, on the reverse strand, counting down.
GATGCAGATGTTCAGACTTTGCTGCTGCGGGTATCGACGTAGTTGCAAACCAATGGGATACATGCATATAGGATTATAATTAGAAATATGGGGATATGTACATGGACATCCGCAGGATTTTTTGTAGGGAGGGGCATGCAAGGTTTTTGTTTTCGGAGGCATATTTTCCCAATTACAGTTATGCCCCCTCAAAAAACACTGCTTCAGTATGAAATTATCATGTTCCTTCAACGCCCTTATAATAATTAACAAATTATTATGACTGAAATGAAATTATATGTAGAACACATAATTTTTAGGTAGACATTCATTTTCCACGGGGGGCGTGGCCTCCCCTTGGCCCCCTTCCGCCCACGGATATTTATCCGTTTTAGTAACTTTTGCAACAAACTGCGAATTATTTAATGACTTCCTCGTGGTGGTCCGGGCGATAGGATGTCTGACTGCCACATGTAGACCCGGGTTCAATTCTCGGGGTGGGTGATGTTAGGCGGGAATTTTTCCAGCGTGAAGTGGCTCTGCAGTGGTAAAGCAGCCGGCATGTTGTAATATACAGCTCTACCTCCACTCCTCGCATATATTGTGGTGGTTGCCATAGTTGGGGTTTGACATTTCTGATACAAGATATTAAGATATGAAGCATCCATATTAGAAAACCTATGCACGTTAGCCTCGAAACAGCTATTGAAAAATGCCGACAACATGGATTTCACGTCAGAATACATCATTAATTATACCATTAGTTACGCTTAAACATATTCAAACTAGGTTTCGGTAAAATTGATTCTTCCGAACAGCCTCAGGTAACCCCGCTCCTGTTATACATCCAGATTCGATCGGCTGACTCCGCCCAAGTCATTATGACTAATAGGCCGCTATAATTTCAGAGCTGCAACCTATTACGGGATACAAAAAACACCTCTAGGAACTTTGCAATGAACGATGTTTTGTCGAGTAAATTAAATTCTGGCAATGTGACAACAAACTTTTCAGGGAGAGACTTAACAGGGAAGGGTGCCAAGTATTCCCTCCCACTAGACCCAGTATTCCTGGAAATACAGGTAAATTTCCGTTCCTTCCAAAAAATGATTTTAAACCCGCACCCTCCTTTTCCTTTCCCCATTTGTAACAAATATTTCCACATTTCAAATCGTTCATGAAGCAGGAATTGTTTCACAGAAGATAACTCATCTAAGTTCTGTCAATTGATGTCTGCCATAGCTCTTGTTCAGTCTTACGGCTAGCGGCCTACATGCTGGCAAGGGGAGAGGGGAAGCGGCCAATCCAGAGCGATAAGAAACATAGCAGCCTTTAGAACGAGGTGCGCCCAGCATAGGTGTGCGCAGACCCTCTGATTAGAGGGGAACAAAAGACTTGATGAAATTTCAATCGGCGTAAGAGAAACGTAATTCCATCTCACTGTTTTATTGTATGCATGGGTATGAAACAGGAGCGTTCTGGCGTATTTAAGAGTGTGCCGCCGAAAATCATTAGGAGAATTCAAACTACCGTGACACTAACGTTCTTTGCTTCCCTCCTTTGTGATTCACGGGCTATTTTACATGTAAACATGGTTTCCTACAGCAGATTCCAAACAACTACGTATAATTTATTGATTTTCAACGGCGATTAGGGGGGCAATTGCCCCTCTCTCTACTTTTTGCCCCCTCACTATGGCCTCTTAAGGCGATGTCCTACTCCGGCGAAAATTTTAGCATTTTCCATGTAAGCTTATGAGGGTAATTTGGTCACAATTATCTCAAGAACCAGGCGACAGAAAATTTTCAAATTTTAACTGAATACTGAGAAAGGATGTTTCTAGAGAACCACTGATTAATATTTACATTTTCTGCATCAACGTCCCGAAAATTAATTAATTCATTTCTATCGCATTTCTTGTTTCTTTTTTCACTTTACTTGGTAGGGCAACACTGTTGCGGCCGGCGGGCTCACTGCAGATGCTCGAGGTCGCCTAATGACCTTGTAGAAGGATGGTTGGAACAGGGCGGGTGGTTTCGACCTTGTATACAAAGAAAAATTAAGCTGTCCTCCACCCACCCCCCCCCCCCTCCGTTTTGGCACCCAATCGCCGCTACTGGTTTCTTATGTATGGGCAATTTATCTTTCAAACAGATAGAGGTAGTACAACTAACGAAGTGGGAGTGTTATTAACAAGACATTTGCTAGAAAACGAAGTTGGATAGTTCAATTTCATACAAAATAATGCATCCCTGCCCCTCCGTAGTTGCTTGGAACTTTCGTCAGCATGAAAATACTGTACTTAGTTTTTTTAAATACTATAATATTGTTTAATAACGATGATAAGGTTCCTGTACACTAAATTTCTAAGTGAGATTATAGGAGGGCAACTGCCCCCTCTTGTACCCCCCGCCCCCGTGCGTACACCTATGGCACCTAGGTCTCCGTGATCGGGTTACCTTACTCGTCCGTAACTCCCCAATTTCCGCACGATGGTGGGTAGTCAGCGGTCCCATATACAGGCCGAAATCTCAGGAGGAAAGTGCACTGTTAACAGTTTACTTTCGAACTTAAATTCTAACGATAGAATATTGTTAACAGTCTGCCTGTTATTTTACAAAAACTGGACACAACCGTTTATTAAATTTGATTATTCATCATGCATATAGACAATGATTATGAATTGCAGTTGTGTCCATATATCTATTTTGAATCATTAAAAATTACATTCAACAGGATAACTATGAATTCATTTCTCCAGTCAACTTTTTGTGTTGTGGAGGAAAGACGGGCGTCAATTTTCAGTCATCAACAGTACAAAAAAATACCATGATCGTTTTTAAAGCATTAACGGCCATTGGATAGTTAGTCTGAAAGTTTTTGTGATATTACGAACGCCATCTTTAATTCTAATTTTAGTCACAGCACAGGGCCATAAATGCTATGCGCTCACGAAAAAAAAACAGACTGTGAACACTTGATATAGTGAAGAAGTAAATATATTATTACTATGTACTTTTAAACATTTTAATGTTGATATAGTTCTCTCTCTGTGACTAGACAAAAGTGGCAAAAACGAAGTAAAATACACAGAAAAGAAAATCATCGCACGGTATAATGATTAAAAAATAGACACATAAGGAAAATTATGTATGACCATAGTAACGTCCCACGGGTATAAAAGAATACGTCTGCTCTTGTCGTACGTTTATAACGTTGCTCTCCTTTCGAGCAAATAGAAGAGCACTCACTTGATATTCAAGCTACGATTCGCGTGCAAATATTTACAATCCCTTTACACACTTCCAGCCATAAACATACAAAGCGTATTGCGTGACACAACACGCGCGGATCCGAAAAACGCACTCGTAAAAGAAGAGACGTCAGATCCAAAAATGGCGTCACGATACTCGAAAAAGGAAAAGCAATATATTCCTGTCGCGGCTCTTCCAAACAACGCCGGGATAGAAATGATGGAGAGGACAGGAGGACATTGACGCACGGGAGATGAAAAATTGAGATCCACTAGTATGGGGGGAACCTTTAGTTCCTGGTCGTAACCTGCGCGGCGCGACCAAGTTTGGGAACCGGTATTCTTTTTAATCACTCTTAGCCTTGCAAATGGCCTAACTCTGCCTGCATTAACATCTAGAGCCAAATTCGAGATTTATACGACCGTAGTGTCCTTGTCTAGATGTCAAGGCTACAAGTCCATTGCCTCGGATTCTTGGTTAGGTTGTTCTGCATTTGCAGCTCGGAAGCGAGTCAGAACTCCCGAATCATCCAATCAACAAGCGAGCCGCTGACGTAATCTCAACTCGGAACCTATCGCTATCCTTCCCGCCGACGCTCTACATCGCTTGTAGGCTCGGTAACTGGGCTCGCGGCTGACTCTACAAATATATAACGTATTAGCATATAGCTATGCAAGAAGGAACATTACAACGACGCCGTTCTTGAGTATGAATTAGTGGCGATTGAAAGAAGCATATGCAGCACATTTGTGCTTGTCATAATCTTTTATTGTCGACAATTATTCAACAAAAACTAATCCGGTTTTCTTGTTGGAGGCGTCTCAATGTTATTTAATTAGAGTACATTTCTTGCCAGCAGACCTAATCCTGACATTTATTGGGAAGGAGGCACGTAGGCTTGACCGTTTGCAATTGCTGGTCAAAATAATTAAATGAGTTGAACGACCTGGTCGACAGTTTAATGGTTTGTTTGACCGCTTGCTTCATCATAAATCGAAATTGACCGCCTCGTTCTCGGTATAACCCCATGACGGTCACTTCCTTCGTGGAATTTGTTTCGGGGTTTGTACGCGCAAATTTTGCACGCCTTGTTGTACGTTGTGCTTCTGAAAATTTTCCCAGCAACAAAATGATTCAGAATCTGCCAGAAATGAAGTACATGTGTTTCTAGCAACGCATGTTTCATCTTCCACAGTATTTTTCACCTCTCAATCCAAGAGGTTCCACCTCTCCTGCTCTGCTACTCACTGGCCTTGAGGTGCAGCGTGCAAGCGGGAAGGTCGCACCGCACGGAGCACTCGCTGGGCTCCGCAAGTGCTAACGAGTTGATCAACCCTGTTATAGAGGAAATTACCGTTAGCCATGGTCTCTTCACCTTAAAAATATGCAATTGAGTTGCCACATGGTCAGTTGCATACTTTTACACCCTAATTGAGTGTGTAAGGCCTCCATTTGACAGCAAATGGTGTAATAGGACACCAAAGATGGTGCTAAACAACACCAAATTCCGCATTAATACCAAATGAGTGTCCTATTGCCACCACTTTTTGTGGCAACTCAATTGCATATATTTTTAGAGTGCTTAATCTCTGTAGTATTTGCAGTGGGATGGGGTGGTGGCGCTGGGGGATTAGTAATTTCTTTCGAAGCATCGGGGTATTACATATGAAACATCTTCCAAGACCAAAAAATTGCAACCGGGGATGCAATACCCAGACGAAGGGACATTGTTTTTGAAAAATGAAGAATAACGACCTGGAATCTGATGAAAAAGAGAAACATTGAAATATCATATTTTTATTGAAAAATAAATCAAAAGACACTAAATCGAATCAAAATGGGTAAATTTCCATCGTCGCTCTTAAAAATACCATCCTGCTCAGACCCACTCCTAGCTCGAAATGTGTGAAACTACAGATTTTACTTGATGGGAACAAGTATAATGTTACTCGTGTGGTTCATAAGTGAACCAGAGTGATAAAATGTGTTGATAGGTTATGAAAAATTTGCGGTAACCCAGTAGATCTTAGAAATAAAAAAAGAACCACTGTATTTAGTTTTTATTCACCAACTTTTCAGAGATATCAGCATATCACGAGGTCCGATGAGGATTGATTGACTGATTGATTGAATTATGTTATTTAACGTCGCTTTTCTGCTACTTTTGACTAATCGTGACAATGGGATGAATGATGATGTGATGAAGAGGCACTCAGATATCGGGGCGGTATTCGAACTAAGGAATCCTGGCGTCGAAGCGCGCTATGCTAACCACTCCGCCAGTAGGTCGACCCTGGGAGGATTATTTAACGGTGGCCGGGGCTGCACCCTGTCTATCAGTCTGGGAAAGCAGACCTACTTTGAAGGCGCGAATCAGAAGGAAAAAAGGAAGCCTTTTTCAAAATTCACTTTAGAAAACAAGAGGAAGACTAGGCAATCACCAACTAATCCTCCCATGCATTCTGTGACTAAATGCGCATTTCGTTCATTTTCCCCCTTCCTTCGGATGATGTTTAGTCAGCTTATCGTCGATAGCAGCCCGCAGCTTCTCGCCATTCTAGGTCAAAACGAAAAGTCTATGGAACCCACTGTAGATCGAACCCAGAACCACTTGTACCAAAGACAAGAAGAGCGGTACCCATTCAGTTACGGTAGAACCAGAAGCTCAAAAGGCAACAACTCGAAACTTGTTGCTGCGTAACACCGTAACTCAACCCTTCCTCTCCAGCTTCTTAGAATTCTACATTATACTCGCAAATGAAAGAACTTAAAAAGATCCTCGAAAATTAAACTGCATTTGAATGAGGGAGAAGACTGAGATGCAACAAGACAACAGATTCCTTTGCTTTGTTACCACATCTCCGGAAAGAAGGAGGAAAAAAAATCACCTTCATTTTTTCCGGAGAGCGGCGAGATAAAAATCGTCTACTCCCCGGTTCCTTCCCCGGACGAAGAAAGCCCATTAATTCTTCTGCTGACTCGAGATATGAGGCCGTGAGGAACGGTACAGGTACTTGGCATCCCTACAAATCTCTCCTGCTTCTGGAAACAAGGTTTTCTTAATGCAGGCCGCTTGTTTTCCTGCGTCCGCAAGAATTTCTGGCTTCGGAAAAGCTTCGTGTACGATGATGGATGGATCATCTTCTCCATATTTGTGGACTTTCGGTCGTTTTCTTGTGTGATGGAACTGCTTTCGCAGCACCGACACTCTTCATGTACGGAAAGACATGTAAACTCGCGCATCGTACTACAGAATAAAAAAAAGTCATCATCATAAACAATTATTAGGTTTAAGTTTTTTAATTGGACTTATTTTAACAAATCGGATACTTTGAGGTATTGTAAAGATGTACAGTCACTGAGATTTATGGGATGTAACGATTCCATTGAAAGTCAATATGAGCATCACAACCCATAACTGTCCGTGATTGTACGACGAATACTTGAATAGGGTTTTGAATTGTAGAGCTGAGCAGGCCGAGGTCTGATAGCAAAAATAGGTCGAGGTCTGATAACAAAAATAGAGTCAATTTTATGAATTTGTCAGGACTACCAGATCACTGGAAACGACTTTATTGACTTGCTCTTTTTTACTTCGCTCTTTGTGCCACTGTTGGCTTAATTTCCGAAGATGGGGATGAGTGATGATATGATGAAACTGATGAATGGACACTCACAAACATCCATGCCCAGGGCGGGATTTGAACCCGTGACCCCTGTCGTTCCAGCGCGTTGTGCTAACCACTCAGCCAGGGGGGCCGGCTCACTGGAAACGAAAATTAGGAGACATTCATATACAGTAATTAATATACTTCGCCAGAAAATGTGTTTAGCAAATAATGTAAAACTAGCACGTTTTCATTTTTTAAAAAAATAGTGATTTTAATTGATTCTTGAGTACAGAATCCACAAACTTACAATCAATAACACCACTGCATCTTTTTTTTTTTTCAAGCATACTTCTACATACCCTACAACCCCTTTACAGAATTTAAGCATGTAAACACAAAAGCACATTTGAGATGTGGTAAGCATTTTACCTCTTCCTCTTCAACACGCAATCGATCAATCTTGCCAGTTCGTGGGGCAATAAATACCTCCAGGAGGTAAATAATTCAACCTCTGATTTTCTGTTTTTCCAATTGAAAGGCGTACCTTTAATACAAATTATGAAATGTTTTGTATGGAGTGTAGCTCTATATGGTGTGGAAACATGGACACTGAGAACAGGTCAGAAAAAGCTATTGGAAGCTCTAGAAATGTGGCTACGGAGACGAATGGAATGGGTGCAATGGACAGAAAAGGTAATAAATGAAACAGTGCTCGAAAGAGATCAATGCTGGAGATAATCATGAAGAGAAAAATAATTTGTTGAGTCACTGGATGAGAAGAAACTGTATCTAAGGGATGTTATTAGAATGGTCGAGGGAATGAAAATCAGAAAGGAAAGAAGATACCAAATGATTGACATCAAAATAAATGGGTCCTACCCTGCTTCAAAGCGATGGGTTGAAGATCGAACAGCATGGAAGCTGCAAGGAAAGACCTGCCCCTGGGAAGAAAACAATGAATGAATGACTTGATTCTCGAAAGTCCCCTTCCTGGTGCCGGACATGGAACTAAAATATAGGGCATGTCGGGAAAAACGAGACGTCGGGTAGCCCTGCTCACTGGGCGAGCCTTAAACTTTTGACTACACGTAGTTTCCTCAATGACGCTTCCACACCAGTGGGCAACCATCTCCACAGTCAGTCAAAGTAACGATAACTGTAACCGAGTTAATTCTTTGAGAGAAGTAACTGTAAATCAATTGAATTGGAAAAGTATGTAAGACTATCCACCCCTCTAAATAGCGCTTGCAAAGGATGTCACGTGCCAGTTCCGACGGCACAATGAGAAATGCAAGGAAGAAATGTTTCCCGAGAGCGACGATAGATGGCAGCGCGCCATATAAAGAAGAACAGAAACTAGATAGGAAGAAAGAAGAAGCCTTTTGTAGGAAGAAGAAGCCTTTCATATATTTTACCATAGAAGAAGTTGATGAAAGAAGAAGCCGTTAATAAGAAACAAGAATAAGCTTAATCATCCATATATAAGAAGAATATAATTCATGTATACTCAAACTTGCCAATTATTTCTCTGTACTTCGTTAAGTTTCACAATATAGATCCGCCTTTAAACATATCCTCTTGGCTATGAAGGCTTTCTTATTCGTATTCTCGAACCAAGAACCCATTAACCCTGAGGTTAAGATGTCTGCAGCCGTGGTATAAATTATAAAAAATTTAGTAAGTACCCGAGGGACGTATCAAGGAACAATCTTCCAGTGGTGACGACACCGCCAAAAACGCCAACTGCAGCCCCCATCCTGGAGACCGCTGGGGCAGATTTCCCCAGATGGCATGGTCCATGAGAGTTTGTCGATACGTTCATCACCATCATGGTTGTTTATGAGCTTGGAACCGCACACCCCTCCGCCCCCCAGCTTCAACCATGAAATGGGACTTTGTCATCATCGCCTTCGCGAACCCCCCTCGGGGACATCTCACCCATCTCCATGCTCAATCTTCCGCAGCGACCCAGTCATCAGCCTCGCCTGGCCTCATGCTGCTGGGACATTTACAAGTCCCCTGTTGGATCCCCCACCACGCCATTGTGGCTAACATGGAGGTTTTCTTGCATATGTTCGTGGTATCTCGTATGTTGATCGCATACAGAATTTGCCTAGAAAAGTCTGAGGTTTATCATGTATTTTTCTGTACAGGGTAAGTTACTCGAGGTATTTCAGAAAATAAATTCGAACCCTAAGAAGAGGTATTCGGCCATATCCTTATACACCCCCCCCCCCTTTTACTTCTCCGAAGGCTCGATTCGCTCTCACAACTTTGACTCTCTTATAGTGAGTGAGGTCTATCCACTTCTGGACGAGGACTACGTCTGATCCTGAACAAGGCATAGGTATATATTTGTCCCATCATGCACTTCATCAGTTCCCATCGTGATAATTAACCACGTAAAATAACAAACATAGAATATGTTACTTGTAGACTTTAAACATATATATTGCTTCGAAATTGCTGATTCAGGTAAACTTCATAAACATATACAGGGTGAGTAAGAAGAAATAGACAGTTTCAAAGTTTTACAGAAACAAGAGTTTTAACTACATGACTGAAATACTTCCAATGGTTAAAAGTACAGGGTGAGAATAAAGTATTTCCCTGATTATGAATATTTATATCTCAACTTCCACGGTAGATAGGCAAATAAAACAGCAATAAGCAGTGCAATACATCAAGTAGTTGTTGTTTTTTTCATTTCTTTGTTTTGTCTCATTCTTATTCTGATTCCCATATCATGGCCACCGCGTTCGCCGGACATAACCCATCTTGACTTCTTTTTTATTAAGTTACGTTAAGGACACAGTGTTTAGTTCACCAGTTCCTGATATGCAAACTCTTCAGACACGAATACGGGATGCTAGAGACGGTGACGGAAGAGACATGGAGAGAAATTGAGTATCGCCTAGACGTTCTAAGGGCAACATAGGGAGCAGTACTGAAGTGTACTGATAACAAATAATTATGAGTTAAGCTACCATTTCCAACAAACCGCATATCTGTATCTAGCATAGTTCTTTAGCAATAAAAGTTTGTAATCAGGGAAATACTTTATGCTCACCCTGTACGTCCTGAAATTTACATGGCTAAGTTAGAAATGTTCTTTTTGTGACCATCTGTAACACGACAGATATCAATGCCATTTATAAAGCGTTTAATCTATGTCTTTTAGGCTTACCGTGTATAATATTTATGGAGGTTAATATTTTGGTTTACAGTTCATAAACTTTTAATAAAATGTTCACTTTCTGTATTTGTTGTATCCTAGCGAGTTCCATGCACATTCCTCTAAAGTGTCCAATTTTTATAGAAAAATGTTGTCGGTGTGGCAACAGTTGCTATTTTCACGTGGGTTTTGTAAATACGTTCCTGAGCCTCGTATTTCCTTCATGGTGCACGCTCACAATTGCAATTTCCACGTAGGTTTTATAAATACGCAACCGTTCACAACAGATGCAATCAATTTTTGAAATGCAGATTGAGTGAGGCCATTTAAACAATTGGTCTCGGGTTAGCTATATTAAGTTTTACTTACACTAAAGTCAGTGCCCAAAATGAAATACAGAAACGTTTTGTAAGTACTAAGAATGGCCACATGAAATGGCCGGATGTGGTCTGCGAGCCATAATTTGTGTGTGTCTTGTTTAGAATTATTAAATTACTAGATGATTGCGTGGCGTTGCCCGGGTATTTATTTATCCCAATCTTCTATTAGACAGTAAATAATGATTTCTAACTATAATGTAAAATGAACTTAGAGTTGAACGGCATTGGGAGTGTCACTATTCATCTTAGCGACCCCTAAAACTATGGATTCCACACTAATATCGGTCGTTTTCGATTCTTTTTACATGTCACCCCCTTCCCACCCCCACCTCTAGGTGTCTCAAGGGTGTGTTGAAGTTTAACGGCATTGGGAGTGTCACTATTGATCTTAGCGACCCCAAAAACTATGGATTGCACATTAATATCGGTAGTTTTCGACTATTTTTACATGTCACCCCTTCCCACCCCTTCCCTTAGGGGTGCAAGGGGTGTCTTACCCGCACAGTATTTCTTTCGAGATTGCAAGTGATACGTGTACCAAGTTTGGTTGAAATTGCTCCAGGCGTTCGAGAGTTATGCCGGAACAAACACACATACGTGGTTTGGCTAGAAAAAAAACGGATTGATGTTGCTGTCGACAAACGGCAAGCGCGTCAAGGTCAAGGCTTTTTTGGCCAAGTATGGATCCCAATGTTAGAGCATCCATTCTATTAGCCGGATCTTGCTCCGTGCGACTTTCCTTATTCCCAAAGGTCAAATCAGTACTGAAAGGAACCAGATTTACGACCGTAGAATCTGTGAAAACAAAAGCGACGGAGGTCATGAACATGGTTTCAGAAAATGATTTCCAGCACTGCTTCCAACAATGGAAGATTCGTATGGAGCGGTGTATCGATAGTGGAGGGGAGTACTTTGAAGGGGGTAATGTTCGTATTGTACAAAATAACCAATAAAAGATTTTGTAGCAACAGTCCGGTTTTTTTCTAGCCAAACCTCGTACATACATACACACACACACATACATCCATTTTTATATATTAGAAGATTTAGTCGAAAATTTTCAAATTTTGTGACTGCTACCAATCATTTAGTTTATTATTATCTAAAACATTTCAAACCAATCAGTTTTCGTATGTACAGCAACGGCAACACAAATGAGACACGCAGATCCTGAAATACCGATTTCGCGTTATGTGTGTTGCCTAACCCTGCGGCGATATCAGAACTGCCTTTTGAAGTTCTCATCGCCATAGAGTGATCAAGATCAAGATGTCCCATTTTTATTACTGATGACTTGAGCAAGTGACGTGCCAGAAGAAACGAAGCCCATCTGGCTCTATTCAACAAGATAAAATAAATTGTATGAATATGCATACGGGGAGGAAGTGCAAGGGTCGAGGAAAACAAGAGAACGGGAACAACTCATGGTTATCCAGGCACCACCCTCACACTCCCTATATGGTTATTACCCTCCATACTGCGCATATGGGGGTGGTCGAGTTCACAGAACACAATGCTGACGGCAAAGGAAGTTGCGAGCCAAAAGCGATACATAATGGTCAGTTAACTCTGCCCATGCGGCATTATCTCCCCCGCCCCTCCACTACCCAAATCTCCACCACCCAAAAGGCCGGGCACGTGGAAAGGTCATGAAAAGTCAGGCTTTATTAGAGACGAAATGGAGGGAGGAATGGGAAATTTCGTTAACAGGGACTGGCGGGCACAGATGGGTATCTTTTAAACGTCAGCATTGAAAAATATGCCCATGTTAATTTGCTGTATCATAACGTAAACTGAAGAACGTGGCCGATTAGTCAGAATCGCTGTACACCTTCCGGCTTGTTCATTGGCTGTCTTGTTTCGGTTCTTCTTTTCCCCTCTGAAGGTATTAGTCATCCATTCCTATCGGTAAGTGAATGAAGGCATACGGATGAAGTTTGACAAAGGCGCCTTAATCTGAATTCGAAAACAAAGTATTATTGCTTTTTCTATAAAAACTGCAAACCAGAGTTGGTAAATTACTGGAAAAACAATGTGTTAGTTACTGTCACTCTGCCTCCAAAGGGTACGCTTCGCCGTTACCCTGCCTCCAAAGGTTTCGCGTCGCCGTTACCCTGCCTCCAAAGGTTACGCGTCGCCGTTACCCTGCCTCCAAAGGTTACGCGTCGCCGTTACCCTGCCTCCAAAGGTTACGCGTCGCCGTTACCCTGCCTCCAAAGATAAACTGTCGGCCTTACTTTGCTTCCAAGAATAACGCGTTACTTTGTCATGCAACAAGGACATTTACATAAGTATTACGTCTGGCCTCTGTGGTGACGTTTTCCCAGTGTAACTTTACATGCACAAGTTATAAACAACAAGGCATGTTTTTTCATAGCAAATAAATTCTTCAGTTCTGAATTTATCAAGATGACGAAAGTAGTTATGCAACTCGTGAAATCTCGGTAACACGTTACTACAATAATTACCGAAGAAGTAACTCTGCTCTAAAAACTGTAAAGCAAGATGGGAAATTTGCTTCTTTAACGGCCGTCTTTGGTGTATTTTTACAACACCTGCTTCCAAAAACAACACCAAGTAACAAGAATTTTGACACTCGATTAGGTGTTTGCGGCAACTCAGAGCATGAAGGAGGTAGCAGGACATTAATCAGTTGTTTTTGCTTTTTTTTTTGTCCAAAGTGAGAGGAAAGGTAGATACACTGGAAAATGGATGAACAGAACAATGGCAAGTTATAAGAAGCTACATTCGCATGGTTTATGTGGGTGTAGTATGGTGCTACAAATCTCAATTCCTAACAACAAGGGTGTTAGGTTACACCACTGCCTTATGATGTTTTTGCACCAACTCCCGACACCGTCAGTTCCAAGGCTTACGTGTCAATAACCTTCCAATGTCCCGTTACAGATTTTGATACCTTGACCGTGTTTGGTCTGCGAGATCTCAAAACATGTATGAATTCGATTGTTCCCTCATATGAGTCATTCCCAACTTTTCTCGGGAGTTTATTCTTTCCTAGAACCAGACTTTGAACTGGGGAAACATTTCTAATGAGTCATAGATTATGAGAAAGGTTATAGAGTTTGTCAACGAGCTTGTAAAGGTGACAATAATACCGGTACGTATAATTCACTCTTTGTACGTAAAAGCTTTTCTGCCACTCTTAGGTAATCGCGACAATAAAGTGATGATTAGATCATGAAAATGATGAAAGGGTACTTGCAAAGAACACCCATACCCGGGCTGGGGATCGAACCCGGGAACTTCAGTGGCGGAGCCAGTTCATATAATAAGCAGTGTTCGAACTGGACCTTGACACTAAGGCAGTTTAAGCGAGACGTGTCAACTGGAAATGAACCTTCAGAAACAAATGCAACGTCGTTGGCTTGTAATGAAGAGGCCCTGGGAGGCACATAGTGGTTCGAGTCCCATTTTTAACTTTAGGTCCAGTTCCGATTAGCCTATCTGTGCATGAAGTGGACTTAAAAACTCAAACTATACCCCTGTACCAGCTAACTGTAGAGCAGGCGAATGAGAACAAGTCTCTGCGCAAGTAGTGACGCAGACGGCTCCACCAATGAACAGTGAAAGGAACGCGACTGCGTAATGGGCGGCTGGAGTTACCAGCTTTCCCTGCTTTGCTCTGCCACTAAATTTCCCTCCTCCTTCTCTGACGCTATGCGCGGCCCTGCTCTACAGTTAGCTGGGACAGAGTACAGCTGCACGTATAGTTTCGTCGCTTGCTTGTCACTCACACTGGGCCGTTTCCTCAAGAGCTTCCGTTCATCGTGTTGCCTCGGGCTGATGGTCGCGAATTCGCAGTGAAGGCTATTTTTTTTTTTTGCAGACTGGAGATGACCGTGTAGCTTTATCACATTAGTGTGAAACAACCTGTCGTCAGTCACTTCGGTCTGAATGCTGCCGTAGGAACCCTTGGCTACAGTATGATTGATTGATTGATTGATTGATTTGGTTTATTGTACATCGCTTTTCTGCCACTTTTGGCTAATCGCGAAGATGAAGATGGGTGATGCTATGATGAAATTGATGAAGGCACGCACACACAAAAGGACACCCATGCCCAGGCCGGGATTCGAACCCACGACCCCGCGCTATGCTAACCACTGTACGGATCAGTTGAGTTTTCCTTTTTAAGCCCACTTTATGCACAGGAAGGCTAATTGGGACTAGACCTACAGTTTATAGTGGGATTCGAACCACTATGTGCCTCCGCCAGGTATCGAACACCATTGGCTACTATTTCCAAAAAAAACGCCTTCAATAATTTCAACAGCACTGGATTAGTGCCATGAGTCAGGAACCGCAAATACACTCCAACTCTTCTCGCGTTCCTGTCCTCGAAAGTTAGGTATCTTGTTTCTTTTACCCTATCTAAGGCTAGAGAATCCCACACCATCACTAAGAACTTAATTGAAAATTAAATTACCGGCAACACCTCTATCATTTCCATTCTAAAATCACCGCCATTCATGTGGGAGTTGCTGTAGGACCCCGTTTAAGAGAATCACTTCACGAGTTTAAGATAGCCATGTTTAAGAGGTAATTTAGGCCCAACGTGGAGATTCTTCCACGTCTCCTTAAAACAAGGTCAATCGGAGTTCAAGGTTCGTCGAAGAATGCGTGGCCTTCACGCATTGGTCATCGATGGAGTGATGTGAGAAAACGCATGAGATAATCCCCCGCCAGGCCAATCAGAACTGATGTTATATTACGCACGTGCGTGAATGAGAATGCGTAATTTGATGCATGGTAATGCATGTGGGTGTTGAGTGCTAGAGGTTGTTTATGATCTGAAGTGTGTTCTTGTAAGTGTGATTGAGTTGCACAGGTATGTACAGTGGGATGCATAAGTATAGTAATAACAAAGCAAATTGTCTATTACAGTGTTTATTCTCTTTGTTTGAAGCAAGGAGAACTTCAAGAATTGCAGCTGTCTTTGAAGGTTGCCGACAACCTTTGCACCAGTATGAATAGAAATCAATTCCATAAAAACACGCACCCTGTCTCCAGTTTTCTGTTCCTTTCTCTCTCTTCTTCTTTATCATCCTCTCTATTTCTCTTTTTATATTCTCTGTCCATATCTCTCTCATGGTTGTTAAAGTTCCAGGAATTTTAAATAAATTAAATTCCGGTCCTTGAGAGAAAACCAGAACGCGAAAATGGGTTCTGGACCGTAAATAACCTTTTTATTTGTAAAGTATTTTAATTCGGTCCAGGAACCTTTTTCCGGATAATTTAAATACGGTCCAGGAAACCATTCCTCCGGATCAGTTTAAATACGGCCAAAGTTCCATATTGAAATGAAACAATACGGCATTGGACCGAATTTAAATTGTGCGAGGAAAAAGGTTCCGGTCCTGTTCCGGTACCGAATATAACCCATTAGAATGTATGGGTTCCTGGTAGGGCTGACCGATACCAGGGGTATCGGTAAGTATCGGTTGTATTTTTCTCGCCGATACCACAGATTTTGAATGGCTAGAGCGGCCAAGAGAAACATCTCATTTTTCAAGATTTGTCCTTCTCAAAGGTTCGTTTACCCTTCTTGTGACAGGTTGGGGTCCCGCAGAAGAATACGTTTGTGTAAATGATGCACCCTCCTGGGAAACAGATGAGATCAGAGGAAGGACTGAAGTGAAAGCGCTGCGCTCAAAACTGACACTGGTGGTCAACGCTATGTGAAAATAAAAGGAACCATTCATTGCCAATTGTTGCTCGCAAACTCGTTGGTTAAGAACGTGACGTTTTCAAAAAATAGCATTATTATAATGCTAGAAGTGGGCAAAGGTTAAATGGGATTTCTCGACCTTGAGTCAAAAACCCTGATGGAACTGATATGCAACCTATATCCAAACACCATAAGTTTGGTGCAGTGAATTTCGGTGAAGTCCGGAGGGCTCATTTAGCCAAATCCACTCTCCTCACCTCCTCGTTGGGGCCCCCTGGGATCTTTCAAGATGCGAAAGAGAGAGTGGTGTGCGGAAAGCAACGGGAAGCTACCGCATATATATTTTCCCTAGAAAAACTGCAATCATGATGAGTCATTCCAAGGCAAAATATTCCGGACGTAAACTAGCCCCCCATTCGGATGTCCGGGAGGGGGATGTCTGGGAAGGACACGTTATGACAAAGGACACTGATGGGGAAAAGAGAAGCAAACAGCAGGTAAGATTAAGGATTGGAACGTGGAATGTCAGAACCCTGTTACAGTCGGGAAAGCTGGAAAACTTAAAAGCAGAAATGAGAAGAAACAAAGTAGATGTTATGGGAATATCAGAAGTGAAGTGGGAACAAAATGGTGAAATAGTGAGTGATGAGTTCAATATGTTTTATTCTGGAGGTGATCAACAAGAAAACCGTGGTGTGGGAATAGTGCTAGGACCACGTGTGAGACATAAAGTTATAGCAGTGCGTTATGTGGATGACAGGATTATAATGGTGAAACTTCAAGGAAAGAAGAAAGACTTAGTGTTAATTCAAGTGTATATGCCACATAGTGGGTTGTCAGAAGAAGTGGAGGAAAACTATGAGAAGATAGAAGACTTGATGGAAAAAGAGAGAAAGGGATCGTGCATTATCGTAATGGGTGATTGAAATGCTGTAGTAGGAGAAAGGCAGGATTGAAGTACAGTAGGCAGATATGGATTAGGTGAGCGAAATAAGAGGGGAGAAAGCCTGGTAAATTTCTGTAAAAGAAACTCCCTAATTGTTGGAAACACACTGTTCCAGCAACATAAGAGAAGATACACCTGGATATGTCCAAGAGATTCCAAAAGATACCAGATAGATTACATACTGGTACAAGAAAGATTTCGAAATTGTTTGAAAAATGCGAAGACATTGCCAGGAGCTGACATTAATTCAGACCACATCTTGATAATAGGAGAAATCAATCTTACATTGAAGAAGATAACACAAAACCAGGTGAGCAAGAAACCCCACTTAGAGAAGCTAAGGGAAGAAGAAGAAAGACAAAAATTTGCAGAACATTTCCAAGGAAACTATACTAAGTTTAAAGCTAGTTGTAACAACAAGGATGAGATGTGGGATGGAATAAAAAGCTGCTTACAGAAGGCAGTGGATGGAACAATAGGCTACAGGGAAAGGAAAAGTGCAAAGAAACCATGGATTACTGAAAGTATGCTGGAAAAAATGAAGGAACGGAGAAAATGGAAGAATGTAAATACAGAAGAGGGAAGACATAATTACAGGATACTGAATAACCAGCTAAGAAGAGAAACTGACAGGGCAAAAGAACAATGGATGAAACAAAAATGTGAAGAAATTGAAGAACTGGAAAAAAGAGGAAGGTATGACTTGATGTATCGTGAAGTAAACTGCTTGGGCTTCCAAAAGAAGAAATGGAAAACAATGTGGATGATAGAAGACGAGGAAGGATGTGAAATCACAGACAGAAAAGGAATATCGAATGTGTGGGGAAAGTACGTTGAAGAGCTCTACTAAAATGAGAATCGCCCAGACAGTCTGAATGTAGAAAATGAAGACGACGTGCCTGATGATGAGAAAGGATACACTATCCTGAATGAAGAATTTGAGCAAGCACTCAAAGAAATGAGGAATGGGAAAGCAACGGGCACTGATGAAATTCCTGTTGAACTTATCAAATGTCTTGGAGATGGAAAAAGAGAAATACTGCACTTATGCAATGAAATCTATGAGAAAGGGGATTGGCCACAAGATTTCACGGAGACTGTTTTGGTACCTCTGCAGAAGAAAAGCAATGCCAGAAAATGTTTTGAGTACAGGACAATCAGCTTGATATCTCACTCGGCAAAAATTCTTCTAAGAATTCTGAACAGACGCCTATACTCGAAGGTCAGTGGCGAGTTAGAGGAAGAACAGTTTGGTTTCAGGAAAGGAAGAGGTACAAGGGATGCAATTGGTTTACTGAGGACCATTGGGGAAAGATATTTAGAGAAAGGAAAGGAGGTGTTTGTAGTATTTGTAGACCTGGAGAAAGCCTTTGATAGAGTGAATTGGGTTAAACTCTCAGAAATTCTGAAGAAAATTCGGGTAGATTGGAAAGAGAGGAAACTTCTAAGCAACTTATATATGAATTAACGAGTTAAAGTGAGAACAGGAGACGAAATGACAGAAGGCTGTGAAATTGGAAGAGGAGTACGACAAGGATGCTGCCTATCGCCTACTTTGTTTAATATCTATTTAGAAGATATAGTGAAAAATTGTTTCCAGGGAACAGGAGGTGTCAAATTGGGAGGAAGAAGAATAAACTGCATAAGATTTGCTGATGACATGGCATTATTCGCTGAGGATGAAAGAACCATAAATAGTATGTTAGAAGAGTTAAACAACAGCTGTGAGCAGTATGGGATGAAGATTAATGTAAATAAGACAAAGGCAATGGTTATAGGACGGAAACCAAGGAATATTAATGTGAGAGCAAACAGTGAAAGAATCCAGCAAGTGGATAGCTTCAAGTACCTCGGATGCACTATAAGCAGTGACATGAGCTGCAAACAAGAAGTGAAAATGAGAATCGCAATAGCAAAAGAAGCTTTCAATAGAAGAAAAAATGTTTTTTGTGGACCCATGGACATAGGTCTAAGGAAGAGATTAGTGAAATGTTTTGTGTGGAGTGTAGCACTATATGGTGCAGAAACCTGGACGTTGAGAAGAAATGAAGAGAAACGACTCGAAGCTTTTGAAATGTGGACATGGCGAAAAATGGAGCGTGTAAAATGGACGGACAAGGTAAGAAACGAAGCCGTACTGAAAAGAGTTGGTGAAAAAAGATCTATACTGGAGACCATCAAGAAGAGGAAAAGAAACTGGTTAGGACACTGTCTAAGAAGGAACTGCCTGCTAAGGGATGCCTTGGAGGGAATGGTTGAAGGAGGAAAAGTCCGTGGAAGAAAGATATATCAGCTTATGGATGATATTAAATTAACTGAGTCGTATGCTATTACGAAGCGTAAGGCGGAGAATAGGGAAAGCTGGAGATTGCAGTGAAAAACCTGCCAATTAGGCAGAAAACAATGATGAATGAATGAATAATGCTAGGTTCATTCCGGAGATCCTGGGAAAGGGATGAATGCCTCTGTGGATTTTCTTCTTGCGCTCTAACCTTCTGTGTGACTGCTGCCCGATGCCGACACCGCAGCAACTTGCTTTTATTGCAAATCCTTATAAAACCTTTTTCGAGCAGGCCTCATCTCCAGGAAAATATCAACTCGGGGCAAGCCCCGGCACCTAACGACCTCTTGGGTGAGATGAGTCAAGACAAGAGCTTATAAAACCTTTTCCTGCTCCACGAAAAATAGGCAATAGTTAGCCTTGAAAGTTCAATGAACTAATCCATCTCTAACTACGCACTGTTGGTAATATATGTTGCAAATCACAGAGAATAATGGACACCAAGGCATATACACAGCTGCCAAATGAGGATTAAATATATATCGCTATTTGTATATATTTTTACGTCGTTTTTCTCCCTCTCCAGGTTCATCCAAACGATAAGAATGTTGTTTACATTTGTATTTATAATGTAAAATATATATTTTCATTACTTGTGCAAGCTGTACGCTATAGACACTACATTTTTTTTTACACACTATAACCTTCTCTCCCCTTAAAGACATGTATAATGAAATTGGGGATCATGAAATGACGCAGGGCTCTAGCATCCTCTGGGGGTAGAAAGATGTTCACATAAAATGACACGTCACATTTTAAGTGACATTATGCTATATGAGAATAATTTTGGAGTATCTAATATTATTAATAGAATGTGATATGATGAGTTGTGTGAATCAGTAACTAACCTTTATTTTACTGGAATTATATAAGTAATGGTATCGGTAGGAATCTGTTAAGGTATTTGTATCGGCTCAACCCTAGTTCCTGGACCTTTCTCTTTCTTCACCTTTGTTTTTCTCTTTCACTTTTAACGTTGTCCCTCTTAACGTTGTCCCTCTCTTCTCCAACTTCTTGTCTTTCTCACTCTCGCCTCATCTTGTTCTTGTTCTCTCTTTTCCTCTTTGGCTATATATTGCACTCTCTTCTCTTTCTTAACCATTCTTTACCTTGTTCGTGTCATCCCTATCCTTCAAACGCTGTTACGATACACAGAAGGCGATTCAAAAGCAGAGACTCAGACCTTACGGGACCTCTAGTTTACTCTCTATCTTCCTCCCTCATCGTCTTCTTGTCCTCATATTCTCTCTCTTCTCTCAACTTCGTCATTGCTTGCTATTCTATCTCCTTGCCCTCCAATTATATTTGGTTCTCTTACCATGAATGTCGTATGCATAAATATCCAGAAAACATTACTGTCATAACAGTTACAAGGATTGACTGATTTGCTTTATTATACTTCGTTTTTGTGCCACTTTTGGCTAATTTGCGAAGATAGGGACGAGTGATGATATGATGAAACTGATTAACCGACACTCACAAACATCCATGCCCAGGCCAGGATTCGAACCCGGGACCCTTGGCGTAGTAGCGCGACCAATCCGCCACGTGGGTCGGCATATATTTATTGGAAATTTCGTATTTGGTCACACATCAATTCGGTGGTGTAAGATTTCAATAGAAGAAATTATGCAAAAAACAATATAGAGAGTCACAGTCGTATTTAATGTTTTTATTTTTCTAAAAAAAAATTACGTCGCTTTACTGCCCCTTTAGGCTAATCGCCACGAAGGTGACAACCGATAATTTGATTAATTGACGCCATGCATAAATAGATGAACGTAAGGTTCATTTTAGTGATTATTGTATACAGTAGCGCCAACTTTCAATATTTTTAAAGCGAGGGGAAGGTAGACATAACCAACATTATAATTTTGGGGGTGCAGAAAGTGACTAACGCTCCTAAAGTCAGCGCCTGTGATTGTATAACTTCCCAAGCCACACACGTTCTTGTCTCGCACCAGGAGAAGACAATGAACTGAACAGACAACGCTATAAATAACATGTATTAACTTCTCAATCCTATCGTAAGATTTTAAGCGTAAATACGGGGAAGAAGAACAATCCCTTATGAAATCACAGCCCCTCAAAGCTTTACTGGCTCTGCAGCAACCCTTTGTTCTCCTAAATTCAAGGCTGAAATGGATTTTATGCCTTCGGGGAACACAAGAAATTGGAACGCATTAAAGTTAGACATCTCTGCGAGGGAGATTAGCAAGATTGATGTCTTGTTTCTGGTCAATTAACTCCCCAATAGAGATTCATGGATCTTGAGGGTTTTCAGGGCTCCTATTACAATTAGAAGCCTCAATGGCCACAGCCCACAATTCTTGGCCAAACCACACTCAAGGGACGCCTTAGCGAAAGTGCTGCCATCTTCATTCTCAAGTCAACAAGAAAGTCAACTTGTGCTGAAAGTCATGTGCCAGGTTAATGTTAGTTAACAATGGGTTAGTAATTATGTGCAACTCAGAACCAGTTACGGGGTGACGTGTGGTCAGCACGACGAACCGCCAGTTACTGTTGTAGGTTTCCATGACCGAGTTACGCTACTCATTCGTAGCTCCCCAATTTCCTCACGATGGTGGGTTGCCACCGATCCCATACACAGGCCGAAATGTCAAGAGAAAAGTTGTTCCTCTTCCTCCAGGAAACTCGAACCTGCGCGCGTCCCTTAGCCGGAGCCCAAAGCATGACACCAAGTCCCGGCAACCTGGCGTAACGTACTTGCGTAAATACGTAGCGGATTTACGTTACGTATTTGCACCTTAGTGTATTCTCGCCTTTCGTCCGCACGGCCACGACGGGTCTTTTCTGTTATGTAATGGTATATATTTGATACAACGAACCTTGAAAGCATAGGAGTTACACTAAATTTGTCCAGGAGAAACGAAGAGGCTGTAAATGTTGACAGACATGTTTGTCCGCCATATTGAATATATCAAGCTAGGTTAGCTGTACGGCCATTTTGAGAGATTCATTGATTGCAGGATCTTCGAATACAACAATTTTATGCTAAAAATGCATAGCTTGGACAACTTTTAATAAGGAAAGAAGTATGTTTTTAAAAAATACTGAGTATAACCATTATCAAAGTTTTTACATTTTAACCGGTTCCACAGAAATAAAAGCACTCGAAAATGCACAAGAAAAAACACCTTGCATACCATGATAAACGTTAAAAGATATACTATGCATACCTAGGTATAATTCATTTGGAATGTTGCCGCCATCTTTTTCGGGATATCTCAGTCTGAAATGCCTTACATGCGAACTTAAAACCTGCAGTGACAGAATTGTGACAAATGTTTGTTTGTATTACTTCCAATGCTCAGATAGGTTAATCAGGACAGAACCTACAGGGCAAAATGGAATCCGAACCACTGCTCTATGTGCATCGACATGGAAACGAACCTCTTGATTACGAGGCGACAACGTTAACCGTTACGCTATTGGGGAGTCCAAGGCAAATCGCGAGTCGACCACTCAACGCACTTGGCCATTACGCAACTTGATGATACCGGCATGGTTCTGGATAAATCATAATTTATCTAGGAGTGGTGAGGTATCATTGTAAAATTAAGGTCCCCATCACATAATCGTTGAGAACCATCAAAAGGAGTTTTCAACCTACTGCATCCGGAAAAAAAGGCGAGTTTGAATTTCTGGGAAGAGACCTCAACCATCAATTAGATGATTTAGCCACCAGTGTGTGTGACTAAGAGCCATAAATGCATTATCCTCCGCAATAGCGCTTTCATGCACTTCCAGACCCCTTGTGTGTAAATACCGGCTCGTTTGAGCGCCCCCCTGTTGAATTTGTAATTGCTGGGTAGAAAACAGGGCGTGACGTCCGCCAGGTGAACAGACGGCCATTTCCTGGGGATGGTGAAAAGAAATGTTTATTAATGGTCTCTTAATGGCTCTTAACGTCTGCGCCTGGGCATTTTTCACAGAGATGAGTTTTTGTTTTGGAAGCGGCACTTCTCACGAGACAGCCCCGAACACTGGGAGATAGATTAGATTTAATTCCCCTAAATGCGGTTTTATTTATGGTTATTTAATATCTCATTTCTAGCCCTTTAGGTTAATCGCAACGATGAGAGGGAATGATGATTAGGTTTAAAATAAGCACTAATACCCACGCCTTGGCTGGGACTTACAGCTTTGCCAAGACAAGAATGCCCCTGTGGTGCTGTAGTTGAATTTTCAACCGTAAGTGGCCGGAAGGGGCGTTGGCGATGCAATTAGCTGCTTGCATTGTTCCCTTGTTCCTGCGTTGACAAACTGTGCAGCACTGTCGAAAGGCACGAGAGCAGAAGCAAGAGGAGATAACAAATGATTAGGCACTTTAGTTCGCAAGTTTGCCGAAGGCATTATTATATTGGTTGCGGCTGGTTGGGCCCTTGATTCTATGAAACAAATTTATAGCGCTTGCCGATGGCTTAGGCTGTGTCCGAAAGGTACAAAGAGCAGACTTGGAGTATGGTCTTGTCGGTAGTGACGTCATCTAGTGCGGTTCGAAAGCGCCACTTAAACGAGTAATCGAGACCACAGCACGGAACACGCATCGTTGCAGGCTTGAGTACTTGATTCCTGCACTCAATATTCATTTGTTTGAAATCATAGAGGCAGAAAGCCAGTAAGTTGTTGGTTGAAGTTATTCTTATGTGTGCACATGTATCTGTACGAACATTTTAAAATGCTATAGAATAGAATAGACTAGAATGGTCTTTATTTAAGCAGGCGTGTTTCGGCCTCGTGGGCCGTTCTTACAACCAACCCTTGTCAAAGATACGATAAATGAATAAAAACAGAAAAAAACAACAAAAAAACCACATTGATCATGATAATACAATAAAGATAATATAAAGATTATACAATAATAAAATGATACAATGAATTGATAAGTATAAAAATTAAGTAATAAGTCTTCAGTAGTTCATTGTGTATGTGTGGGGGGGTGTTTGGTATGCATTGTGTGATGTAAAAGTGCAAGTGCAATTGTTTACATATGAAGGTTAATGTAGTTGTTGGTACAATAGTAAGTTCTTTAGTTGTTTCTTAAAACTTTGATGGCAAATAATGTTAGTCAATGGTGCAGGCAGTTTGTTCCATTCCCTTATCCCTGTAACAATGAAGGACTTGTTATATGTGGCGGTTTTATGTTTGGGGATTTTTAGATTGTGTTTCTTGCGGATATTATGTTCGACCGAAGTTCTACGAGAGCAGATCTTATAGAATAAATATTTTGGGAGGCCACTCTTCAGTATTTTGTGCATCAAGGTGAGTGTTAAGTATTTTCTTCTATTGTTAATGTTTAGCCAAGAAAGTTTCTTTAAGTAGGGGGATACATGTGATTTTCTTTTTAGGTTAAATATGAAACGTATACAACAGTTCTAAATTTTTTGAAGTTTATAGTTTAGGCCCTGGGAGATATACCTGTACACTGGAGCGCAATAGTCCAGTGAAAAAACAAGTGTTTCAACACGAGAAAAACAACGTGTACGGTTTTATCTACTGATCATATTTGGTGCTGTAGTCCAAGTGCAATTCGAAAGATTTTTACTTCCAGTCCACTACTTCAAGACCGAATTGCTAGACCATTGTAGGAGTATGTTCGTTTCAACTACGATCTCGCACCTTTCCGACACGGAAAGAGAGAGGGGGAGAGAGAGAGGGGGGGAGAGGGAGAGAGAGAGGGAGAGAGAGAGAGAGGGGACACAGTGGTAACGTAGTCGCTTTGTAATCATGGGATTCCCCGTTGAAGTCACGGAATGATTCGGATCTCACTTCCAATTAGCAAAACTGTACATGAAGTGGACTTAAAAAACAAACTCAAAATGAATAAATCGATAGAAACATTTTCGTTCTCGCAATTTACCAATGAGCAATATATACACCGTGTAACCGCATGAACTCACGGGATATAGACCTCATTAAAGCAGGTAACTTTCCTGGTTGATGCTTTGGTTCGATGCTGCTAAACTTCGAAAAACAGCATCATTATCCCGTTTCTACACCTCCACGCTACCCTGGTGCACAAACGTCATTAATGAATTGACTCTGTAACCACAACAAACGATACGTACGACATCTATGTGTATCTTGTACAAATAGGTTCGGCATGTCTGATTAAGTCACACAGTAAATTAATTTTCGTTTCGGTAAACATTTCAAGTATTATGCAAAAGTCTCGCACATAAAGTTTCATCTTGATTTTACAAGGGCCTTTGTCTTGTTCTTGGTCTCGTCTCAACAAGTCTCGAAGGATCCAGTCTCGTTCTCGTCTCTGTTATAAAAGGATCGTGTCAATATTAAGAACTCTTGACTACTATTCCTACTGGGACTCGAACCCACGCCCAACGCAGGATACAAGTCAACCACTGTTGTTATTTCATTTACTTTACCAGAGTCCCCATTTAATGAAATGGAGCGGGTATACAATGCTGAGTCATTCTACTTTTCTTGCCGTAACTTTTACCACTTCTGAAAGCTGCTTTGTGTTACTCTGTTGGTTCTACATTTCATCTCTGCATTCCAAGATAGCATTAATGTGTCGTAAAATGTTGTGACCCGTCGTAAATGTCTCGCTGTGGAAAGTGTCACATTTCACATTAGAGTGACCAGAGTGACCATCTCAAGATTTACTGCTAAGAGTCTTTCTCAAAGACACTCGCACAGACAACTCCCAGTGGTGTCGTTAGAGAACTTTGTTCGGGTGGGCTCAAGGGTGGTGGTAACTATTTTCACGTGGATTCTGTTTCTTTCACTAGCCACGGCTGCTAGGATTTCTCTTTGTCCTTCTGTTTCTTCCCTTTTCTCTATCTCAGTTTGTCTATTCTTCTTTCTTCCTTCCTCTGTTTTATTTCTCTCTCTTTCTCTCTCTCTCTCTCTCGACCTGTTTCTCAGTTTCTTCTTCTCTCTCACACATTCTTCCTCTGTTTTCTATACATTTCGGCCTCCTCCTCCTCTCTATCTTCTTCTGTCTTTCTATATATTTATCTCTTCCCTCCTTACTTGTTTATTTATCCCGTCTATCTTTTTTTATTTTTTACTCTCTCTCTCTTGCTATATTTCCAGCTTCACTTTCTTTTTTTCTCTCTCTCTCTCTCTCTCTCTCTCTCCCGTCATCTAACCAACCACCGTGGCGGAGTGGTTATCACGACGCTACGACCCCCTCCCCCCCCCCCCCCGGGTTCGAATCCCGACCTGGGCATGGATGTTCTTTGAGAGTTTCGCTTAATCAATATTATCATATCATCACTCAACCACATCGTCGCGATTAGCCATAAAGTAAACCAAACCAATCATTCTCTCTCCCTCTCTCTTTCTTCTTCTTCTTCGTATCTACTTATCTCTTCCTTCCTTCCTCAATTTATTTCCTTAGAGCATTTGCAGCTTGGAAGCGAGTCAAAATTCCCGAAGCCTCCAATCAACGAGTGAGCCGCTGACGTCATCGCAACCCAATACCAATTGCTATGCCCTATTGAACGCAACTCCAACTAGCGGCTGACCTTGACTGTTATTTCTAGCCCTTTCTGTCCTCCAATCGTCTTCAGTTGCGAAGTAAAAGCTGAAGGGGTCACATCGCTCTCCCGAAGCAACGTTGCCAAGCCTACTTCTGTTTTAGCCAATTGTCTATTTGCGTCTTTGTAGTGTTTGCATGTGAAACACCCTCGTGTAGGACCACGTGTGAAGTTGTACCATTAACACCCCACTGATTTCTGGTATTGCTCGAGAAGATACTCTCGTGCTTTACAGTACGCTTGGCAACATGTGGTGGACCCAACGCTCATTTGTTTCGTCCCGCGAACAACGTTCGGTACCTTGCGACTCGAAAACGCCCGATTTCAGTCGAAGAAAATTCAACTGATCGCTGGTTCGCTGTTTCCCAGCGGTCAGTTGGAGTTGGCAGGCTCGCTAGCCAGACTCACATGGTCGGTTGGAGAACTTCCTAAGATACTCTGACTCTACCTCCTTTACATACAGATCTTACATTTCTTATTACAATTTCGAATCCTTGTCCGGCCATGTATATTAATTTGTGAATGGCACTTTCACAGATTCATCATCGACGTCGCGACTAGCCAAAAGTGGAAGAAAAGCGACGTAAAGCGAGCAAGATACGTACTACACAAGCAGGGGCGCCGACTTGTCAAAATTTTTGGGAGGGCTCTGATCACTGAAATAAATTAATGAATGACTCACTCTCTTCCCGATCCTGACTTCCGGAAATAATTTCCCGACTTTTCAGTATCCCGAGAAATCGGGAAATACCGAATGCTCATTTTAAAATGTCGTTATTTCTCGACGTTTCTGCATTGTCAATTTCTGGAACTTATCGTAAATTGTTAGTTTTTAATCCAGAAATCACTTAAAGTGAAAATGACGTGTTGAATTCGAGATTTTCATTTCCCGACTTAGTCGGGAAATTGAAATTTTTCCCGTCCCGATTCCGTCCCGCACGCCCCTAATAAAAGCCCATGAATTCCTCAGAAATATCAAATTTTTTATTCACAGTTCGAATGCAGAATATTAATTGTCCACGGATGGATATGTTACAAGTTTCGTCAACCATAATAGCAAAAATATTCCCGACTTTTAATATCTGCTACCACGGAGCGCAAAACAGTGTCACGGTATCTAGTGACATGTGAAACGCAGTTCGATATAAATTATTTTGGTTTATTGATTCAGGTTATGTTCAGATATAAAAGTGTAAGGTATCTTATTTTGTGGATAAACTTGTATCCGAGCAGACGTCGGATGTTGGGAGAAGGGTTTTTCTTGAGTGACAGCGGAACTGTCTTTTCGGCTTAGGACATGACATATTTGCACCGACACGGAGATACGAAAGGAATATTTTCGTCGAGACCAGGCTTGAGTCGCAGCGGGCGGGCTAACCCATGTTCACGGATGACCAGAGATCCCAGCTGGAGCCCAAGCTTGCAAGGATCGACGACGCGCACTTGACCGCGTTTCAAGACAATGGAGAGAGGTCACTTCCACCCCTCAGAAAGAGAAGCGAAGCCAAATTAGCGTCATTCCCAACGGACAAATTCGAAAGGGACATATAAACAAGAGTACCACGATCCCAGACACAGTTTTTACCCGGATTTCATAGAGAGAGCATCTCCGCGCTACACTCTCGCGTGATTATTGTTTTGTGTCCGTGAACTTTGTTTCCTTACGTACCGTGAGTGAATCGCAGATAGAGCGTTACCAGTGTGCGCCTTATTTTGGTGAAGATTACGCGGTGATTTGTTTTTTGCCAAGCGTGGACCACATAAGGATGGAGGGCTAGAGAAGATAGAGAAGGGAGTCGTCGCTCCCCCTGACGCCTGCAACGACGCCGAAGCCAGTCAGCCAACGCCAAAGACGACACCAAAACCAAACACTGCCCAAAGCCCGAAGGACGCTTTCAGACCGACGTCCCAACCAAAGCCCGAAGGACGTTTCCAGAGAGAGAGATGATTGCAGAACGACGCCGATCGAAGCCAGAGGGAGAGATTGAAGGACGACTCCAGAACGACGCTTCCAGAACGACGCCGAAATCGAAGCCCGTCACCAGAGAGATTCCTGACCGGCGCGTGACCACGTACACCCGACGCTAGTGACGAGATGAACGCCCGAAGTACTAAGGGGGCGCAAGTACAACAGATCGTCGCAATTATTCTTCGTCGCGATCGACCTCGGAGGATCTCGCCACAAAGGAACCGTGTGCAAGTCCCGCGTCCAGGAGAGATGAATGACCACGCCATGTAGCAGAGTCTGGTAGAGTATACGTCAGAGGGTCTATGTACATGTAAACGAGCGTCGTTAGTATCAACACCGTACTGTTAACGCCGAAGTCTCATTTATTTGCAAAGTTACTCAGGAAAACCCGAACCTAACCCCCGCGTCCGATAATTTTTGGTATTGTTATAAAAAAGAGTTATTTCATGTTCAGATGTGCTAATTTAATGGTCTGCATTCAGGATTAGAAGCTCCATTTCATTTCTTTAATATTTAGTGTAAATTGTCAATGTGTGCTCCACTTCTTGTGTAATTGACCGCCCCGTCGCGCCATTTTAATTTGTCAATAGTTGACTGATGAGTTCTTTTTAATTGTGGAAAGCGTAGTTGTTTTTATCGCAAGGTCGTGTGCGTGAAATAGTATTTATTTGTTGCATGGTGGTTTTTAAGGTAATTTTTGCTCGCGCCGACGATTGATTAGTGTATTCCGGCAGCTGGAGCCAATTAAGTTTTGCATCACTATGTAATTGAGTAGTTGTTCTCATTGGACGGGAGAGGCTGATGTGTAATACCCCCGTCCGGGAAACTAGTATAAAGTCGAGCTTACGACTCGATGCACACGTTCATTCGAACGAAAGATTTAACCACGCCGACCCAATTGTCTTAGTTAACCGCTTTCCGAGGGCTGGCACTTAATTTAATTTAAAAGAGCACAGGAGCTGGCAGACAAATGCCCTAAATTCACATAAAGGTTTAAAAGTTAAAAGGAATGATATGTTAATGAGATCCATGATTTGTATCCATACTTCACATGTAAAAATACCTCATGTGTGTGAAAGAGAGATAGAGTGAATGTTGTGAGAGTGAGGAGGCATTGTAAACAGTTGTTGATTGCAATATTTTTTTGTTGTTACAATATATATTCACTTTTTACCGTTCGTCAGTGTTGTTATTTGACGTTTTTCAGGTACCGGATATTATGCTATTAGTGTTCTATGATTGTTCGAATCTACATATCAAAGGTAAACAAAAGTGTAACATTTCAAGGTATTAATCTCCGCCTCGCAATACTATGACAATAAACGACCGTCTCAGTACCGAACTTGAAAACCTGGACCGAGAGTCACGACCGGTCTCCCGTACACATAACGACGTTTGGCCCCGTGCCGGGGTATGATTGACACGTCATTTCGGGGATCGTGAGTGCACTCGTTACATTTGGCGCCGCGAACATGGGACGGCAACTTTTGTCATGTCTTTCCAGGAAAGCCAGGTTGCGAGAGCGGTAGAAATTTCATTGTTGTATACGTCACGCATAAAATTCTTGTGTTAGGTTCCTGGTTATTTGTGTGTTTTTCGTTTTGTATTTCGAGGGTTATTTTCATGTATTTGTCGTATGTTCACGTGTAAGGTCACGTTTTTGGGCGTAATTAGTAACAGTAGGGCAGATATTTTTTTTCGGCGAAAGCAGCAAGGGCAGCTGCATAGGGCATTTTTATGTACTTTTTGTGTATTTTTTTGGTTTTTGGCGTAATTTATGGCATCAGGCTGAGTTGCGGGATAAGGGATTCCCGACGGACCTCCTTTTTCTTTTTATGTATCGATTTGTAATTCACATTTTGTGTGAGCTCGCGTAAGTTTGCTTAACTGTTCCAAAGTGCGACATAAGATTGAGCAGATATTTAGCGAAAGACCTTCATGAGATTAAGAAATCGTCGTATAGACTGTTTGAACAAGAGTGACGTCATGATGGTTTGCTAGGCTTGTGGAAAAGAATTTGCCGATTTCGAAGTCGGCAGCGAGGGAGATTCCGGACCGGTTTGTCTCCAGTGCAAGAGCCCGCCAGGAATGGAAAGGGAGATACCAAGTGCCCAGGGGGGTACATCACGTGCGGACGATGACCACAGCAAGGAACAAGGAAATGACGTGGGAAGTGGCAGTGGTGCCAACCAGTTACAGCTAGTCCTCCAGATGCTCCAAGGAATGGAAACCAGGATGCAAACCAACATCCAGGGGTTGCAGGCTGAAATGCAAGGGGTCCAAACCAACATCCAGGGGTTGCAGGCTGAAATGCAAGGGGTCCAAACCAACATCCAGGGATTGGAAACCAGAGTCCAAACCAACATCCAGGGATTGGAAACCAGAGTCCAAACCAACATCCAGGGATTGCAGGCTGAGGTGCAAGGGATGCAGACCGACGTACGAGGGATGGAAGAACGCCTCCAAGGGACGGTTCGCGCCTCCGGAGAAGAAGTGACGCAACAACTCCTTCAGACGATCCAAGAATCCGAGGCTCGAATCGAATCCAGGATCGCCAGGACCGATGCTCGCATCAATGAACAGGAAGCCAAGGTGGCAACACTGGCGCAGAGCGTGCGTGAACAGGAAGGAGCTTTGCAACACATCGGCCAGCAGTGTGCACAGCTGGAGACGGCCTGCAATCGGAGCAACGATGCCCTCGAGCGACAAGTGCGGCGAGCAGCGAGCATAGCGGAAGGGAATTCCGACAAGATAAAGGAAATCGAGGATAAACTTCAACAATTGAACGTAGTTGACGTCCCGGGATCATCGCGAGAGCCGGCAGCTATGACGTCACCACAGCCAGCTGCGGTCCCCTCGTCTTCAAGGCGCGCGAGTGACGCAAGGCCGGCTACGCTTGTCAACGGAGGAAGCGAAGTGGAACCTGGACTACATCTTCCATCGCCGCGACCGTTCGAAGCCCAAACTTCAACCCGGGAAGATATACGGTCGGAACCAGCACCAACGAGAAGAGCTCTGTTCCCGCCTGAATATAAAAAACATTTCAAGAAGTTCTCGGGGGCCGACAGGATATTGCCGTCTGCCTTCATCGAGGAATTTGAAGCAACAGCCCGGGAGTTAGGACTTGCGGATGGGGAGCGATTACTCGTGCTGAAAGGCCTAATGCAAGATCGGGCAAAAAACTGGCTGGATCGGAATGAAAGACACTTTCATTCATACTCGGCGTTTAGGGAAGCGTTCTTGACACACTTTCAGCGCCCCATGCAAGTGGAAAGGATGCTTATCCAACTAAGGAACGAGAGGTACGACAGGAACGGGGGACTTACTTTTTCACAATATTTCTGGCGAAAGTTCAATGAGTTCCAGGCTCTCCAGCCACAGATGACCACGTCGGAGATAATTGCGGCTCTAATATATCATTACCCGCAAGAGATAAGACGGCATCTCAACGGGGCGTGCGTTTACGATGCAGAAGCCATGTCGCTCACTCTAGAGAACCTGAACCAGTGCGAAGAGGAACGCGAGAGGACGCGAAACGAAAGATGGAACAAAAGAAGGCGACCGGAGGATGAAGGAAACCGGGGAAACAAGCACCCACGCGTCCATTTCGTCCAGAGGAGGTACGATGGGCAGCAACGCGCTCCAGGAGCCGAAGTTCGCCAGTTTCGAGATGATCCGCCTTCGCCACGACAGAGACGCCAGTATCGGGGACAGAGACGTCGAGGTGGTCAAACTCCTAGGTCACCGGGTCACCACGGCAACAGCGGCGACAGCAACTTTTACAACGGTCGAGTGAACAATGGTTATTATCAACGTCATCCCAACAGTAGACCGGAGAGCCCGCGTTCGGACAACGAGAACGCAAGGCGCAGCCCGCCAAGGGTTCAAAGGAGCCCGACGCGAAACGCGAACGGGCCGAATCCCAGCAACACATCTCCACAGCCGGGCCCATCAGGTCGTCAGCGCCGAAGGGAGGAATGGGATGGCGAAACATGGTTAAGCGACATCGCGCCATTTTAGTAAGATAACATTGCGCCATACCCAGAGTGTATAAAATGTATATTTATTATGTAAAATTGGAGGTATCATTTATATCATGTGTTTTGTGTTATCGAACTGGTTAATTTTTTTTGTACAGGGTGTTAAAAAATTTGTAGTCAAAATTTTGTGCCCCTGAGTAGTGAAAATTTTATTCGCCTACAGAATTTTTTGATCGGAAGGAGGGCGAGAATGTCACGGTATCTAGTGACATGTGAAACGCAGTTCGATATAAATTATTTTGGTTTATTGATTCAGGTTATGTTCAGATATAAAAGTGTAAGGTATCTTATTTTGTGGATAAACTTGTATCCGAGCAGACGTCGGATGTTGGGAGAAGGGTTTTTCTTGAGTGACAGCGGAACTGTCTTTTCGGCTTAGGACATGACATATTTGCACCGACACGGAGATACGAAAGGAATATTTTCGTCGAGACCAGGCTTGAGTCGCAGCGGGCGGGCTAACCCATGTTCACGGATGACCAGAGATCCCAGCTGGAGCCCAAGCTTGCAAGGATCGACGACGCGCACTTGACCGCGTTTCAAGACAATGGAGAGAGGTCACTTCCACCCCTCAGAAAGAGAAGCGAAGCCAAATTAGCGTCATTCCCAACGGACAAATTCGAAAGGGACATATAAACAAGAGTACCACGATCCCAGACACAGTTTTTACCCGGATTTCATAGAGAGAGCATCTCCGCGCTACACTCTCGCGTGATTATTGTTTTGTGTCCGTGAACTTTGTTTCCTTACGTACCGTGAGTGAATCGCAGATAGAGCGTTACCAGTGTGCGCCTTATTTTGGTGAAGATTACGCGGTGATTTGTTTTTTGCCAAGCGTGGACCACATAAGGATGGAGGGCTAGAGAAGATAGAGAAGGGAGTCGTCGCTCCCCCTGACGCCTGCAACGACGCCGAAGCCAGTCAGCCAACGCCAAAGACGACACCAAAACCAAACACTGCCCAAAGCCCGAAGGACGCTTTCAGACCGACGTCCCAACCAAAGCCCGAAGGACGTTTCCAGAGAGAGAGATGATTGCAGAACGACGCCGATCGAAGCCAGAGGGAGAGATTGAAGGACGACTCCAGAACGACGCTTCCAGAACGACGCCGAAATCGAAGCCCGTCACCAGAGAGATTCCTGACCGGCGCGTGACCACGTACACCCGACGCTAGTGACGAGATGAACGCCCGAAGTACTAAGGGGGCGCAAGTACAACAGATCGTCGCAATTATTCTTCGTCGCGATCGACCTCGGAGGATCTCGCCACAAAGGAACCGTGTGCAAGTCCCGCGTCCAGGAGAGATGAATGACCACGCCATGTAGCAGAGTCTGGTAGAGTATACGTCAGAGGGTCTATGTACATGTAAACGAGCGTCGTTAGTATCAACACCGTACTGTTAACGCCGAAGTCTCATTTATTTGCAAAGTTACTCAGGAAAACCCGAACCTAACCCCCGCGTCCGATAATTTTTGGTATTGTTATAAAAAAGAGTTATTTCATGTTCAGATGTGCTAATTTAATGGTCTGCATTCAGGATTAGAAGCTCCATTTCATTTCTTTAATATTTAGTGTAAATTGTCAATGTGTGCTCCACTTCTTGTGTAATTGACCGCCCCGTCGCGCCATTTTAATTTGTCAATAGTTGACTGATGAGTTCTTTTTAATTGTGGAAAGCGTAGTTGTTTTTATCGCAAGGTCGTGTGCGTG
Organism: Lepisma saccharinum; assembly: GCF_977018435.1. Classification (NCBI taxonomy): domain Eukaryota; kingdom Metazoa; phylum Arthropoda; class Insecta; order Zygentoma; family Lepismatidae; genus Lepisma; species Lepisma saccharinum. The sequence continues at coordinate 45,209,985 of NC_139233.1, read as the reverse complement.
AAATAGTATTTATTTGTTGCATGGTGGTTTTTAAGGTAATTTTTGCTCGCGCCGACGATTGATTAGTGTATTCCGGCAGCTGGAGCCAATTAAGTTTTGCATCACTATGTAATTGAGTAGTTGTTCTCATTGGACGGGAGAGGCTGATGTGTAATACCCCCGTCCGGGAAACTAGTATAAAGTCGAGCTTACGACTCGATGCACACGTTCATTCGAACGAAAGATTTAACCACGCCGACCCAATTGTCTTAGTTAACCGCTTTCCGAGGGCTGGCACTTAATTTAATTTAAAAGAGCACAGGAGCTGGCAGACAAATGCCCTAAATTCACATAAAGGTTTAAAAGTTAAAAGGAATGATATGTTAATGAGATCCATGATTTGTATCCATACTTCACATGTAAAAATACCTCATGTGTGTGAAAGAGAGATAGAGTGAATGTTGTGAGAGTGAGGAGGCATTGTAAACAGTTGTTGATTGCAATATTTTTTTGTTGTTACAATATATATTCACTTTTTACCGTTCGTCAGTGTTGTTATTTGACGTTTTTCAGGTACCGGATATTATGCTATTAGTGTTCTATGATTGTTCGAATCTACATATCAAAGGTAAACAAAAGTGTAACATTTCAAGGTATTAATCTCCGCCTCGCAATACTATGACAATAAACGACCGTCTCAGTACCGAACTTGAAAACCTGGACCGAGAGTCACGACCGGTCTCCCGTACACATAACGACGTTTGGCCCCGTGCCGGGGTATGATTGACACGTCATTTCGGGGATCGTGAGTGCACTCGTTACAACAGATCTCCCTAATATATCAATGATCTCGTTCTGAATGTCATCTGAGAGTCATTTGTAGCCCGAACGTCCCATCCACTATCCTAGTTCATGCACATCGTCTTTTGAAACTCTTTTTAGTAAAAATGTTAACAATACCCATAATTACATACTTAGTATATAGTAATAAGTCATGTGTTTTGCTGTCGCTGGTCATAGCCTCCTCAAAGATCATGGTTTAGCGGTCTCAGCCCCCCCCCCCCCAAAAGTTGATGGTCTAGAAAATTTTAAGTGTGTATTTAAGTTAAGTTCATGTGGCACAATTCAGAGTAAACTTTACAAGAGAAACAAAATAATACATTAGATCCTGTTAAGCAAAATTATTTGGGGGGCTCTGCCCACACATCATTAATATTGGGGGGGCTCAAGCCCCCCCAAGCCCCATGGAGTCGGCGCTTATGTACACAAGACGGGAAAAATTAAAAATCTTGCGCAACAACACTAACCACTGCGCAACGGAGGATGGCATTTATCAGTACCTTCTAATGCTAGGCTAATGGGGGTGGGGAAAAGAAGTGACAATGCAGCATTTGGCTGTAGCGAGAGAGAGAAATAAGCCACTAGTTAATATTGAAAAGCCGCACTGGCAACACTGCCCAATGATTAATTCCAGCAATGCGCAGGGGCACATAAACAAAACAAAAGCATCTTTGTTGTGTATATATTTCGCAGTTCAAACAGCACCGTAATGTTTATCGTAATGTCGCCTTTACGAGGGGATTCTATCAGTCAATGAACCTCTTGCAATATTATGAAAGAAGGCTTCTGGTCTTTTGTGGTGGCAATAAACCGAGGCGGGTCTTCAGGAAAGAAAACACTGCACAAGACGATTGCCCTCGAGTTGAGAGCCCGTACGTGATTGGTCATTATGGTAAAGGAGCGCCGACGTGTGGAGGCAGGAGAAGGATGCTCGTATCTATACTTATGGAGACTGAAACAAATGAATAATCACTATTCAATATAAATGCAAACTACCTTACTCTACACAAAGAGTGCCTCCCCGATGGCGAAGTGTTACCGTCATCGCCTTGTAATCAATTGGGTCCCGGGTTCGATATCCGGTGGAGGCACATAGTGGTTCGGATCCCACTTTAAACTGTAGGTCCAGTCCCTCACTTTCCACTCCAACCCCTCATCTTTCTGCCCTGGTCCTCCTACTTTACCCATGTTATACGTTTGCGGTTTTAATAACGAAATAAATAGCCTTATTTCAAGAATACTTTGAGTATTTCTGTTTAAGAACACGTTGGCTGTAGGTAAGCCTATGTGTTTATTTAATACCTACATAATGCCATCAAAGTAACATTAATCTCTTAGATTAAATTGCTACATAATCTTGCAATATACATACTGTTATGCAGCAGTAACTTCAATTAATTCTTGCCAACAATAAATCCAACTCTTTTTAAAACAAATAGCCGTGCACTCGGTGGAGGCACATAGTGGTTAGTAAGTATCCCAATTTAAATTGTAGGTCCAGTTTCGATTAGCCTTTGTGTGCAAAAAGTGGACTTGAAAATGAACTCCAACAAATAGACACGCTTAGGCAATCAGAAATAAAGTTTTGGTGCTAATTAAGGGAGACACCCCAGTCCCCCACCCCAAGGATGCCGCCCCGGGCAGTCGCCCTACCTCCATGGGGCTTGTGATTGCCTTTTCTTGGAAATGGGTCACTATAAATTAGATGACCAAGAGAAATAAAAAACCGGCGCTATGGAGGTGAACAAATTAAAAAGATCCAGGCGCTATGGAGCTGAGCAAATAAAAAAAACAGCCGCTATGGAGGTGAACAAATCAAAAAAAGATCCAGGCGCTATGGAGGTGAACAAATCAAAAAAAGATCCAGGCGCTATGGAGGTGAACAAATCAAAAAAAGATCCAGGCGCTATGAAGGTGAACAAATCAGAAAGATCCAGGCGCTATGAAGGTGAACAAACCAAAAAGATTCAGGCGCTATGGAGGTGAACAAATCAAAAAAAGATCCAGGCGCTATGGAGGTGAACAAATCAAAAAAAGATCCAGGCGCTATGGAGGGGAACAAATCAAAAAAAGATCCAGGCGCTATGGAGGTGAACAAATCAAAAAAAGATCCAGGCGCTATGGAGGTGAACAAATCAAAAAAAGATCCAGGCGCTATGGAGGTGAACAAATCAAAAAAGATCCAGGCGCTATGGAGGTGAACAAATCAAAAAAAGATCCAGGCGCTATGGAGGTGAACAAATCAAAAAAAGATCCAGGCGCTATGGAGGTGAACAAATCAAAAAAAGATCCAGGCGCTATGAAGGTGAACAAATCAAAAAAAGATCCAGGCGCTATGAAGGTGAACAAACCAAAAAGATTCAGGCGCTATGGAGGTGAACAAACCAAAAAGATTCAGGCGCTATGGAGGTGAACAAACCAAAAAGATCCAGGCGCTATGGAGGTGAACAAATCAAAAAGATCCAGGCGCTATGGAGGTGAACAAATCAAAAAGATCCAGGTGCTATGGAGCTGAACAAATTAAAAAACAGGCGCTATGGGGGTGATCAAATCAAAAAGTAACAGGATCCACGGAGAATAAATCAAATCAAAAAGAGCCAGGGGTTATGGGGGAGAATAAATATAGATAACTAATAAACTCAACTACATAAATATCCATGACTTACCCAAGATTCGAATTCACGACCCATGTATTCATAGCACGCTACCCTAACCACTCCCCCACGGAGGTTGGCGATGTAAAAAGCAGAGTGAAATACCAGGAGACCCAGAGTCCTCCTGGCGCTTCTAAATTTAATTGAAATTCCACTGTAGAGGGCAGCGTGGTCGGTTGGGAAAATATACATCAATTTATTAATGTAGGTCTCCGAGTGATGTGACTATGAATGGTGGAAATTGTTAAGGCGGCTGAAGTGGAAAGGAAGAAGGGGGCAGAGTCGTTGAACCTTTTGTCAAGATATTTGGAGGAATGGCGTGTGTTTAAACGCTCGGGTTCCGATTTTATCATAACGCTCGATAAATAACAGCAAGAATTTTGTAGTTGCTTTTTGTGCTCAGATGGACTAATCGGGATTGGGCCTACAATTGTAAGTGGGATTCGAACCATTGTGCAATGTGTCTCAGTCGAAGATCGAACCTAGGAGACCTTGATAAGGCAACGGCGTTGCCACTCCACAAGAGAAATAATAAAACAAGCTATTTGCTTCCATTCGTAACTCCTTTGGTGGCAGAGCGTGTTGAATGATCGGACACGAGCTCTAGACTAAACAGAAACGTTACCGAGATATGTGAGGGACAATCTCGTCTCGTATTGTGAATGGGGAAACCAGTCTCGTTCTTTTCCTCGCGAGTGATCTCTCTTTCGGTCTGGTAATCATTCACGAGGCCGAAAGAGATGAGATCATTCTCGTTTTCGGTCTCGTGAGTGGGAAAACCCTTCTCGTTCTCGGTTCCGCGGGTGGCGAGGAAACCATTCTCGTTCTCGGTTCCGCGGGTGGCGAGGAAACCATTCTCGTTCTCGGTTCCGCGGGTGGCGAGGAAACCATTCTCGTTCTCGGTTCCGCGGGTGGCGAGGGAACCATTCTCGTTCTCGGTTCCGCGGGTGGCGAGGGAACCCTTCTCGTTCTCGGTTCCGCGGGTGGCGAGGAAACCATTCTCGTTCTCGGTTCCGCGGGTGGCGAGGAAACCATTCTCGTTCTCGGTTCCGCGGGTGGCGAGGAAACCATTCTCGTTCTCGGTTCCGCGGGTGGCGAGGAAACCATTCTCGTTCTCGGTTCCGCGGGTGGCGAGGGAACCATTCTCGTTCTCGGTTCCGCGGGTGGCGAGGGAACCATTCTCGTTCTCGGTTCCGCGGGTGGCGAGGGAACCATTCTCGTTCTCGGTTCCGCGGGTGGCGAGGGAACCATTCTCGTTCTTGGTTCCGCGGGTGGCGAGGGAACCATTCTCGTTCTCGGTTCCGTGGGTGGCGAGGGAACCATTCTCGTTCTCGGCTCCGCTTTTCAAGGAAACCATTCTCGTTCTCGGTTCCGCGGGTGGCAAGGAAACCATTCTCGTTCTCGGTTCCGCGGGTGGCAAGGAAACCCTTCTCCTTCTCGGTTCCGTGTGTGGTGAGGAAACCCTTCTCTTTCTCAGTTCCGTGTGTGGTGAGGAAACCATTCTCGTTCTCGGTTCCGTGCGTGGTGAGGAAACCCTTCTCGTTCTCGGTTCCGTGGGTGGCGAGGAAACCATTCTCGTTCTCGGTTCCGTGGGTGGCGAGGAAACCATTCTCGTTCTCGGTTCCGTGGGTGGCGAGGAAACCTTTCTCGTTCTCGGTTCCGTGGGTGGCGATTAAACCTTTCTAGTTCTCGGTTCCGTGGGTGGCGAGGAAACCTTTCTCGTTCTCGGTTCCGTGGGTGGCGAGGAAACCCTTCTCGTTGTCAGTTCCGTGGGTGGCGAGGAAACCATTCTCGTTCTCGGTTCCGTGTGTGGTGAGGAAACTCTTCTCGTTCTCGGTTCCGTGCGTGGTGAGGAAACCCTTCTCGTTCTCAGTTCCGTGGGTGGGGAGTTAACCATTCTCGTTCTCGGTTCCGTGGATGGCGAGGAAACCTTTCTCGTTCTCAGTTCCGTGGGTGGCGAGGAAACCTTTCTCGATCTTGGTTCCGTGGGTAAGGAGACCATTCACTTAACCCTAGTAGACGTAATATTACACATATAATAATTGTATGACTGATTGATGGATTTGTTTTATTTTACTTCGGTTTTCTGCCACCTTTTGCGGAACCGCGAAGATGAAAATGAGTGATGATATGATGAAACAGATAAAAAAAACATGACCGGAAAAATCCATTGGGCATCCCTTGGACATCAATGTGTCCGTCCAAAAGACATCCGCGGACATCCCTTGGATATCCATGGCTATTCTGGGCAGATTCGGGAAGAAAATGTCATAAAATATTCTCTGGATTACTTGTGGACATCGGTGCTATGTGGTCCACATGATTTCTGGCACTCAAGTTACTTTTTGTAGAACAAGTAGGTAACAACGGATTCACATTTTCCCGTTTGCCACTGAAGAGTACACGTCCATCGACAATTTTTCATTGTAACAGCTCTGAAGCAAGGAAGAAGCAGACAAATTTCACAAATCGATGCTCAGTTCTATGTGATTAATGGTGAAGACGCTCATGAAAGAGTTAGGTCTTTTTTTGCTTCCCAGCAAACAGAGTTTGTGACAAAGCTGGAACTTGTCGATCAACAGCTGGAGAGGAGGAGGTGGTCCCGGAGACAAATTTTCCCTCATTTGGAGCAATTCCTCACAGGAGCGTCGTAAACATGTCGACAAGCTGTTTGTTCTTCGTTGGTGGTCCAAACCGATAGTCACCCGACAAGTTTCCACGTCATCGATTGGTCATTAGTGACCACTCGATACTCTGCAACTGCTTCCATGCGCAGTGCTCTTATCGTCAAAGCTGTCAGTGCCCTGCTTTCATTAGAGAGATCTGTATGACCACACGCACGCAGGTTTACCAGAAACCCTCGCAACAAAGACCAATATGGATGTTGACTCAAGATTGGTTTGGCACCAAAGGACAAAGAAACGGAAAGAATTAGCCAAGGTATTGTTTACGAGGTGGCAACAGGACCACAATTTTCAGCAGACAAAAGCAGATTCATTTTATACTTGTTGAAAGCACGCTGATATACAAGCTACCCACCCTGCCTTGTCGTAGACAAAGGGTCCATATCTTTCACGTTGTTATGAAGTCATTTCAGAATATATGAAGGTCGTAATGGCCGCTCCAGCGCGTATGTTCTGGAGAAAGATGAGCATTAGCATTCCAAAAGGTTCACGAGCATTAGTATTCTGAAGATCAAGCTGGCCACTTTATGTTCAAAAGTGCACAATGCGTGTTTATACCCTCGTAAGATATGGATCTCTGAAAAAGCTTCTGTGCAACTTGTGTGTTTGCATGCAAGATTGTGTAGAGCGGACACTCCTTAAATCCGATAACCTGAGTCGAAAACAATAAAAACTATTTCATCTACATTATACAAGCTATAATGGCGTGGTGCTATGCACAGGGGAACACTTTATCTTTTACCTTTATATCAGGGTCGCCACTCGTTTAGTGACAACAAATTCTCGAACTCTTCCATGTTTTACAGACAGTTTTAGAACAAATTTCCAGATCATTCTTGTGCTGCTCTAACATGCTAATAACTAAGCTTTAATGGATTAGTATTTTTATTATCCAGCGTAGTTTTTCTTCTTCTTTTGGCTAATCGCGACAATGAGGATGAGTGATGACAATGATGAAGGTACTCATAAAAAACATCCACACCGGAAATTCAAGCGTGAATTTGTCATTCAACAGAATAAAGTTTATTTCCAATCGTTCAAAATATATCGGAACAAATAAAGCATAAAAACGGTTTTATATGCAATATCTCTATTTTTTTTTCTATAATTCTTGGACATTTTCCAGATTTTCGATATACACGTAATTTCAAAATTGACTTTTTTCCTATGACCTTTTCACTCTTACGTTCCCGGACAAGTGTTCCTGGACAGTTGTAACCCTGTTTATATAGATTTGTCAATTACTCGATTCATATCTCGCTCTGACCCCTTCAAGTGTGTCAATCCTCCATTTTCTGAAAATTGTCGCAACAAAATCAAGATGCCTAGCCAGAGATTTATCTGTACATTCCAACACACCGCAAAATTTTCATCCCCCAAACCCCATCGCGCTAAAAATGTTTACAAAAGTCATTTATGGTTAACTTATCTAGGGCCTTCCCGATGGCGCAGTGGTAACGTCGTCGCCTTGCAATCAAGGGGTCCAGGGTTAAACTGTAGGTCCAGTCCCGATTAGCCTATCTATGCATAAAGCGGACTTAAAACAACAATTCTATTATCTTAAATTTGCCTTTATATCTTCCTAAACCCTCCGATTGCAAATTCCGGATAACCCTCTGCAGTCTACAATCCCTGTCTGAAATATGAATGCCCAAAGCAACTCTCCGCAGCTCCAAGTTTCCACGAGGGGTATATACTGGAAGCGAGACTAAATAATATGAGGAGGGCAGAAGTAGAAATAATGTCCTGATGAAAAACAGGCCAGCTGGCCCAAGCTGTTGTGTCGGAGGAGCTTTTCCAGGGACGAAATAGGGAGAAAATCGGTCGGGAAAGCTGGCATTCCCAAAGGATCCCCTGCAACAATTGGGGCCTCCCCTTGCAACAAAGGGAGGACATTTTGTCCAAAGTACAAAAGCCTCCGATGAATGAGCGACAGAAATTGGCGAGGAACGACAGGATTTTGTTAACACGAAAGGGAAAATCCCATAAAGGTTACGCTCTCGTAAAATTACACAGAAGAGGTTCCTGCTAGGTTTATTCATGCATATACAAAGAACATACTCCTGGCTGGGTGACTCGTGCACACAGCTTATGCAAGCAGACAGGAGGATTACAAGTTGCCGCAAGAATGTGGAAAATGTTAGGACTGCAGTAAATCCTTCACAGATGAGTGCTTGTAATGGTGGATTTAACACTATTGTTGCAAGGTCCGGAAACGCCTGCCGTTTACCATGTTTTGCCGAGGGTAGACGCGCTCGATTCTGAATGTGGATTGCAGGACAAGGATCAGGGGGTTTGAAACTAGAACTTCATGAAACCATTTATTCTATGTTTTAAGCAGGACCATCAGTGGTAGCTCCTAATAAAAACATTTACTGGTTCTGGAAGCACTGGCGTACGCAGGATTTTCTTTTCAGGAGGGGCTGGAATTGTAAACGTTGATAGTACACAGATGCAGGGGGGTTGCATACACAATAAGATATTTCGTATTCCTCTCTCAAAATGGCAAGGGTTGCATTTACCAATCTGGTTTTCCCAGAGTTCTTCACTGCTTTTATTTGAAAATGTTAATTTTCTCAAAATTTCGGAAGTGAATGTAGCCCCTTCAGCAGCCCCTCTGCGTACGCCAGTGTCTGCAAGCTGCAATGATATAATATAATAATACAAGCAGGAACGTATTTGACGCTCTCAGGTCTCATATGTTTAGCATTAGGGGATGGTTTGCAATATGTAATTTTCCCCATCACTGAAAATTATTGTAACGACACACTGATATTTAGAAATACACATGGACTGGAGACGGACATTCACAAAAATGACATGCAAATTTAACTAGAAGACGAAGCAGCCCATTTTATTGTCCTCGTACTGGCCAAGACTTCTTCTGACGGTCACAGCAGTTTCAACGTGACAACCTTCAGAAAGAAGAATCACCAATGGCAACACCGCTCTGAGCTGCTGCTCCTGAAGACCTAATGGAGCTTTATGGACTAAACAAGTAGTATCAATCTCAGGATAAAATTGTGTATGTAGAAGATAGAGAGACAATTGCTTCAGGGATCAGGAAGGCTAAAACGACGCTGGGTAGCCTGATTCATGTCGAACATCTAACGCATGTCTAGCAACATAGGTACTGGTAAATTTAAAAGACAAATATTTTCTTAATAACTTTGAGATTCTGCAACCGCCCCTAGGGGCCATATAAAAACATGAGTTCTAACTTGCTTCCTGCATTTTACACTAAATTTTTCGATCTAATGTATTGAATTTGTACACTATGTTTATCTATCTAATGCATTTTACTTTGATTACTTTGGCGATACTGATTAACTGAACTTTATTTCAATTATCGACAAGGACGTATTTGGGGAGAGTCCTTCGTTTAGTCTTTGTTGCATAATTTCCTCTGGAAGACAAGAATTATATTGGGATCATACGGCTTTAAATGACAGGAAGGACGTATTTAGGGGGGCCGCACCCCCCCCCCTCCCGACTCAAAAGCCTTATTAAGTACGAAAATTAAATGAAAATATATTAGTTTAGCATTTGTTGTATAATTTTCTCTGAACGTATTGGAAGACAAGGATTATATTGGGATCATGCAGCTTTGAAGGATAGGAAGGACGTATTTAGGGGGGTCCAGGGGTCCGTACCCCTCGAAAGACTTACCAAGTACTCAAATTAAGTAATGAAAATATTAGCATTTCTTGCATAATCAATGGTTATTAACTTCCTCTGAACTTTTTAGAAGACAAGGATTATATTGGGATCATACGGCTTTGAATGACATTAGAAAGAAGATTTATGTACACTACTACTCAAAATAATATGCATAATATATTAATCAGAAAGTTACTTTTCTCCAACTACATGTAACATCATTTTTGATATTCGATAAATATTCAATTATTCATCTATTTGACATTAATTTCATTGCCAGGGCACTTGTTTTTATGGAAATAATTCCAATCTTAACTACAGATAAGCTACGTAATGAATATTCGCTGTTATATCTCTATTCTTATATACAGTCTTTTTACCTATTCGTATAATAATAATATAATATTAATTTATGTATCGTAATTAGTATTAATTTGATATAATTATTTTAATTTAATTATTATTATTCCTGAGACACTTGGTTAGGACCCCCCCCCCCCCTTGAAACATATAGATACGTGCCTGATTATGGACTATAAAAGCAATTACCTTTTTACATTTTCCTAAGTTGAAATGAGACAATGGCAATTTACAGAGGGGATAGACTGACAAGTTGAGCCCCCTCTCACTACACCCATGGTTTTCACTATATTTGTGTTACACAAAACTAATTTTCAACTAGGTATATCTTTCTCTCTTCCTTTCCCTGCCTCTCTCTCTATCGCTCTTCTTGGACAACTCCTTCTTATTGTAAATCTGTAAAGAGGTTCTAAATAAATAAATAAATAAATAAATAGATCAAAAGATGGCGCTGGGTTTTTGAGAACGATTGAATACTGGAAAATTACGGATGAGAAACAATAAATGTGGAAAGAGTGATAGACAATTCAAAGAATGATTCGTTCATGTTTGGAAAATAAATTCACCGTCACTCGAGTCTGAAATGTCAACATAAATGATCAACGGAACACCTTCGCATATAGATACGTGTATCATACGACTACACGAAGATTTCAACTACACATACCTAAGTGGTTAAGGGTTAGGATGTCTCGCAGATGACTGTTTGTTGTCTGAATAATTTCAGCATGCTGATTCCAAAAATGAAATTCATTTTTACCCATCATGTCTAGTTTTTTTTTTCTTTCTTCAGAAAGCAGCTATATTAACTGCCTTAATTTCACAATAAAATGTGGAAGAGTTCCATCATTTCCCCAATAGATGGCTCTGTTTAGAAGGTGTTAAAATATATACGTTTCCTACAATACAAATCCTCCAATTCTGAACTATAATTGCACTTAGAATAGTAAGCATTTAATCCACCTTCCAGCTTTATGTGATATATTGGCTTTAAAATTGTAGGGACTTTGATTACGTAGTTTTATTTTCGAAATCCCTTATGAAAATATTGTTCACAAAATGTCCAATACTCAATGTTATAATATGGTGGGTTGATTGATTCCGTGATCAGAATTCAAAATACTTCCAGAATCACCTATTGATTTGTAAACAACCGAAATTTCCCTTGCATAAATTTATTTTGTTGCGTTTGGTAATAGATGTAATATAATGGTGAATATGAGAATTTTGATTGTGAAATTGTGAAAAATCCTGACGTGATGGGAAAAAACTGATGTAAATTCCGTGTTCAGCATTGAAATACTTCCAGAATCACCTATGATTTGAAAAAATCCGAATTGTTTTTCCAAAATGCAGGGCCGTGTTATCAAAGAATCCAAAACCAGGACAAGGACAAGAATTGGCCAGGAAGATCCGCGTCGTAAGGTTCATCCTGATCACTTTAGTTGAACCCGTCGTCTGCTTCGGCCCATGGGTACCCAATGACATGCTCAATTCCATACGAGATCTCTTGGTTCACACCTTCTTCTGATCTGTATTCCAATAATAATTGCCACTTCTCTAATCCACCTTATGACTCTTTTCACCCTGCTCGCGACAGCAGAAAGGAGTCACCACACCACAACCAACAACCTAAGGAGACAAGAGTTCCACTCCTCATCAGCGGGTTCACCGCGTCAGGGACAGAGAAGAGAACAAAATGTTAATTGTATTGCCGAAACAAAGTCACAGGAGAAAAATAGAAAAATATGAGGACTATTCTCACGACAAGCAGTGGTTCAATTTTTCAGGATCACCAGTGCGACTGTGGTAAGGGGGTGGGCTTGACTTGGATAGCACAAAGAGAGTGGCATATACACTACACTTCACAGAAAATTAGATTCAGGAGGGGAATTCAGTGTACGCAAATACTATTGTCAGCAGAAATAATATGCAATGTTGTTCCAGGCGCTTGGAACACATTTGGGGAGCATATTTACTGTATAACGCTGCTTATAATAGAAGAATGAACTATAGTGCCCAATTTGTCAAGAAAATATGAACAAAAATATGAAAACCGTTGTAAAATATGAGCTGAAGGTGTATTAAAGAAGGATCAAACAGTCTTCTCAGCATCCTTCACGGCGACATTTATGGTGAGGAGGGTGTTACAAAATACTCCCCGGCGAAACTAATCGAGCTTCTTGAAAAGTTGAGCTCGTAAATCTAACTCTTTGACTACGAAGCAGATAAAGGCACGCGAAAGGAAGGAAGGATGAGCATAAAAAAGAAGAAAGTAGAGCCCGAAATACACTGGATGAAGTTACCAGCTCGTGTGTGGCTTATTTCATCCCCTCCTAGGCCCCAAAAAACACCCTCATTTATCTTAAAAGGGGGGTGGAAGATGAGGGTGGAGGGGTGGAGGATTGAATCTCTTCATTTCCGGACATCGGTCCATGAGCTGGCGTTCCAAGAAACGTTGATGGACGTCGTGGTTCGCTGAAGAAATGTTTCAATGGCTGGTTAGAACTTTTTTTATGGGGTGTCCTAAGTGAAGAAGGGGTGCCCGTAAATGACCCAAAAAGAAGATGCAATGGTCCGTGAGTGTGTCGAGAAATGGTGCGCAGAGGGAACCGCGTCTACATGTGAAGTCTATACTCTTTAGGAAGCGATAGATGGCTCTTGTGGACATTCAGAATACCAACCCGTATCTAACGTGAGTATTTGGTTACTTTCCTCCGACAATGAACATCAGACGTAGTGGAAGAGCCAAGCCTCTCTTCTGGTGCATCCTTCCGCTTGCCTATGATCTCATTTCACGATGTTTATGAGGAATTCCTTTTGCCATTACGGCATCCGATGTCTCTAGCTCTCTGGCATTCAAAAACTCGAAGGTTCATTGACGCAGCAACAATTCTTCCATCTGACTTTCTTCTCGTGAAGATCTTTACCATTGTTGCTTACTTCCATCAGGCTTTTCATCATTTAATTGATAAACGAAAGAGAAAAAAGATTTCGTAGCTTTACAGGGAAAATGAACTTGACACATGAAAGAAAAGTGGCTGATAAAAGTGAACTGAACTTGACAAACAACGGAAAAAAGGCTGACTAGAAAGGGATCGGAACATGACACATGACACAGAAAGTACTGCCTATAAATAAATCTGAACATAACAAACCACAGAGAAAGGTCCGACTAGAAACTGACCTGAACATGGTAAACAACAGAGAAAAGACTACTAGAAAGTGACCTCAACCTGACCAATGACAGAGGAAGGACTGACTAGAAATTAACCAGAACATGACAAACAACAGAAAAGTCTGACAAGAAAGTGGTCGGTACATGACAACCAACACAGAAGGAAATGACTAGAAATTGATCTGGAAATGACAAAGAACTGACTAGAAATTAACCTCAACATGACCAACAACAGAGGGCTGACTATAAATTGGCCTGAACATAAACGACAGATCAAAGTCTGACTAGAAATTCATCTGAATATGACAAACGACAGAGAAAGGACCGACTAGAAATTGATCTGAATATGACAAACGATAAAGGACTGAAATAAGAGTGAATTGATCATGCAAAACGGTAGAGAAAAGGCTGACTAGAAAGTGTATTGAAGATTAGTATTGAAGGAGGAGAAATTATTGTCATAGAAGATAGTTAAAGCAAACAGGGAATTAAAACACCATTAAATGAAACGGAAACTAAATTCTGATCAAGCAAATCAAACACAAAGGAATGCCTATAAAAAACAAATGAAAGAGGGATCAGAAAATGAGCACGTGCTAGAACAGTCAAGAGAAAACTGAGGACTTTCAAGCAATACGGAACACAGCACAGAATAATGCAATACATTGACAAGTGTAACTACCGAAGGCAACCTAAATAGCAGGAAACAACAGTTAAGGCTCGTCTTGACCAACATAACACACTTTAATCCCTGATTGACACCTCCTACAACAAAATCTCACACTCCAATCAGATTACATCGAACTAGTTTCCCTGCAAGAACTGAAGATCTGCAAGAGCAGCTGGTTGCCTGAAGAAGTGGTAAAACAGGTTACCTGCGTCAGGTTGTTAGAGGAAGGCAACGTCAACGGGATAAAATAGCAATATTGCAGCTTATAATTATGTGCTAATTTAGTGTAAATTAAACGCTGTAAATTACGATAACACTCCTGTTTGCAGAACGGAAATATTTGACCTTGATCAGCGAACCTTGAAGTGGTCTGTATTGAAGGCGAAACCACATCGAACTGCAGGCACGTTTCTCTTAGCTTCCAGGTGTACCCGAGCGTTAAATTGACGTACCATTAACACATTCGCGAATTTACAAAGTAAAATTGGACCAATTTGTACCTCATTATCCAATTACAGAGGCTCGAAAGGTAAAATGCAGGCGTTGAGGTTATAAAAGATCGTAAAAGTGGCTAATTGCTGTTAAACGGTGTTAAGAGTTTTTTCAATAATATTGCTGCCCGTTGAGATTCTAGTGGTTAGCATATCTGCCGTGGAGCCATGGGTTCTGATCACGGGTAAAAAAATCCTATGTCCTTATCTCAAACTTATCATTAGTCCCATCGTTGTGATTATTAAGGCTACGAGGGCCAGTTTCGCACCAGCTGGACATCTATTTCAATAATATCGAAATGTGAACTGCTACTGAAAAAAAAAAAAACACTACAGAGGCGAAAGAGGAGCATGAATTTCTGTCCATGTTAGAATTGGAAGCGGTTTCTTAAAGTTGATTATTAAGCCAGCTATAATCTGTGAAATATATGATGAATAGTGCCCGGAAGTTCAGGCATTTATTTTCGTTAAAATAGGCAGGCAAAAAGGCATATATAATGTGGAAAATAGGCACTAAAAATAAAAAAGGCACATTTGGAAGTCGCTTACTTTTATCTATAATTTCTGGCAAAATGTTAAAATCTACATTGGGAAGAGCATTTCAATTTTCACCAAATTCACGCAGGTAACCATGTAACTTACCACTTAATGGCACACTAAATTTCGGCATGATGACAACTACACGATCCTTTCCCTCCAAAGTGCAGAACTAAACTAAAGATAGACAACTTGATTTTGGAATCCATACAAAGGCCCTTGGGCATTAGCGCTGTTTCTTGTCAATAACCTCCTGACACGGACGCTGGACGTGATGACGTAATTGTGCAGATGTTCTGCAACAGGTTTTCAGCAATCAATAATGCGCAAGGAAATGTTAACCGAACATTAATCCTAACTCAGCATGAATTACTTTTTTCTCACACTTTTCTCCTTGAGCAATGTTAAAACATGCGTGAGTTCAATATTACTTAAATAAGGCGAAAATTATGCACATAATAAACTGAAGAAAAATAAATGCCAACAACGTTTTTTGGGATAAAAATAATTTATATACACACTTTTTTTTAAAAAAAAATGGTCCAATTTCATTGAAAAAGGCAAAAAAAGGCATTATAATTAAGAATAGGCAGTGGGGTCCCAAATAGGCAAAATGAAAAGGCTTCTAAAACATTCGAAACATAAAAAACATATCCGGAAAATTTTTATCAATATCTGCAGTAGATAAAAAGAGGCATTTTGCCAAACTTCCGGGCTCTAATGATGAATAAGTACGTATTTACAGGATCCCATATGTTCCTTATGGAGAGGCAACTTCAATCTCAAGTTACGTCTAATCAAATGAACATTTAGACTTTTCCGACCGCAAATCAAATCTTCAGCCTGTTCTCTTTGCGTTCATATGTTTTTCTACGCCATCGGAAGTTTGGTATTCCCAAAATGACAAATAAAATAATACTCCCATAAGCGTAACGCTACGTTTTCTCATCCTCCTACGACCATCCAGCGCACAGGCCTGCCTCTCTTCAGTTCGTTGCGGGGAGAGGTTGGTAGGGAAG
This sequence comes from Lepisma saccharinum, assembly GCF_977018435.1. Classification (NCBI taxonomy): domain Eukaryota; kingdom Metazoa; phylum Arthropoda; class Insecta; order Zygentoma; family Lepismatidae; genus Lepisma; species Lepisma saccharinum. Next base: position 45,193,913 of record NC_139233.1, on the reverse strand, counting down.
GATCAGTTTAAGGTCCTCGCGTCTGGCTGGAAATAAGCTGTTCGTCCTGCCCTTAAGGTAGAAAGATGATCGAAATATGTCTAATTTTAATCCTAGTCGTCGATTTCAAATTCAATTCCGTTAATTTTAACTTAAATTCTACTAGTGTAGACCTGGTCAACCCACTCTAATTGTGCAAGAGCGCTCTCGTATGCACGTATGGACTGCAATAACTCCGCACTGCTAATATCGACATTTCTGTATTTTGCTATTCGTGCAACCATTTCAATGCATCGATATTTCCGAGAATCTAACATGAAAATACGGTCGTCTGCGATATTCTAAATATGTGAGCGTCAACTGTCACACGGCTCCCGTGTAGCCAAATGGCTAGTGCTTTTGCTCTTGGTGAACGTGGTCCCGGGCTCGATTCAGGGTGGGAGTTCCAAAATTCGCCGTTGACCCAGCTACTTGAAAACAAGAAACATCGGCGATGGGACTCTGTGAGCTGAGGGTTGTCACATCCGAGCGTGTGTGTGAGAGAGAGAGAGAGAGAGAGAACGAGAGAGAAATAAAGAAGAGAGATGGACAAATAGAGAGACAGGAGAAAGATGAGTGAGAAAGAAGAGCGTAAGATAAAATGATAGAAAGTGTCCAAGACAAGGAGAGAAGAGTATGCGAAAGAAAAAGAGTAAATTAACATGAGGGGGGGAGAGAGAAGAATATGACAATGCAAGAGCGAGAGAAGAATATGACAGAGAAAGAGTGCGAGAAGAATATGACAGAGAAAGAGTGCGAGAAGAATATGACAGAGAAAGAGTGAGAGAAGGATATGACCGAGAGAAAGAGTGAGAGAAGGATATGACCGAGAGAAAGAGTGAGAGAAGGATATGACCGAGAGAAAGAGTGAGAGAAGAATATGACAGAGCAAGAATGAGAGAAGAATATGACAAAGAGAGAAAACATGGCAGAGAGGGAGAAGAATATGACAAGTAGCGAGAGAGAAAGAGAAAGAGAGGAAGAATATGACATGGAGATAGAGAAAGAGTGAGAGAGAGAAAGAGAGATAAGAATAAGACAGAAAAAGGAGAGAGAGAAAGAGAGAAACCTAACTATTTGAGAAAGGATTCTAACACTTTTGTCACATTAGCATTAACATAGGCGTATCCGCATAAGTTTGCATACGTGAGGAACTTTACCTGCACGCTCTTGTCTAGCCAATTAAAAGCTGAGGATTCATCTTGTTATCCTTCCCACAAAGCCCCCTTTGTAAAACCCCGCTCGCGATTCCATGAAGGAAGTCCCACCACCAAAAAGCAGCAGGAACCATGTCTACGAACGTATAATTGGAACCTATTCACAGATCACCACCTGATCGTCACCAGAATACCAGGGAATCTTATCAGAGGCGCTCTCATCAAAAACCCTGACCTTCATCAACGATTCAAAGAATGAGTAAGCACAAGAGATAATGAATAAGAATAACGAAGTAAAAGGACAATGTAAAGTAAAAATGCAAATGATTTTTTTTTTAAGAGCCGTACCATTCTTCGGTATGTTTTTTGTCCTCCTGGGGCCTTTAGCAATGCTGAAGACATCCACAAGGTTGGTGAGGGGAAGGAAAAATCCACATTTACGACTGACGTTCTACCAGTTTAATTGGCACATAATTTTATGCCCGGTGGTTGAGCAGAATGGGTTAGGAGGCCGATGCGGGGGAAGGAGTGTGTGGGGCGCGAGGACCACCCGCAAACGTTAGGTAGTAATCAGAGGTAACAAGTATATATGCGGAGGTCGGTTTCTTTAATGTTTCTAATTGAGGTCCTTCTTAGATAATCTCCATGTTAGGATGCGAAGAAATGTGGTTAGTGTGAAACACGATGAGCAAAAGTGATACATTATAAGGATGGTATCGAGACGAGGAAAAGCATGGCAGTATCTCGGCCTCTTCTCGAGGTGTAAACATTCGTCTCGTTCACGTCTCGGTCTCGAAGGCCTAGTTTCGGTCTCTCAGGACAAGTCCAAGTCTTTGGCCTCGATGGCCAAGCCCAAGTCTTTGGCCTCGATGGCCAAGCCCAAGTCTTTGGCATCGATGGCCAAGCCCAAGTCTTTGGCATCGACGGCCAAGCCCAAGTCTTTGGCATCGACGGCCAAGCCCAAGTCTTTGGCATCGACGGCCAAGCCCAAGTCTTTGGCATCGACGGCCAAGCCCAAGTCTTTGGCCTCGAAGGTCAAGCCCAAGTCTTTGGCCTCGAAGGTCAAGCCCAAGTCTTTGGCCTCGAAGGTCAAGCCCAAGTCTTTGGCCTCGATGGCCAAGCCCAAGTCTTTGGCCTCGATGGCCAAGCCCAAGTCTTTGGCCTCGATGGCCAAGCCCAAGTCTTTGGCCTCGATGGCCAAGCCCAAGTCTTTGGCCTCGATGGCCAAGCCCAAGTCTTTGGCCTCGATGGCCAAGCCCAAGTCTTTGGCCTCGATGGACAAGCCCAAGTCTTTGGCCTCGATGGACAAGCCCAAGTCTTTGGCCTCGATGGCCAAGTCCAAGTCTTTGGCCTCGATGGTCAAGTCCAAGTCTCGGTCTCAATAAACAAATTTCCGTCCTTGTCTCGGTATCGAAGATTAAGTATCGGTCTCAAGTTTCGAAATATATAGTACAAACAACATACATAGCTGCACAGCGTGTGACCGCACATAATGTTCTGTTTGACACCTGGTTTCACCTCTGCGAGTCGCCTAAAAAAAGGATTTTATCCTGGATATATATGTAACCACGCAGCAAAGATTCAAAATTGCCACTAACGTACTGACTTTGCAATTACTGTAAACAAAATATGTGACTTAACTACAGCTAACTGGTAAGTCTGAAGAAGTTGCAAGTGAAATTAAATTTGGTTTATTTTCAGGATCATTTTCACAAGCACGACAACCAACAACCTTAGGAGGACTCACCAGCGGGCTCACCGCGTCAGGAAAAGAGAACAGAATATTAATTAAGGAAGCTTTAGTATAACCATTGTCACATTCATAACATTTAATAATATGGATTTTTCGCACCATGGAGTTGAAAGCGTGACGAAAGCTTCCATACAGTAAAAATCAACTTCATATTCAACTTAAAATGAACAGGAAAACATCACATATGGCCGCCTTCATGAAAATACAATTCTAACAATGTATACGATAACAGTGCCAGAAACCCCAAATCATATATAGTTCGAGGTAGTGTAAATATACAAAAGAAATTCTACCTTACCATTTTTAAGTATCCATCACAGATGTAAGCAAGATGTGACCATATTATTTTTAATATTACTATCATTATGCGATTTCTGTTGCATATTAACTTATCCTGGTCCTTAATTCTACTAGGAACGTTTTTTTACGTGTAAAAACCTTGCATACTAGAAACTACTAGGAAAAGTTACAAAACTCGATTTATAGATCTCTCATTCTGTTCCGAGGTGGTTACAAAGCCAATATAACCGTCACTGATCTGGAAACTTTCCTGGAGACGAATGATAATATTCTATCCGGTTATTTCCCAGGTGAGCCTACCAAATTACAACAACGAATACAACAATAAAGTGTTGTTAAATTTCTGTCTCTATTGCACAAAAAATCTGTATAATTCAGCGAATGACCAGTTCTTGGATGATACGGACAGTTTCCATTTCACACTGATTAGTGATTAATGAAGCTTCAGGATATCTGTGTTCTCGGAAAATATGCGATTTACAGGCTTCACGTGGCTTTACATTCGACACTATTACTGCTTCGAGGCCGAATGAACAAATATGGAAGTGAATTCGGTGAGCGGCTAGCGACACTGTAGCAACTTGGAGATATGTGCTAATAATAACACCAAACCTGACCTCCTAACCTACTCACGCATGTGTCTAATACCAGAAATAAGCAAAACCTAACCTGCCTAACATATTTACATGTTTATATCTGCTATTAGATGCATGCGTGAGTTGGCTAGGCAGGTCAGGTTTGGTGCTGTTAGCACATATCTCCAAGTATCTATAACTATCGCTAGCCGTTCATGTGGATTAGAAATTTGGAGCGATATGTTCTGCAGCGTGTCCAGTGCCATGAATAGATGGCAACGTCAATGATCTGACGTACATTCTCAACAATATGTATCCCCTTTCTTTCTCTTTCTAAGAGAGCCTATGCAAGAAATTCCAGTGAAAATGTAGAAATGTTCGTGTTGGCCACTTGAAGCTGATAACTCAAACGTCTGGTTCAAAATTAACCACAAGTTAAAGCTCTCGGTAACGTTAGTGTTATATGTTGAAATATAAGAGTTATTTTTGTCCATAATTGCGGAAAGTCGTAAATGTTACCCAGTGTCAAATTGTACATGGTACAAGAAAGTTGTGCCGTAATATTCCTTGGGATGATAAAAATTCTTGGAAAGCCAATTTTTACCTGAGCTGAGGAACATTCCTAAATCTTGAAAAAGGGTTCGCTATTTTGGACATTTCGAAAAATAACGTTTAGGTGACAACTGTGAACCATCAAATTATGCCGCTTGCGTTATTTTAATTTAAATGCTTCCAAAAACCTAAATAAACCTAATAAAAATCAAATGATTGGATTTTATAGAATTTATTTCTAAAATTGTGAGCAAAATACATGCTATAGAGTATTTTGAAAATTAGCTTTCCAATTTCTTTTCGTCTCCGGCCTCAATTTGCAGGTACGTTACAGCCGGCTAGGTGGTTGAGCGTGCAAAGGGTCGACATTCGATCTCATCACCGAACTTCCGGGGTTCAAGTCTAGGCCCGTTCAAGGGTGTTCTCTGTGAGTGTCCATTCGTGTGGTGTCATCACTAACCCCGATAGTCGCGATTAGTCAAAGGAAGAAGAAAAGCGACGCTAAACAAGAAAAATACAAGGCAGGTTGCATGTATGTATCACGTTGAGATGGACCTAATGGAAATCGGTAGGAATGGAAAAGAGTATATAGATGTTGCTCAAGATAGGGAAATATGGAAGGCTTGTGTTGCTGCAGCCATGAACCTTCGAGTTTAAGAAGGCTAGAGAGTTAGTTAGTTAGGTTGTATGTATCATTTAATATGCATTTTTGTATCTGCTATTTCGGGAGGAAACTGTCAATTCAGTCTTGGTACCATTGCGGGGCCCACTGTTCCACTAACCTTGGTTCCTCAGTCACAGTCCCACGTAAGTTTCTGCAGCCACACATGGCGCCTACGATGAAAGGAATAAAAGAAGAAGAAAACTTTGCAGAAGTTGAGTGAGGGGAGGTCGATATTAGTAGGTACTAAAAATCAGCGCTAACCCTCCACAATGGACATTTATAGGCATCGTAAAAGTCTGCGCAGAAATTAGCCCCGAACGCAATGCTCATGGGGAGAATAAGCTTGATCCCCTTCTCCGCCAGATAGTTCGTAAAAAGAGAGACGCTATGTTCTAATTATCTCGGAGAACAGTCGCTGGATTCCACGCAAGCCCTCAGGCTTCGTTCCTTGGTCGCCAATGCCGCCTGTGATGTCTTTCCGACGCGAGGGTAGCAATGGCGGGCCGAGGGACGTTTCGAAGAAATCTCAGCTGCAGGAAATTAGAGAAAATTGCTTCAAAATTCCGCAAAATAAGGATATCAACCAGACAAACACTGAAGACCGAGACCATAAGCTTAGAGACTTGTCGACGAAAGACCGAGAGCAGGATTGTGCTCCTTTTGCCATGGCACTATACTACCCAGGGGAAGTAAACTGTCCTTGTCCCCCCCCCCCCACACACACCACCCAGTTTAGGAACCTAATCGCCGCCACTGCCTCCACTCAGAGAAACTTATTATTATTATTGCTATTGTTATTATTGCCATTATTATTATTATTATGCTGTGGTCTAGTCGGTAAGCGTCTGACTGCTACTCTGGAGACCCGGGTTCAATTCCCAGGGTGGCTGATCTAAGGTCGGAATTTTTCCGGCCTTGTCCCCGCATAAAGCGGCTCTGGGGATCACCCAGCTTCAAATCAATGGGTTCCTGGAGCAACCCTGCGGGTAAAGGCGTGGTGCTGATCACATCACCTCGAAAATGGCCGAGATCGAGAATGTGGGGGGCCCTACCCCCCACATCCCCTAAATGTACTTTCATGGCAGAGTGCTATATGCACTGGGAATTTTACCTTGCCATTAATATTACTTTAGAAATCATAAAATTCAAATTCAATTGAAAATAATTTGGCGTTGTACACAAGTTAAGACTCGAGTCTAAGATTGAAACTGTATTCGTCTTGCTTCCATTACATAAACATCCATTACTTTCTTGGAGAAGTGTTCTTTGTTTTTTATACTTCTACTGTCCTTCATGCTCTGATCCATATTTTTACGTGTCGAAGGGAAAGTAGTGATAATTCGAAATTAAGGGATGTAAATTATCAACGTCAGATCCCTACTTCAAGAAATTATTTCCCGACTTTTCGAGATCCAGTCCAGTCGAGAAATTCCAAAGGATCGAATTTAAAAGATGTTAATTCTTGGTATTTTCTGCGCTATAAGTGTCCGAAATTTATTGAAATTAAGTTTTTATTTCAGAAGTGAAAAAAAAACTACCACTTAAGGGGAAAATCGTGCGTAGAATTAGAGATAAATTTCGATTATAAGATTTCCCTTTCCGTGATCCTAATGTCTCCTAAAAAGTTTTCTCGTTATTTTATTTGACAGGGCAGTTAACTGCTGCAACTTACAACTCGTTAACCACAGAAAACAATAGTATTAAAGTATCACTATAATTTCACTATTCAAATTACAAAAATTATTTCCAGATATCTCAGGGAGCAAGTTCCCCTCTGCCACCCCCCCCCCCCTTGAGGGCGCCCTTGGATTTGTGTGATATCAGGACCAGATCAATACTTGTGAGAATCTAGTTTTGATTTTATGTGAGGAGTACGAACATTTAGTTTTAATCATAATTGTTTTACTGCAGTTCTACAGCTTATCATAACATACCAGCTGGGTGACTATCAGTAGGGATGTCTGTTACATGGCGTAGGAATTAACATTTTATGTACTTGTATTATTGTTATCTGGGGCTCCCGCGTAGTCAAATGGTTAGCGCCCTTGCCTTTGGAGCGAGTGGTTCTAGTTTCGATTCGCGGTGTGAGATAAAAAAAAAAAAATCGTGTTGAGCCAGCATCGTGGGGAAAATTGGGAGGGTGCTTGAAAAGAATCATGGGGCATCGGTCCAGAAAACAGCGGCGATGGGATTCGATGCGCTGATCACGCGTCGGAGAAAGAAAAGCTGCTTGGCAGGTCTTGGCTCTCAAAGGGCTGTACGGATTTTTTTTTATTACAAAGATAAAATTTTCATTCGGCATGAGAAAGCTCTTGTTGGATAGGGGGAAAAACCTTCAATTCAAATGTACTAGAAAACTAAATTTTTGTCAGAAGAGAGAAAATGAAAAATTCCGCATAGCATGGGGGAATTCCTGCGCGGTGAGCTTATAATCACTGCTTGAGGGTCCAGTGCTCCTGCCCTTACAACCCTTAGGCGATCCTGCAATTACCAGGTGATCAAAAACTATGTCGATGTGGTTGTATGTCTTGCAACTGCATGCAGCCTCACGCAAGGCAGGTAAAGCTTCTTGGAATCAGATTGAGTGACTGTCATTGTTTCGGCCGCATCTGACAGCCCAGAAGTAATCACACCAGGTGTGAGGGTTTGTTCTTTTTATCGACTAATCACTTGATGTCCACAGCATAAAGCAGATGCTTCAAGGTTTATTTTATGTCGAATGATTCGGCTGAAAGTAAATGTCGTTTTTAACCGGCAATACACATTGGCGGTGGAATACTGCGAAAACATTCCGGTAGTTTATACTTTGATTAGAACGGGTAAAGTACATTTCAGAAGCAAACTATTTTAAACTCTGATTGTGGTTATTTGCACTTGTTAATTGTATTTCGTGAACAGTATCCTAATTCACGTCTGACCTTGCAGTGTCAGATTTAGGCATAGGTCCACACTGTAAAAAAAATAGTTCATGGCCGTCAATTTCCCCTGCCATACAACTACCGAAAAATATAAATACCATAACTGTTTTTCAAGTATTAAAGGTAATTACCTAAACACACGGCCATGAAACTAGGCGGGTGGCTGAAGTTCGCGCTGTTGCCATGCCTGAGCACAACCCTGTGTGTTCGGAGTTTTAAGAGAATGAAATATCTCTCTGTAATCCATGTGATACAAACTGACAGTATTTGCTCGGAAGGTCAGGGATGACCCAAAGTGTCCCGGAGAGAGAGGTCTGCCTGACGCTCGAACTAAGCAACGCAGCCCGGTTGACGTTGCCGCACAGTACGCCGGAACCAGCGACTTTTGTCCCGCTCTCGCTTTGCTTTTCCCATATGTGGCACCCGCGCAATTCTGCCCAGCCGCCTATTTTCCTGGTCGTGCATTTAGTTAACCGTAGTTAATGTAATTTTAAATATTCAGTTCTTAAAAAGGCATTTATGGTGCGAAACATCACGTTCAGCACCGCTCCCCAAATAAAATTCTGGGCACTCTAAAGCGAGAAATGATATCAGAATTGCACTACCTTTGGCACTTATTTAGTGAGTGAGATCATGGGCGTAGCTAAAACTTTATATTTGGGTGTGCACAAAGGAAAAAAAAATGAGGTCTTGTACCTTTTTAATAGCATATTTTGCAACACAATCACTTGGCTCTTTAACTGCACTGATGTTTGTAAAGGAATATAAATTCACTAAATGACAGTGTTGGAAATTTCTGAATATATGTAGTAGAAAAAATCAAATTGCATAGAAATTACACACTCGCAAAATGTTCATAAATGTTACAAACAAATACATCAAAATACACGTCATCTATAACAAGAGACGTCTGTCAAAAGGTACAATGTTCTTAAACTCATCAATAACTTCGTTTACATCAATAGACTAAGCTTTCTCCTGTTCCACAAATAGCAAGAGCAGGGCTTCCAATCTATCCTGCTTCTGAGTTGCTCTTAATTTAGTTTTAACTTGGGTAAGCTTGGAGAAAGCTCTCGCATGTGCAGCTTGTGACAGGTATAGAAGAAAGGCGCTGCAGTACAGAGTAGAATGCAGTAAATATCTTCTTTCTCCAATGACAACAAAAAATCGAACAACTATAGACACTCGTTTCATCAGCGATAATGCACACATTTGTACCAAGTAATGACATTTTCAACTTCTTACAAACTGCCGCTTATTTTCTCTCTTATTGAAATATCTGTATTTAATTCTCTTTGATAAAGCAGCCCATTAGGGTGTGCCTAGGCACATCCGGCACACCCCGTAGCTACGCCTATGAGTGAGATGTTAGTATTTTCGGTACTTACGTTACTAACAAGCTACCGAAATTACACCAGTAACTGTAACGGTACTTCGTGTTACTTAGCTTGCGTTTCCTTTATCAATTCATGGGGGATCCCCCCCAGGACATAACATGGATTCATTTGGTTTATTTTACTTAGTTTTCCTGCCACTTTTGGCAAATCGCGAATATGACAATGAATGATGACATGATGAAATTGATGAAGGAACACACATGCCTAAGCTGGTATTCGAACCAGAGACCACTGGCGTCGTAACCACTACGTCACGGTAGTCGGCCAGGACGAAACATGCTTTCTTACGTTGTTTTAAACTTGTGCATGTAAATATTCGCTGAGATAGCATGCCTCCAGACATGTGACACTTATGTAAACCGTTAAAGGTTCTCATTGTATGAAAAAGTAACGATATTTGTAACGTCTTACTGTTTTTAGTAACTTTCGAGCTACAAAGTCTCATGTTGTCTCTATACAGTCGTACCAGGTAGAGAGAAACAGTGGCCAAATCGCGAACTAAAGTGGACAGTCGTTTGTTTACCACTCGCAGTCACTCCGGACGAAAACGTTCACCTTCTCTTGTGCCCGAGCGCGACTGTGTTGGCAAGTAAAAACATTCAACATCATTAAATATTAAGTCTCTGATTTCACTCTATGCAGATGATACAAACTATTGGCATTGAATAAAGGTAACGGACATGTGCTGAAGAACGCTCCACACTTACAGGGGTAGGATTACATGGCAAGCAGCTGATTACATCACCCCTCTCCTCACAGCCTCAGAGGGGTTTTCTCTTCTTGGTAGAACATCCATACCAGACGCCAGGGGTCCCGTGTTCGAATCTCGATCTAAACATCAATTTTATCATATCATTACTCATCGTCATGATTAGCTAAACGTGGAAGCAAAACGACGCTAAATAACAAAAATATAAAATACCATCCATAATTGGAAACGACCATATTTTTCAGTTCGAGATGCAAGTCGCACCACACTTCCACGTGCGCCCGTATGATGGGTACTTCTGGTCAGCTAATCGAACCCACTTAGGAGAAGCCACGTCGCCAATAAAACTAATTGGTTCACAACTCTTCAGTGAAAGGGATGAGATTTTTATCTGGGGATGAAAGGAAATGGGTGCCGGGAGACAGATAGATCGTTCTAACTCTCTGTTAAGGGGTAGCAATTCATCAGTGGATGGAGTTGAAGGGGAGGAAGGCTTTAAGAAAAAGATGAATTGATAGCAAGGATGCTTCGGTCATTTGGTTACTTGTTTTGTCGTGTTGCTCGTTTTTCATCGACTTCTTCCAAAACTTTCCAACATGAGGTTTTTTAAGGTTGGTCGAGTTGCCGCCTTACAGGGGCCAATGCTACAGGGTGTACCGAAGTAGCACGGACGGTTAAGTGAGCAACGTAGGAAGATCGTGTAGTTTTAATATATTTTAAGCTCCCGCGTAGCCCTCACCTTTGGTGCGAGCGACCCTGATTTGATTCCGGTTGGGAGTTCCCAAAATGTCTGTGTTGACCCGGTACAGTTGGGGAGCGGCTTGAGGTCTGGAAAGCCAGAAACCAGCGACGATGGGACTATGTGCTGATCACGCTTCACCCAATGGGAAGCCACTTGGTAAGCCCTTACCCCCAATAACGTCACGGAGTCTAGAAATAATCCATTCGGTTATCCCCAATCGAAAATGGGCATTCTCGTAAAATGTGATTACTGATTATAAGCATGTGAATCAAACAATGCATGCACCTTAATTTCCCCCCTGTCATTTGTCCGCCAACACTCCAATACCCCCTATACTTCCAAAAATATTTCCCAAGCCCAAAATATTTTTTGCCATTTTCTCAATTATGGTCACATTGGTGATAAATTTAATCTCACACCTCCATAAAAACAATCTTACAGCCGACCTTTCTGGCAAAGCGCGCCAGTGTTCGAATCCCTGCCTTGCCATGGGTGTTCTTTGCGAGTATAAGTTCATAAATTTCATCCTCATCGTCGCGATTAGCCAAGAGTGGCAGAGAAGCAACGCTAAATAACATTTTTTTTTTACAATCTTCTCTGTCCCTCACACGGAAAGTTGTCTCTCTTTCTCTCTCTCTACCTCTTTCTCTCTCTCTACCTCTTTCTCTCTCTCTCTCTCTGCTTCCCCGATGACGCAGTGGTATCGTTGTCGCCTTGTAATCAAAGGGTTCCGGGTTCGATACCCGGTGGAAGCACATAGTGGTTCGGATCCTACTTTAAGGCTCCTTCATACCGCGACGAAAACGCGCAGTGCAGACGTTCCGTTTTAAACAGATTTTTCAGTTACGAGCAAAGATAGGACATCGGGGTTTGTTTTCTATCCTTCAGAAAATATGGCTGCGTATCTCCTACAAAGCCGAAATTTAAAAAAAAAACCTGCTTAATAAGTAAATTGGGCATAAAAATGTGGAAAACCGTAATTTTCACAGGCAATTATCTCGTTAACCACACAAGCTTATGGAAAACTGTTTTGTTGGGGATATGCAATGTTCATTGTACTTGACATTAACATCATCACTGTAGAAGTCAGTTTTCCTATTTTGAGACTGTTTGAAAAAAACGAAACCCTTGCAATACGTAAAAGTCTCCCTGCACTGTGGCGACATCTCGTGCAGATAGTTAGAAGCGTTCTAAACCCCACCCACATTAGAACGCGGAGGGATACAACAAAATAGCTCGTGAAGACAAAACACGATCGCATGAGACAGGGAAGTGTGCTTGCGTCAACTGGACGTGTTCAATTGCAAAATATGGGTGACGGCAGAAAGTGTGTTTGGCGTAAGATGTGGGCTCCGAGAAAATCGTCTGCTGCAGAAACAACAATGAAGTTTCAAGCGCTACAAAATAGCCGGCAAAATAAGGGTTCAGAATGAAATATAAATAATACCTATCCGTTTACTACATAATCAAATGGGGAAGTATTTATCGGTTTCCATTAGACGTTTACATTGTACGTACGTAAACCAGTAACGTTATTTTGAGTAATTCAATTAAACCGGTGTCCTTGGCAAATATTACGCTATAATACGTAGAACAAGTTTGGGGGGGGTCCGGACCCCCCCCCCCCCCGAAAGGATTATGAAGTACTAAAATTAAATAATGTAAATGTACTCCTTTAGCAATTTTTGCATATTCGATGGATAATTTCCTCTGAACGGGTATTGGAAGGAAGGATTATAGCTATAAATATAATACGGCTTTGAAGTATAGCACCCGAAATACTTATCAAGTACTACTATTTTTACTCTGAATATTTTGGAAGGCAATGATTAGGATTGAGATCATAAGGCTTTGAAAGACATAAAGGATTTATTTAGGGCGTCTGGACCCCCTCCCCCAAACGAAAAGATTACCAAGTAATAAAATAATAACAATACTCGTTTAGCATTTGTTGTATATGATGGTTGTTAGCTTTATCTGAAGAGACTGAACTTATTGGAAGGCAAGGATTATATTGGGATAGCACGGCTTTGAATGATATTACAAAGAAGGTTTATGCATACTACAACTCATAACAATATGTATACAATATCTATCAGAAACTTCACTGTATCTAACATTTATTTCGTTATGCAATTATGGAAATTAAGTGTCCGTTTTCTGTCAAATATGTAACACCTGCACATGCCATCAAGACGAAGAAAGTAACTTTCTGGAAATTTGACGAAGAGCTTAACGCCAATATCGTGAACACCACACATAATTACTATTACCAAGTGTAGGGTAATAGTAATTATTACACGGAGAAGGTACTGTATCTTTGGTCTGTGGACACAGAAAGGTGTTAAAATAGAATACATCCAGAGAGATGATCAATTCTGGAAGAAGAATATGGAAACGCAGCTACAACAATTCTATGTTGAGTGTCTACTACCAAAACTTGTCTATCCACGGCACACGTGTTCAATGCAGATCCGAAATCCCACGAGAATAATCCAAGCCCAAAATAGAAGGGAAGAAAAAAAAACACCGGCAAACTGATCAAGAAGGAGAATCTTTCTAAACGAGGTAACCTTTGTAGGTAACGTATGCACTGTTTGTGGCATAGTTGGAAGTAGTTATTTCTGGGAGGCCTACACATAACGTACAGCAACAGATTTTACTATAGTAAGTATTTAGAGGCTAATTTCTTCATGAATTTGAACTTATTTATGTATTGCAGTGCACAGGAGGCGTTTTGTATAGCAACAGAGAATACGTTTACCTTTGAGACTGATTTTGTCATATAAATTGTTCGCAAAGTAGCTATTATTAGCTTATGTAACGTAATGTACAGAAACACAGGGCGCTTTCCAATTATTGTGAGAATTTCGTTGTCATGTATTTGTTCTTATTGTATTACATAGTGTATCTACGTGCACTGCTGTTCATGAATATTTAAGAAGCTCATTGTTTGTGTCCGTGTATGATTTTTTTTATTTTTGTAGCCCAGTAATTTTTTACCTGTTTGTCAGAATTTTTTCTTTTCTTGTTATTTGTACTTCAAATAAGCAAAAATTGGAACAGTATACAGGGTGGGCCAGATTCAATTGGGCAGTTTTCGAACATTAGTAACCAATAAATCCAACAGCATACGGAAAAATTGGAAAGTACATTTTGTTGTCTATAGATGGCTGCATCATACGGTATGCTGTGTACGAGGTTGATCGCTGGATTGGCCGTCGAGGGCCTGTGGACTGGCCAGCCCGATCACCCGACATCAACCCACCAGACTTTTTCCATTGGGGTTACCTCAAACACAAGGTGTACGCTAATCCCATTGACAGTGAGCAACATATGCGTGAGGTAATTGTTCAGGAGTTCAAGAATGTTCAGGTTAACATGCGTAGGAAGGCGTGTGAAAATGTTGCTTTGCGTGTACAAGCCTTTGTTGACTTAGATGGTGCCCAGGTCGACCACTATCTTAAAAATCAATGACTTATGTGTGTGTGATCCCATTTTTGTAACAATTTTATAGCCGTTGGAATTGTTAACATTTGTCAATAAAAATAAAATGAAGAAAAAATAAAAATAACATCTAATCAGAAGCTGCCTAATTGAGTCTGGCCCACCCGGTATATCTACATAAGAAACTGTTACTTAAGCAAGAAAAATAAATGTACCTCGAGAAAAACCAGTCTACTCCGTTCCCTGCGATGTAGATGGCAATGTCTGTTCTGATCATCCCATTCATTACTCTTCACCACGAAATAAACTTTATCTGCAGAAAATAATACAGAAAGACTACTAATTCAGTAACGCACAACTTTGCTCTCGTTGTAAAAGCAAAGTTGTAAAACTACAATTTTAGCGTACGTGTAGTTAATTGTACATGATCAGAATGATATGTGTATATCTTATGGAACACTGTCCATTCAATGAACCTGTTGTGATCACTGACTGGACAAACTGAAGAAATGTTTAATTCGTGCTCTGTTTTAAACTAACTAGTGTCACACGAAAATATAAACAGTTCATATTATTAGATTACTATTGTTAATAAATGTTATAATAAAAACAATGTATTGCCGGCTCCCGTGGCGGAGTGGTTAGCACATCGCGCTACGACGCCAGGGGTCCCGGGTTCGAATCCTAGCCTGGGCATCGTTGTATGTGAGCAGTGGCGCAGGAACGTTTTGAATTTGGGGGGGGGTACAAAATTCAATATATATATATATATATATATATATATATACATACGCACACACACATACTACTTCAAACCAAGTGTCACAATAATAATAATTATTATTATATTTAATTAAATTAAAATATTAATTAAATATGTAAATTAATTCATAATGAATTATTATTATTTCATGAATAGGTAAAATATAGTAAAATAATATAGATATAACAGCATGTATTCATTATCTAGCTTACGTGTAGTTAAGATCGACAAGATTTGCATAAAAACAACTGCCCTGGCAAGGAATTTAATGTCAAATAGAAAAATAATTGAATATTTATTAAATAACAAAAAAGGAGTTGGATCCAATTAATGAAAAATAAAGTTCCTGATTATGGATGATATTAGTAGTGTCCATAAATGTTTGGAACCCTTCAAAGCTGTATGCGTCAAATTCCTTGCCTTTCAATAAGTTCAGCGGAAATAATCATCGAACAAAAGCCAAACAATATTTTGATTATTTACTTTTACTACTTGGTAAGTCTTTCGGGGAGGGGGATCAGGAACCCCCCCTTAAATACGTCCTTGATATCTAAGTATAATGTGAAATATTATATTTTAGAAAAACACACACGAATGTCCTGTTATTTAATGCATATTTTGCATAAATATTTTTTCTTTGTTTTTCTTAGAATTAAAAAAAACAACAGATTTTAAAACCAGATAAAAATTCTGAAACATATAAAGCTCTGGACCTCGTTCGGGGTTTGTTTTAATTTAACGGAACGGAAAATCAGGTGTTTTAAATGTGAAAATTGCGAACAAAGATACATCTATTCATTTTAATGCAGGTTGAGATTAAAGGGGATGAGGAGGATCTTGGTCCACCCCAACCAGAAATAATCATCTCCCACCCAATGGATATAGAAATTACATTATTAAATATATAATACTTATGGAGTTCCACTTCAGTTCTTTTCATTCTAATTTTAAAGTGCCATAGCTACGCATAAAAATATCTTAAACAATTTATGGCAGATGTGTACCACATCCAATGCCTTTTAGAAGCCATGTATTTGGTATTTTCTCAGACACCTATGGGGCGTTGCATTAAAAAAGAAAATAAAACTCGAGTTGAGATGGTTCCCGATCAACTCGTAAGAAGTCTAAGTTTGAAATATTTGTGAAACATTTGACAAAGCATTTATTTCTTATATAATTACAATTAGCTGTACCTAATGACACTCTGCAAGCACTTTATCATTACATATACAAAACCGAAATCCTTCAGATCTCAGAGGAAACAAGGGAAGTTATATGCTCAATCGTTGGTGGACAATATGAAGAGCCGGCCAAGGTTTCTTTTCATATGTAATGGTATTAAATGCAGGTGCATGCGTGTGTTTTTGGGTGACATGTCAATTTCTCGTTTATGTGAAAAGGTAAACTTTAATGTAAGGAAAAGCATGTGCGCGGCACAGTTAAAAATTTTCGCATCTACAGAGAAAATCCAAAACGCATTCCCACCTCGCCGGCCTCCGTGACGATGGGGGTTAGCATAGCGCGCTATGACGTCAGAGGTCCCAGGTTTGAATCCCGGCCTGGGCATGGGTGTTATTTGTGAGTGTATATCAATTTCATCATATCATCACTCATCCTCATCTCCGCGATTAGCCAAAAGTGGCAGAAATGCGAAGTAAAATAAATGAATCAAACACCTTGTGAATCCATCCAATCCAAAATATACCAATAGAACCTGCAGTGAATCTCATTTATGTCGTTCATTCATCTGACTAATGTAATGTACAGTTTGACTTTAGGGTTTAACTTAAAATGGCGTTGTGTTTGTGTTGCATTCGATATCACAATTAGATTATAAGCAATTAATATCCAATTATAAGTATACCCTAATACATAGGTAAAAATAAGTCCCCCTGATAAAGTCGCAAATTGCATCCTGTTTAAATGTCTAGGAAAAATTTAATTTCACCTAGGAATGATATCGCTATGCGATGAGTCGAGAATTGTCACAGCCTCATCTCATCTTCTGTGTGGTCTTTCTCGTTCTTGTTTGTGCTTATTTTTGTTTCGGTTTCCATCTGAAGTTATTAAAACTTATTCTAGATTCACTTCATGCTCAAATAGGCTAATCGGGACTCTATTTCCAAAAAAAATATCTTAAAATATAGGTTTAAGTATAGTTTTCCGTACACCATCTTACAAAGTTATGAAAAATATGGGTGAGGTACAGGAGTACATTGTACCCCCCAAGTTGGTCTGTCCTGTCTCGTCTCGTTTGTGTAAATATTTCGTTTCGAAAAATTACATTTTAAACATTCAAAAGAAAATGGAGTCAGTCATATACTCTTCTGATGAAGATTTGTATCTTATCTTCGAATCGACGAGACCACTTCTTTAGCATTCGTCTGCAGCATGATTTTCTGAGAGCAAATATGGTTCCATCGTTCCACACACATTTTAAACAATTTTCATCTCCTTAAGGAGGTTACCAAGAACACAGGTCAATGAACTAACTAGTAGCAAGCACAATGTAGTAGAATAAGTTTGCAATGGATTGAATTTCTGTGGTAAGAAAGATAATGCTCATAAATTATAAACAATATACACTTTTTTTATTGGGTGAATTGAAAATAGGTTCTTTTAACAGTAGCACCTTCCGTCTGCTGTAAAATTACCAAAAGGGGGTACAACTCGATTTACTAGGGTACAGTACCCCCTTTAAAAATTTGGGGGTACAATGTACCCCTGTACCCCCCCCCCCCCGTTCCTGCGCCACTGTATGTGAGTGTTCATTCATCATATCATCACCATCTTCGCAAATTAGCCAAAAGTGGCACAAAAGGCGAAGTAAAATAAAGCAAATCAATCAATCAATCAAAAAACAATGTATTGTTATTATTACTATAAATACTAAAATCTAAACAAACTTGAAACACCTCGCGACAAAATTCTGCGTACGCCAATTATTGTTGCAAAAATTGTAATTTCTATTTAGGAACTGTAGATACAAAATAGGAACAGTTTTCGATTTTTCTTTCGTTGCTCTTTATGGAAGATTAAAAAGAGAAAGAGAGAGAGAGAGAGAGAGAGAGAAAGTGCATTTTCCCCTCCCTGCCTCTCCCACATAATGATATATCCAAGATTCAAGACATGAAAGCGCGCTGTGTTTACTATTCCATTTCATGAATGTTTGAGAATCTTTTGTCATCAAATTACGGATTTACTATCCATGAAAAATTCGTTACGTGTTAAAAGAACGATAATTCATGTTTGTTTTCTTCGTTCGCCTGCGCGCCAGATGGTCAACTGCTTCACAACAAACAAATTCTGGTCCTTCCACCCTTGCAAGCGATTGCGTAAGTTTCCTCTCAGGTACCCACCCCACTCCAACTGCTCTCCCGTCAGCCGTGAACAGTAAACAGCGATTGCTTACCTTCAACGATCTCATATGAAGATCTGTTTCCATGTGTAGGTAATCTTTTATACTTTTTTAAAATCATTTCGCTGTTTCTTTAACATAACTTGTGTAGGTTCGTTAGGGACTATTTACTGTGTCGGAGCTCTACGAGGAAGTAGAAGCTGAGACCCAAGCAAACTGTGAAGACTGCCAATCTCGTGACGTACTCGGTTACGTCCGAGATACGTTACAGAGTAAGCCACGCAAAAACCAACCCACATGACCCTCCTTTTTTCTTCTTCTTTCTCAGATTCGAGTTTCGTCAAATGTATGAAGGAGCCTTAAACTGTAGGTCCAGTCCCGATTAGCCTTATTACTGTGCATAAAGTTAACTTAAAACACCAAATCAACCAACCAAATCTCTCTCTCTCTCTCTCTCTCTCTCTCTCTCTCTCTCTCTCTCTCTCTCTCTCTCTCTCTCTCTCTTTTGTGCAGAGGATATGTTCCGGAAAAAAAAAAGGATTCGTTTGTCTAGTATTCTAGACTGGGGTAGAAGGGAAACAAGCTATTCGACTGGAGAGAGGTCTCCCCTGCCAACCATTTGACTTTGTCAATGTTTCAATTCGTACTGCATAATACTGTGTGTGTCTATTTAAATTTTTCGGTTCTTTCATGTACAGCTTCTACGGTAACTGTGAATCACGATGCTGAAGATAAATGACGATCAGATGAAACTGATGAAGTGACAATGGTCTGGGCCGGATCTCAAACCCGGAACATTCTATGTCGAGATCGTGAGTCGACCACTGAGCGCCACTGCTCTTTGGGAAACTGGAAATGACAACAGATGTGTACCTGGAAGACCATGGAAGCTATTCTTCTCCATACACGGACAAGAAACTTGATTCGGAGAAGAAAACTGGGATTCTAATGATTAAGCTACATTCAACTTCGTTTTCTCTTCATTCTCCGTTCTCTGTGTTTTTTTTGTTTCATTAAGACGTCCCTGCCATCTAGCAGCCTGTCCACGCCTTACTAAAGTCATCTCGCTTTGGCTTAGGAAGCGTGACTGATGGCTTGCTTGTCTGGAGGTCGTTCATCAACTGTTTAGAGAGGGTGCAAAAAACAATAATTTCAAGGAAGCAGAAGGGTAAAAACCGAGACGGGGAAGGGATGTGTAGGAGGAGGGAAATATGTTCGTTGGCCAACACGCGTTCAAGTTACGCTTTGTACACTAAGCTATGAGCAGGAGCACTCTATCGCACTGACGGCAGTGGTTCTCAACTTTCGTGAGGCTGTGGCCCGGTATTTTTTTTTTTAGGACGATTTCCTGATCCCAACAATTTCACTCGAAAATAGCTTTCTAATTTCTGAAGGGGGTGACATGTAAAACGACCGATATTAGTGTGGAATCCATAGTTTTCGGGGTCGCTAAGATGAATAGTGACACTCCCAATGCCGTTCAACTCCAAGACACCTCTGGCACCCATACGGGTGAGGGTGGGAAGGTGGTGACATGTAAAACGACCGATATTAGTGTTGTGGAATCCATAGTTTTCGGGATGGCTAAGATGAATAGTGACACTCTAATGTCTTTCAACTCCAAGACACCCTTGGCACCCCTAGAGGTGGGGTTGGGAAGGGGGTTGACATGTAAAAATAATCGAAAACGATCGATATTATTGTGGAATCCATAGTTTTCGGGGTTGCTAAGATTAATAGTGACACTCCCAATGCCGTTCAACTCAAAGTTCATATTACTCTATAGTTATAATTCATTATTTTCCTGTAATAGAAGATTGGGATAAATACCAATAATGGACACGTGTAGAACGGCAGGGACTGGTGTAATGTAAGCTACCATTGTTGTAGCGAATTTTAACTTCTTTGCATCTATTTTAACGGTTAGTCAACATTTTTCTGCGGAATGGTGGTGATCTGCTTGTGCAGTCCTAGTCTGAATTTAATTTAATTACATATCAGAAGCAAGGGACAATTTTAAAATATTAGTACTGTTTTTATTAATATTACAATTTGATGCCTATGATATTCCTCCCCGTGAAGTTTGATATCTCTCCCGGAGAAAAGTGTCTGGATTCTACACTGCAATAAGTGAATGCGTCAAGCATCGTCCCTAAAATGAACATCCATACCCAGGTCAGGAGTAAAACCCAGAACAGAACCTTTGTTGGAGGAAGACGAACAAATATTTTTATTCTGATACTGGCACATAAAACATTCAAAAAATAAATATATTTGTAATGGAGGAAGTTTTATGTAATCGATGATCGACAGTACTTCATGATTATTGTCACAAAAAGATACTCCCAACGATGATAACTCTTATCGCTGTCTTAAGTGAATGTTTCGTTCTGTTAGGTTGCCCTTTCTTCTGGGCTCTGGAGGTCGTCACCGTCCACCCATAAAGGTGAAGAAAGCCGGAAATGTCAGCACGTCAGCGCGAGAACTTATTGAAAAGAAAAATACATGTAATCCATATGTGGACGTCAAGCTTTCGTTTTCCCCTTCACTCTCGAGTACAAGCAAGAATATTGCTTCCAAATGTAACACGTTACCGTAACTTTGATTACAAAAGTAAAGCATTACAGTTACTTTCATTTCAAAAGTATCGTGATACCGTTAATTTTAATCCAAACGTAAAGCGTTACTGTTACTTTGATGCTAAAAGTAAACCGTTTTCCTTACTTTGATTCTAAAAGTATCGTAATACCGCTATATTGATTCCAAAAGTAACACTTTACAGTTACTTTAAAGCATTGTCGTTACTTTAATTCCAAAAGTATAGCGTTGCCGTTACCTTGATTCCCAAAAGTAACGTGATACTGTTACGTTGCTTCCAAAAGTAACACGTTACCGTTACTTTTAATCCAAACGTAAAGCGTTACTGTTACTTTCATGCTAAAAGTAAACAGTTTTCGTTACTTTGATTCTAAAAGTATAGTGATACCGCTACAATGATTCGATAAGTAATACTTTACCTTTAAATCCAAAGTAAAGCATTGTCGTTACTTTGATTAAAAAAGTAACACGTTACAGTTACTTTGCTTGCCATCGTACAAAAAGAGCATTTAACTGCTTTTACAAGTGTCACATCTTTTACAAGTTTTAAACAATACCATGTTTCGTCCTGGAAAGCAAATCCTCCAGGTCTGGATTTAGAAGATAGCCCAAGTAAAGAAAGTGCAGTTACAATTACTGGTGTCATTTTAGTAGCGTACTACTAACGACAGCACCGAGAAAGTAATGTTACTAAGCAACTTGTGCACCGTCTCGCACGTGAACTAGCGTCTCTCATACGTTACAGTGCGTTCAAGAAGGCTTTATTGTTTTATTATTAATATTATTTTACGTCGCGCTTCCCCCCTGTCACTAGCCGAGAAGATGAGGAAGAACGATGTAAACAAATGTATAGCAACTGGCAATGAAAACGGGCCACCTATATCCTGCAATACTAGCTTCCCCTGCATGGCGTTGTGGAACCGCCACCTGTTTCTTCGGCCATGATTACCGATGCAACTCTGCACTGTTACTCAGATGATAGGTTTCTCACTGCACGCACGCGACCGACGAAGCCTCCTGCTTCGCTCACTCCCACCTTTCCACCCTCCTGACAGGACCGCTGCTCGCTCTGCTGTCCACACGAGAGGAATTTGTTTTTTCCATCGCTCAGCCGCATTGAGACAAATGTGTACCTTACGCGAAATTGCACCCCAAGCCCTTAAGGGCTCTTAACAGTACAGTTATCCTGACAGCACGTGGCAATCCCATCACCCTTTCCGCCCATGCAGGATCCCCTTCCTCAACCCAGACGAAGACAACCGTCCCACATTGGACCCAATTTCCTTAATAAAGGAAATGCGGTAATAATTCGGGAGGAAGTCCCTTCTTTCTTTTTTTAAGTATATGACATATGACGCGAGGTCGAGAGGTTAGATTACACCCCCCATATACGGAATTGCCGAAGATGAATTCCAGCCTGCCGTCTCTTTTCTGGGAGGCCATTTGGTGAGCATCTCTCTCTCTCTGGCCACAAAAGAAACGTGTAGACTGGAAGGTCTTGTAAAAGCAGCAACCCTCATAAAAGCATAAAGGGTTGTTCACAGAGGCATACTTGGCAGGTGGGATTGGTTTTTCGAATAGAAGCTTTCTTTTGAAGATGGAGGATGCAAGATTATAGGTTTGTGTGTACGAGCCTGCATTGTCAACAATATCTACCGTACATCAACTACTAGGCTCGTTATTAGTAAGTTCTAAAGTTCGCCAGATGGTAATGCGTAATCATCAAATAGAAATCTGAACCAGTCCAAGCAACTTCCTGTATTTTTAAAGAACTCGGCTCGATGTTCAATAATATTTATTGGCTTTATACTTTTGAACACCTGTAATCCAATTTGCTATATTCCTAACCCAATTTCAAAATGTCGACGTCACTTGGATAATCATCTCTCATCCTGGTCTTTGGAGATGAGACTGGATACTAGGAATGCAAGGACGTATATAGGGGAGGGTCCAGGGGGACCGGACCCCTCTACCTTGAACGATTTGGCAAGTACTAAAAGTTAAGTAATGAAAATCTACATGTTTAGCATTTGTTGTATAATCCATGGTTGTTAATTTCTTCTGAACTTATTGGAAGCCAATGAATATATTGAGATCATGCGGCTTTCAAGGGCAGTACGAAGATTTATGCTTGCACACTACTATTATGATAATATGCATAAAATATTAATCAGGTACTTTACTATTAGCTAACTGGATCTAAAATACTTCTTTGTTATTCAATAAATATTCAATTCTTCACCTATTTGACAACTCCTTTGCCAGGGTACAAACTATGCCGATCTTAACTGCAGGTAAGATAGATAATGAATACGTGCTGTTATATGTATATTCTTATGTCACGGTATCTAGTGACATGTGAAACGCAGTTCGATAAAAATTATTTTTTGTTTATTGATTCATTTTATGCACAAACATGAAAGTGTGAGGTTTGATCTTATTTTGTGGATAAACTTGTATCCGAGCCACACGTCGGGAGTTGGGGGACGGGTTTTTCTTGAGTGACAGCGGAACTGTCTTTTCGGCTCAGGACATGACAGATTTGCACCGACACGGAGATACGAAAGGAATATTTTCGTCAAGACCGGGCTTCAAGTCAGCGGGCGGTCTAACCCGTATTCACGGATGACCAGGTACACCAGCTGGAGCCCAAGCCGGAAAGGATCGAAGACGCGCACTTGACCGCGTTTCAAGACAATGGAGAGAGGTCATTTCCATCCCTCTGAAACAGAAGCCAAGCCACGAGAGCGTCCCTTTCAACGGAAAAATTCGAATCTCTTATATATAGGCAGTACTATGATCCCACAGACAGTTTTTACCCGGATTTCATAGAGAGAGCATCTCCGCGCTACACTCTCGCGTGATCGTTGCTTTGTGTCCGTGAACTTTGTTTCCTTTCGTACTGTGAGCGACTTGCAGATAGGGAGTTACCAGTGTGCGCCTTATTTTGGTGAAGATTACGCGGTGATTTGTTTTTGCCAAGCGAGGACTACATAATGATGGAGGGCTAGAGAAGATAGAGAAGGGAGCCGTCGCTCCCCCTGACGCCTGCAACGACGCCGAAGCCAGTCAGCCAACGCCAAAGACGACACCAAAACCAAACACTGCCCAAAGCCCGAAGGACGCTTTCAGATCGACGTCCCAACCAAAGCCCGAAGGACGTTTCCAGATCGACGTTCCAACCGAAGCTCGTTACCAGAGAGAGAGGGGGAAGGACGATTCGAGAACGACGCCCAAACGAAGCCCGGCACCAGAGAGAGATGATTGCAGGTCGACGTCCAATTGATGCCCGACACTGGAGAGATTCCTGACCGGCGCGTGACCACGTACATCCGACGCTAGTGACAAGAGGAAAGCCCGAAGTACTAAGGAGGTGCAAGTACAACAGATCGTCGCAATTATTCTTCGTCGCGATCGACCTTGGAGGACAATTTCGCCACAAAGGAACCGTGTGCAAGTCCCGCGTCCAGGAGAGATGAATGACCACGCCATGTAGCAGAGTCTGGTACAGTATACTTCAGAGGGTCTCATGTACATGTAAACGTGCGTCGTTGGTATCAACACCGTACAGTTAACGCCGAAGCCTCACTTATTAGCAAAGTTACTCAGGAAAAACCTAAACCTAACCCCGCGTCTGATAATTTTTGGTATTGTTATAAAAAAGAGTTATTTCAGGTTCAGATGTTCTAATTTAATTGTCTGCATTCAGCGTTAGAAGCTCCATTTCATTTCTTTAATATTTAGTGTAAATTGTCAAAGTGTGCTCCATTTTTTGTGTAACCGACCGCCCCGTCGCGCCATTTAATTTGTCGATAGTTGACTGATGAGTTCTTTTAATTGTGGAAAGCGTAGTTGTTTTTATTGCAAGGTCGTGTGCGTGAAATAGTATTATTTGTTGCATAGTGGTTTTTAAGGTAATTTTTGCTCGCGCCGACGATTGATTAGTGTATTCCGGCAGCTGGAGCCAATTAAGTTTTTGCATCATTATGTAATTGAGTAGTTGTTCTCATGGGACGAGAGAGGCTTGTGTGTAATGCCCCCGTCCGGGAAACTTGTATAATGTCGAGCTTGCGACTCGATGCACACGTTCATTCGAACGAAAGATTTAACCACGCCGACCCAATTGTCTTAGTTAACCGCTTTCCGAGGGCTGGCACTTAAGTTAAATTAAAAGAGCACAGGAGCTGGCAGACAAATGCCCTAAATTCACATAAAGGTTTAAAAATTAAAAGGAATGATATGTTAATGAGATCCGTAATATGTATTTATACTTCATATGTAAAAATACCTCATGTGTGTGAAAGAGAGACAGAGTGTATGTTGGGAGAGCTTGAGGAGGCTTTGTAAACAGTTGTTGATTGCAATATTTTTTGTTGTTACAATATATATTCACTTTTTTACCGTTCGTCAGTGTTGTTATTTGACGTTTTTCAGGTACCAGATATTATGCTATTAGTGTTTTATGATTGTTCGAATCTACATATCAAAGGTAAACAAAACAGTGTAACATTTCAAGGTATTAATCTCCGCCTCGCAATACTATGACAATAAACGACCGTCTCAGTACCGAACTTGAAAACCTGGACCGAGAGTCACGACCGGTCTCCCGTACACATAACGACGTTTGGCCCCGTGCCGGGGTATGATTGACACGTCATTTCGGGGATCGTGAGTGCACTCGTTACATTTGGCGCCGCGAACATGGGACGGCAACTTTTGTCATGTCTTTCCAGGAAAGCCAAGTTGCGAGAGCGGTAGAAATTTCATTGTTGTATACGTCATGCATAAAATTCTTGTGTTAGGTTCCTGATGGTGTGTGTTTTTCGTTTTGTATGTCGAGGGTTATTTTCATGTATTTGTCGTAGGTTCACGTGTAAGGACACGTTATTGGGCGTAATTGGTAACAATAGGGCAGATATTTTTGTCGGCGAAAGCAGCAAGGGCAGCTGCATAGGGCATTTTTTATGTACTTTTTGTGTATTTTTTTGGTTGTTGGCGTAATTTATGGTTTCAGGCTGAGTTGTGGGATAAGGGATTCCCGACGGACCTCCTTTTTCTTTTTATGTATCGATTTGTAATTCACATTTTGTGTGAGCTCGCGTAAGTTTGCGTAACTGTTCCAAAGTGCGACAGAAGATTGAGCAGATAATTAACGAAAGGCCTTCATGAGATTAAGAAATCGTCGTATAGACTGTTTGAACAAGAGTGACGTCATGATGGTTTGCGAGGCTTGTGGAAAGGAATTTGCTGATTTCGAAATCGACAGCGAGGGGGCCAGACCGGCTTGTCCCCAGTGCAAGGGCCCGTTGGAAATGGAAAGGGAGATACCAAGTGCCCAAGGGGGTACATCGTCACGTGCGGACAGCGACCACAGCAAGGAAGAAGATGACGTAGGAAGTGGCAGTGGTGCCAACCAATTCCAGCTGGTCCTCCAGATGCTCCAAGGAATGGAAACCAGGATGCAAGGAATGGAAACCAGGATGCAGACGAACATCCAGGGATTGGAAACCAGATTGCGGACCGAAGTCCAGACGAACATCCAGGGATTGGAAACCAGAGTCCAAACCAACATCCAAGGATTGCAGGCTGAGGTGCAAGAGATGCAGACCGACGTACGAGGGATGGAAGAACGCCTCCAAGGGACGGTTCGCGCCTCCGGAGAAGAAGTGACACAACAGCTCCTTCAGACGATCCAAGAATCCGAGGCTCGAATCGAATCCAGGATCGCCAGGACTGACGTTCGCCTCAATGAACAGGAAGCCAAGGTGGCAACACTGGCGCAGAGCGTGCGTGAACAGGAAGGAGCTTTGCAACACATCGGCCAGCAGTGTGCACAGCTGGAGACGGCCTGCAATCGGAGCAACGATGCCCCCGAGCGACAAGTGCGGCGAGCAGCGAACCCAGCGGAAGGGAATTCCGAGAAGATAAAGGGAATCGAGGAAAATCTGCAACAATTGAACGTAGCCGACGTTCCGGGATCACCGCGAGAGCCGGCAGCTATGACGTCATCGCAGCCAGCTGAAGTTCCTTCGCCTTCAAGAAGCGCGAGTGACGCAAGGCCGACTACAGGTGTCAACCGAGGAAGCGAAGTGGAATCGAGACTACATCTTCCATCGTCGCGACCGTTCGAAGCCCAAACTTCAAGCCGGGACGACATATGGTCTAAACCACCGTCGGGGAGAACTTTGTTCCCGCCCGAATGTGAGAAAAACTTCAAGAAGTTCTCCGGGGACGACAGGATGTCGCCGTTTGCCCTCGTCGAGGAATTCGAAGCAACAGCCCGGGAGTTAGGACTGGCGGATGGAGAGCGATTGCTTGTGCTGAAAGGTTGGATGCAAGATCGAGCACAGAACAGGCTGGATCAGAATGAAAGACACTTTCATTCGTACTCGGCGTTTAGGGAAGCCTTCCTGACGCACTTTCCACGCTCTATGCAAGTGAAGGGAAAGATCAAGAAGCTGTTTTTCATGTACGGTGGGCAGCAACGCGCTCCAGGAGCCGAAGTTCGCCAGTTTCGAGATGATCCGCCTTCGCCACGACAGAGACGCCAGTATCGGGGACAGAGACGTCGAGGTGGTCAAACTCCTAGGTCGCCGGGTCACCATGGCAACAGCGGCGACAGCAACTTTTACAACGGTCGAGTGAACAATGGTTATTATCAACGTCATCCCAACAGTAGACCGGAGAGCCCGCGTTCGGACAACGAGAACGCAAGGCGCAGCCCGCCAAGGGTTCAAAGGAGCCCGACGCGAAACGCGAACGGGCCGAATCCCAGCAACACATCTCCACAGCCGGGCCCATCAGGTCGTCAGCGCCGAAGGGAGGAATGGGATGGCGAAACATGGTTAAGCGACATCGCGCCATTTTAGTAAGATAACATTGCGCCATACCCAGAGTGTATAAAATGTATATTTATTATGTAAATTGGAGGTATCATTTATATCATGTGTTTTGTGTTATCGAACTGGTTGACTTTTGTTGTACAGGGTGTTAAAAAATTTGTAGTCAAAATTTCATGCCCCTGAGTAGTAAAAATTTTATTCACCTACAGAATTTTTTGATCGGAAGGAGGGCGAGATGTCACGGTATCTAGTGACATGTGAAACGCAGTTCGATAAAAATTATTTTTTGTTTATTGATTCATTTTATGCACAAACATGAAAGTGTGAGGTTTGATCTTATTTTGTGGATAAACTTGTATCCGAGCCACACGTCGGGAGTTGGGGGACGGGTTTTTCTTGAGTGACAGCGGAACTGTCTTTTCGGCTCAGGACATGACAGATTTGCACCGACACGGAGATACGAAAGGAATATTTTCGTCAAGACCGGGCTTCAAGTCAGCGGGCGGTCTAACCCGTATTCACGGATGACCAGGTACACCAGCTGGAGCCCAAGCCGGAAAGGATCGAAGACGCGCACTTGACCGCGTTTCAAGACAATGGAGAGAGGTCATTTCCATCCCTCTGAAACAGAAGCCAAGCCACGAGAGCGTCCCTTTCAACGGAAGAATTCGAATCTCTTATATATAGGCAGTACTATGATCCCACAGACAGTTTTTACCCGGATTTCATAGAGAGAGCATCTCCGCGCTACACTCTCGCGTGATCGTTGCTTTGTGTCCGTGAACTTTGTTTCCTTTCGTACTGTGAGCGACTTGCAGATAGGGAGTTACCAGTGTGCGCCTTATTTTGGTGAAGATTACGCGGTGATTTGTTTTTGCCAAGCGAGGACTACATAATGATGGAGGGCTAGAGAAGATAGAGAAGGGAGCCGTCGCTCCCCCTGACGCCTGCAACGACGCCGAAGCCAGTCAGCCAACGCCAAAGACGACACCAAAACCAAACACTGCCCAAAGCCCGAAGGACGCTTTCAGATCGACGTCCCAACCAAAGCCCGAAGGACGTTTCCAGATCGACGTTCCAACCGAAGCTCGTTACCAGAGAGAGAGGGGGAAGGACGATTCGAGAACGACGCCCAAACGAAGCCCGGCACCAGAGAGAGATGATTGCAGGTCGACGTCCAATTGATGCCCGACACTGGAGAGATTCCTGACCGGCGCGTGACCACGTACATCCGACGCTAGTGACAAGAGGAAAGCCCGAAGTACTAAGGAGGTGCAAGTACAACAGATCGTCGCAATTATTCTTCGTCGCGATCGACCTTGGAGGACAATTTCGCCACAAAGGAACCGTGTGCAAGTCCCGCGTCCAGGAGAGATGAATGACCACGCCATGTAGCAGAGTCTGGTACAGTATACTTCAGAGGGTCTCATGTACATGTAAACGTGCGTCGTTGGTATCAACACCGTACAGTTAACGCCGAAGCCTCACTTATTAGCAAAGTTACTCAGGAAAAACCTAAACCTAACCCCGCGTCTGATAATTTTTGGTATTGTTATAAAAAAGAGTTATTTCAGGTTCAGATGTTCTAATTTAATTGTCTGCATTCAGCGTTAGAAGCTCCATTTCATTTCTTTAATATTTAGTGTAAATTGTCAAAGTGTGCTCCATTTTTTGTGTAACCGACCGCCCCGTCGCGCCATTTAATTTGTCGATAGTTGACTGATGAGTTCTTTTAATTGTGGAAAGCGTAGTTGTTTTTATTGCAAGGTCGTGTGCGTGAAATAGTATTATTTGTTGCATAGTGGTTTTTAAGGTAATTTTTGCTCGCGCCGACGATTGATTAGTGTATTCCGGCAGCTGGAGCCAATTAAGTTTTTGCATCATTATGTAATTGAGTAGTTGTTCTCATGGGACGAGAGAGGCTTGTGTGTAATGCCCCCGTCCGGGAAACTTGTATAATGTCGAGCTTGCGACTCGATGCACACGTTCATTCGAACGAAAGATTTAACCACGCCGACCCAATTGTCTTAGTTAACCGCTTTCCGAGGGCTGGCACTTAAGTTAAATTAAAAGAGCACAGGAGCTGGCAGACAAATGCCCTAAATTCACATAAAGGTTTAAAAATTAAAAGGAATGATATGTTAATGAGATCCGTAATATGTATTTATACTTCATATGTAAAAATACCTCATGTGTGTGAAAGAGAGACAGAGTGTACGTTGGGAGAGCTTGAGGAGGCTTTGTAAACAGTTGTTGATTGCAATATTTTTTGTTGTTACAATATATATTCACTTTTTTACCGTTCGTCAGTGTTGTTATTTGACGTTTTTCAGGTACCAGATATTATGCTATTAGTGTTTTATGATTGTTCGAATCTACATATCAAAGGTAAACAAAACAGTGTAACATTTCAAGGTATTAATCTCCGCCTCGCAATACTATGACAATAAACGACCGTCTCAGTACCGAACTTGAAAACCTGGACCGAGAGTCACGACCGGTCTCCCGTACACATAACGACGTTTGGCCCCGTGCCGGGGTATGATTGACACGTCATTTCGGGGATCGTGAGTGCACTCGTTACATTTGGCGCCGCGAACATGGGACGGCAACTTTTGTCATGTCTTTCCAGGAAAGCCAAGTTGCGAGAGCGGTAGAAATTTCATTGTTGTATACGTCATGCATAAAATTCTTGTGTTAGGTTCCTGATGGTGTGTGTTTTTCGTTTTGTATGTCGAGGGTTATTTTCATGTATTTGTCGTAGGTTCACGTGTAAGGACACGTTATTGGGCGTAATTGGTAACAATAGGGCAGATATTTTTGTCGGCGAAAGCAGCAAGGGCAGCTGCATAGGGCATTTTTTATGTACTTTTTGTGTATTTTTTTGGTTGTTGGCGTAATTTATGGTTTCAGGCTGAGTTGTGGGATAAGGGATTCCCGACGGACCTCCTTTTTCTTTTTATGTATCGATTTGTAATTCACATTTTGTGTGAGCTCGCGTAAGTTTGCGTAACTGTTCCAAAGTGCGACAGAAGATTGAGCAGATAATTAACGAAAGGCCTTCATGAGATTAAGAAATCGTCGTATAGACTGTTTGAACAAGAGTGACGTCATGATGGTTTGCGAGGCTTGTGGAAAGGAATTTGCTGATTTCGAAATCGACAGCGAGGGGGCCAGACCGGCTTGTCCCCAGTGCAAGGGCCCGTTGGAAATGGAAAGGGAGATACCAAGTGCCCAAGGGGGTACATCGTCACGTGCGGACAGCGACCACAGCAAGGAAGAAGATGACGTAGGAAGTGGCAGTGGTGCCAACCAATTCCAGCTGGTCCTCCAGATGCTCCAAGGAATGGAAACCAGGATGCAAGGAATGGAAACCAGGATGCAGACGAACATCCAGGGATTGGAAACCAGATTGCGGACCGAAGTCCAGACGAACATCCAGGGATTGGAAACCAGAGTCCAAACCAACATCCAAGGATTGCAGGCTGAGGTGCAAGAGATGCAGACCGACGTACGAGGGATGGAAGAACGCCTCCAAGGGACGGTTCGCGCCTCCGGAGAAGAAGTGACACAACAGCTCCTTCAGACGATCCAAGAATCCGAGGCTCGAATCGAATCCAGGATCGCCAGGACTGACGTTCGCCTCAATGAACAGGAAGCCAAGGTGGCAACACTGGCGCAGAGCGTGCGTGAACAGGAAGGAGCTTTGCAACACATCGGCCAGCAGTGTGCACAGCTGGAGACGGCCTGCAATCGGAGCAACGATGCCCCCGAGCGACAAGTGCGGCGAGCAGCGAACCCAGCGGAAGGGAATTCCGAGAAGATAAAGGGAATCGAGGAAAATCTGCAACAATTGAACGTAGCCGACGTTCCGGGATCACCGCGAGAGCCGGCAGCTATGACGTCATCGCAGCCAGCTGAAGTTCCTTCGCCTTCAAGAAGCGCGAGTGACGCAAGGCCGACTACAGGTGTCAACCGAGGAAGCGAAGTGGAATCGAGACTACATCTTCCATCGTCGCGACCGTTCGAAGCCCAAACTTCAAGCCGGGACGACATATGGTCTAAACCACCGTCGGGGAGAACTTTGTTCCCGCCCGAATGTGAGAAAAACTTCAAGAAGTTCTCCGGGGACGACAGGATGTCGCCGTTTGCCCTCGTCGAGGAATTCGAAGCAACAGCCCGGGAGTTAGGACTGGCGGATGGAGAGCGATTGCTTGTGCTGAAAGGTTGGATGCAAGATCGAGCACAGAACAGGCTGGATCAGAATGAAAGACACTTTCATTCGTACTCGGCGTTTAGGGAAGCCTTCCTGACGCACTTTCCACGCTCTATGCAAGTGAAGGGAAAGATCAAGAAGCTGTTTTTCATGTACGGTGGGCAGCAACGCGCTCCAGGAGCCGAAGTTCGCCAGTTTCGAGATGATCCGCCTTCGCCACGACAGAGACGCCAGTATCGGGGACAGAGACGTCGAGGTGGTCAAACTCCTAGGTCGCCGGGTCACCATGGCAACAGCGGCGACAGCAACTTTTACAACGGTCGAGTGAACAATGGTTATTATCAACGTCATCCCAACAGTAGACCGGAGAGCCCGCGTTCGGACAACGAGAACGCAAGGCGCAGCCCGCCAAGGGTTCAAAGGAGCCCGACGCGAAACGCGAACGGGCCGAATCCCAGCAACACATCTCCACAGCCGGGCCCATCAGGTCGTCAGCGCCGAAGGGAGGAATGGGATGGCGAAACATGGTTAAGCGACATCGCGCCATTTTAGTAAGATAACATTGCGCCATACCCAGAGTGTATAAAATGTATATTTATTATGTAAATTGGAGGTATCATTTATATCATGTGTTTTGTGTTATCGAACTGGTTGACTTTTGTTGTACAGGGTGTTAAAAAATTTGTAGTCAAAATTTCATGCCCCTGAGTAGTAAAAATTTTATTCACCTACAGAATTTTTTGATCGGAAGGAGGGCGAGATGTCACGGTATCTAGTGACATGTGAAACGCAGTTCGATAAAAATTATTTTTTGTTTATTGATTCATTTTATGCACAAACATGAAAGTGTGAGGTTTGATCTTATTTTGTGGATAAACTTGTATCCGAGCCACACGTCGGGAGTTGGGGGACGGGTTTTTCTTGAGTGACAGCGGAACTGTCTTTTCGGCTCAGGACATGACAGATTTGCACCGACACGGAGATACGAAAGGAATATTTTCGTCAAGACCGGGCTTCAAGTCAGCGGGCGGTCTAACCCGTATTCACGGATGACCAGGTACACCAGCTGGAGCCCAAGCCGGAAAGGATCGAAGACGCGCACTTGACCGCGTTTCAAGACAATGGAGAGAGGTCATTTCCATCCCTCTGAAACAGAAGCCAAGCCACGAGAGCGTCCCTTTCAACGGAAGAATTCGAATCTCTTATATATAGGCAGTACTATGATCCCACAGACAGTTTTTACCCGGATTTCATAGAGAGAGCATCTCCGCGCTACACTCTCGCGTGATCGTTGCTTTGTGTCCGTGAACTTTGTTTCCTTTCGTACTGTGAGCGACTTGCAGATAGGGAGTTACCAGTGTGCGCCTTATTTTGGTGAAGATTACGCGGTGATTTGTTTTTGCCAAGCGAGGACTACATAATGATGGAGGGCTAGAGAAGATAGAGAAGGGAGCCGTCGCTCCCCCTGACGCCTGCAACGACGCCGAAGCCAGTCAGCCAACGCCAAAGACGACACCAAAACCAAACACTGCCCAAAGCCCGAAGGACGCTTTCAGATCGACGTCCCAACCAAAGCCCGAAGGACGTTTCCAGATCGACGTTCCAACCGAAGCTCGTTACCAGAGAGAGAGGGGGAAGGACGATTCGAGAACGACGCCCAAACGAAGCCCGGCACCAGAGAGAGATGATTGCAGGTCGACGTCCAATTGATGCCCGACACTGGAGAGATTCCTGACCGGCGCGTGACCACGTACATCCGACGCTAGTGACAAGAGGAAAGCCCGAAGTACTAAGGAGGTGCAAGTACAACAGATCGTCGCAATTATTCTTCGTCGCGATCGACCTTGGAGGACAATTTCGCCACAAAGGAACCGTGTGCAAGTCCCGCGTCCAGGAGAGATGAATGACCACGCCATGTAGCAGAGTCTGGTACAGTATACTTCAGAGGGTCTCATGTACATGTAAACGTGCGTCGTTGGTATCAACACCGTACAGTTAACGCCGAAGCCTCACTTATTAGCAAAGTTACTCAGGAAAAACCTAAACCTAACCCCGCGTCTGATAATTTTTGGTATTGTTATAAAAAAGAGTTATTTCAGGTTCAGATGTTCTAATTTAATTGTCTGCATTCAGCGTTAGATGCTCCATTTCATTTCTTTAATATTTAGTGTAAATTGTCAAAGTGTGCTCCATTTTTTGTGTAACCGACCGCCCCGTCGCGCCATTTAATTTGTCGATAGTTGACTGATGAGTTCTTTTAATTGTGGAAAGCGTAGTTGTTTTTATTGCAAGGTCGTGTGCGTGAAATAGTATTATTTGTTGCATAGTGGTTTTTAAGGTAATTTTTGCTCGCGCCGACGATTGATTAGTGTATTCCGGCAGCTGGAGCCAATTAAGTTTTTGCATCATTATGTAATTGAGTAGTTGTTCTCATGGGACGAGAGAGGCTTGTGTGTAATGCCCCCGTCCGGGAAACTTGTATAATGTCGAGCTTGCGACTCGATGCACACGTTCATTCGAACGAAAGATTTAACCACGCCGACCCAATTGTCTTAGTTAACCGCTTTCCGAGGGCTGGCACTTAAGTTAAATTAAAAGAGCACAGGAGCTGGCAGACAAATGCCCTAAATTCACATAAAGGTTTAAAAATTAAAAGGAATGATATGTTAATGAGATCCGTAATATGTATTTATACTTCATATGTAAAAATACCTCATGTGTGTGAAAGAGAGACAGAGTGTATGTTGGGAGAGCTTGAGGAGGCTTTGTAAACAGTTGTTGATTGCAATATTTTTTGTTGTTACAATATATATTCACTTTTTTACCGTTCGTCAGTGTTGTTATTTGACGTTTTTCAGGTACCAGATATTATGCTATTAGTGTTTTATGATTGTTCGAATCTACATATCAAAGGTAAACAAAACAGTGTAACATTTCAAGGTATTAATCTCCGCCTCGCAATACTATGACAATAAACGACCGTCTCAGTACCGAACTTGAAAACCTGGACCGAGAGTCACGACCGGTCTCCCGTACACATAACGACGTTTGGCCCCGTGCCGGGGTATGATTGACACGTCATTTCGGGGATCGTGAGTGCACTCGTTACATTTGGCGCCGCGAACATGGGACGGCAACTTTTGTCATGTCTTTCCAGGAAAGCCAAGTTGCGAGAGCGGTAGAAATTTCATTGTTGTATACGTCATGCATAAAATTCTTGTGTTAGGTTCCTGATGGTGTGTGTTTTTCGTTTTGTATGTCGAGGGTTATTTTCATGTATTTGTCGTAGGTTCACGTGTAAGGACACGTTATTGGGCGTAATTGGTAACAATAGGGCAGATATTTTTGTCGGCGAAAGCAGCAAGGGCAGCTGCATAGGGCATTTTTTATGTACTTTTTGTGTATTTTTTTGGTTGTTGGCGTAATTTATGGTTTCAGGC
Organism: Lepisma saccharinum; assembly: GCF_977018435.1. Classification (NCBI taxonomy): domain Eukaryota; kingdom Metazoa; phylum Arthropoda; class Insecta; order Zygentoma; family Lepismatidae; genus Lepisma; species Lepisma saccharinum. Next base: position 45,158,464 of record NC_139233.1, on the reverse strand, counting down.
TGAGTTGTGGGATAAGGGATTCCCGACGGACCTCCTTTTTCTTTTTATGTATCGATTTGTAATTCACATTTTGTGTGAGCTCGCGTAAGTTTGCGTAACTGTTCCAAAGTGCGACAGAAGATTGAGCAGATAATTAACGAAAGGCCTTCATGAGATTAAGAAATCGTCGTATAGACTGTTTGAACAAGAGTGACGTCATGATGGTTTGCGAGGCTTGTGGAAAGGAATTTGCTGATTTCGAAATCGACAGCGAGGGGGCCAGACCGGCTTGTCCCCAGTGCAAGGGCCCGTTGGAAATGGAAAGGGAGATACCAAGTGCCCAAGGGGGTACATCGTCACGTGCGGACAGCGACCACAGCAAGGAAGAAGATGACGTAGGAAGTGGCAGTGGTGCCAACCAATTCCAGCTGGTCCTCCAGATGCTCCAAGGAATGGAAACCAGGATGCAAGGAATGGAAACCAGGATGCAGACGAACATCCAGGGATTGGAAACCAGATTGCGGAC